>NC_071989.2:43199469-43502500 GCF_028885655.2 Pongo abelii
CCATCAGGAAGGAACTCGGAAAGGAGAGGAACCCCAGCCTTGCTGCAGGCCTGCAGTAGGACCCTCTTCAACTGCTGTTCTGGAAGGAGCCCGAGGCACCCCAGTGGGGACCCTCTTGCCGTCCCTGTGGACATTTGCACTGGAACTGCGCCCTGCACGCCTAAGAGCCTTGAGGTCTCTGCTGTGGAGATCATTCTTTAATTTGTTCTTCCTCTCCTGAACGTCCTAAACATTTTTCATTTAGAAAAACTCTCTTCATGGAATGAATGATATGTAATATGCTTAGGAACTGTTCTTTTAGATCTACTCAAAATTGCTATGGTTCCTCCATTGAAACTGTACACTTTTATTAAAGCTTTTCCCTTATCCTCCACCTGTGGAGTTGATTTTGAGCTGGTAAATCAAGATTGGTATAGATGAGCTGGGCGCGGTGGCTCACGCCTGTAATCCCAATACTTTGAGAGGCCGAGGCGGGAGGATCACGAGGTCAGGAGATCGAGACCTTCCTGGCTAATACGGTGAAACCCCGTCTCTACTAAAAATACAAAAAATTAGCCGGACTTGGTGGCGGGCGCCTGTAGTCCCAGCTACTCGGGAGGCTGAGGCAGGAGAATGGTGTGAACCCTGGAGGCGGGACTTGCAGTGAGCCGAGATCGAGCCATTGCACTCCAGCCTGGGCGACAGAGTGAGACTCCGTCTCAATAATAATAATAATAATAATAATACTGCCACAAACATGGGTGTATAAATACCTTTTTGAATCACCACTTTCAAACATTTGGGATGTATACCCAGAAACAGATTTGCTAGATTGTGTAATATTCTATTTTTAATTTTTGAGGGGACACCATACTGTTTTCCATGTTTTTATTTTGAAGGCAAACTCTGTGGCTTTCTTTATAGTTAGACAATCAGTGAGGAGAGGGAGAGGAGGAAAAGCAGATTGTGAGACTTCAGAATTACATTGTGGCACCTAAGCTTGTCTACGCTGAAATTTAGAACTGTCACTATAGGAAAGAAAAATGTCTTCAGAGCTACACAAAGTTAATGCCAACCCCTAGTTTCTGGGTCTTGATTTCTAACATCTGCATGACAGTACAATTTCAAAACCCAAAGTGTGGTTTCTCCTGTATGCCTTTTTATCTAAGTCCAGAGATTTTGATGTGCATGGCTAGAGGCTGAAGCTATGGTGGTGCATAAATCTTTCTCCTGGGTCACCTACAGAAAGAAGTGAGTGTCAGATGCTGCCGGTCTTGAGATGGGTGGAGACTGTGAGAGCATAGCCTCCCTGGGCAAACTGACCATACCCATGAGCCTTCAGTTTTGCTGGATCTTAAAGTACAATTAATGTGGATCCTTGAGGTGGGCAGACTTCACACTGGCAAGATTCTACAACTTCCTGGAATTGTCTGACCTGAAGCTGGTACCCTGGAACCTCATGGCTATCAATTCAAAAGGCACAGGGCTGTGGGGGTCTTCCTCATATCCCCCTAAATTTAATTTCCACCTGTACCCTGTTAATGTAAACTGCATGCCATTCAAGGAGATTTTATTGATGACTGTTCTTTTCTGTCACCAGGGAGGGCATGGTCAGTTTCAAGAGAACTCCAGCACAGTGGTCCACTGCCCCTTCCCACTCTGTTGATATCCACAGCTATACAAAGGCACCCTGGAGTTCAGCCTCCAATTCTGACCTGTATCACAGACCTTTTCATGCTCCTACCCACCCATATGTACTTCTAATCTTGACTCCACCCAACCCAAATCAATTCCACAAGTTGGGAATAAGGAATAGGCTTCAGTTGTCATGTATAAATAACTACGAATTCTGAGTTAACCTAAAAGTAAAGCTCCTTAGCATATTCTTGATTGCATAAAGATAGTTTTTATAATTGTGAAACCTTTAAGGCACTTTGGAGAGGAAGCACTAAATAAAGAATGATCTCCATCACAGAGGGCACAGTTTCAAGGAAGTTCACAATTTAAAAAAAAGTTAATTTTGTTCCCACTTATAAGTGGGAGCTGGATGATGAGAACACAAGAACATATAGAGGGGAAAAACAGACACTGGGGCCTATCAGAGGGTGGATGGTAAACAGAGAGAGAGGTAGGAAAAACAACTAATGGGTAATAGGCTCCATACTTGAGTGATTGATATAGTTTGGCTGTGTCCCCACCCAAATCTCATCTTGAATTGTAGCTCCCATAATCCCCTTGTGTATTGGGAGGGACCAAGTGGGAAATAATAGAACCATGGGGCCATTTTTCCCATGCTGTTCTCATGATATTGAATAAGTCTCATGAGATCTGATGGTCTTTGAAAGTGCAGTTCCCCTGCACATGCTCTGTTGCATGCTGCTATGTAAGACATGCCTTTGCTCCTCCTTTCCCTTCCGCCATGATTGTGAGGCCCCTCCAATCATATGGAACTGTGAGTCCATTAAGCCTCTTTTTCTTTATAAATGACCCAGTATTTCTCCTAGCAGTATGAAAATGAACTAATACAGTGATGAAATACTGCATACGACAAACCCCCATGACACATGTTCACCTAAACAACGATCCCACACATGTACCCTGACTTAATGCCAACATCTAGTTTCTTTCAAAGAAATTGAAAGTTCTTTCAAAGAATTTCTTTCGAATAAATTGTTAAATTTTCACATAAATACTAGAATGTTCAAAATTAGTCATTGCAAACAACACGAATTTCAGAATATCCCTTTTATTTAGATGTCTTGCAACTATTTCTCTTATCTAAAATTGCATAGTCTTATATCTGCCTGTTTTTTAATAATTGTATTTAAAATATAGTTATATTTTTAAAATAAATATAACTTGGAGAGACCCGAGGTACTTGATATTGTCTGCACACATTCATTATCAATTCTCTACAAATTCTGCAGCCACCATCAGAATTCTTATGCTTCCTCTTTTGGAAGCTGTCAATTCTTCAATCTTAACATGTAATTTATGTATGACCCATTCCAGTGCTTCTCAGCCTTTATTAGCATTTGAAGATACTGTTCTTGCCATCGGTTTTTTCAAAGTATCTGCTGAGGCTGCTTCCTTTCAGTGATTACAGCTTCTTGAGTCAAAATGGTTTTTTCCTGTGTCCTGATGATGTGGTTTGTGTATATCTCTCATCTACTAAAACCATATTTGTAAATGAAATATTAGTAGATTTAAGTTCCATTGTTTTCTCTATAGGATTAACTACAGAATATTCTAACACATTTTGGTTCTTGCTGTACCAATAAGAGACTTCACAATGGAAGGCAGTTCCTACTCTTGGTGGAGAAGTCTGTGGCTGTGCAACTCTCCAGAGGGATCTATGTCTATTCAGTACACCAACCCCAGCCATGCTCAAGTTCATAGGGTTTGGGCATTTGTGCATTCCAATTGTTGTAACAGTTTCCTATGAGTGGTCAAAGTCATAGCTCTGAAGTCCAGATTATGATGGAGCAGGCAGCCTGAAAGATGTCGAGGCAGTGCAGGATAAATGAGACAGAGGCTACACCTGCCCCACCTGACTCCCAGCACCCCAGCCAGCTTCACTGTGTGCCATCAACCCCACATGAAGGACATCCCAAACTCCTCCTTCACCACTTATTATTATACGATGTAACTTATAAACAATTTAAAGCAGGGGTCCCAATCTCCCAGAAACAGACTAGTACCAGCCTGTGGACTAATAGGAACCAGGCCACACAGGAGGAGGTGAGCAGCAGGCAAGAAAGCATTACTGCCTGGGCTCTGCCTCCTGTCAGATCAACTATGGCATTAGATTCTCATAGGAACACCAACCTTAATGTGAACTGGACCTACAAGAGATCTACCTTGCATGCTCCTCATGAGAATCTAATGCCTGAAGATCTCAGGTGGAACAGTTTCATCATAAAAACTGGACCTACAAGGGATCTACTTTGCATGCTCCTCATGAGAATCTAATGCCTGAAGATCTCAGGTGGAACAGTTTCATCACAAAACATCCCCCTAACCCTGACCACCCATCCATGGAAAAATTGCCTTCCACGCAACCAATCCCTGGTGCCAAAAAGGTTGGGGAGCTCGAGTTAAAAGACGTTATTAATGTCTGTTTCCTGCCTTCATCTGGGAGGTCACAGTCAGCTTCGAAACTCCAGCAAGTGATCCACCCAGCTGTCCCCTCCCACCTTGTTAGTATCCACAGCTCCTGAAAGGCCCCCTGGGATTTAGACTAAAGCATGATTGTACCATTGCATGCCAGCCTGGGCAAAAAAGTGAGACCCCCCCACCTCAAAAGAGAAAAAAAAAGGAAAAAGAAGAAGGAAAAAAAGCTCTGAGTTGGATCCCTGTCCCCTTTCTGTCAGCTTTGGGCCCATCTATACCAATCTTGATTTACCAGTCTTGATTTCACAGGTGGAAAATAAGGAAAAGGCTTTAAACAATGTGTACAATTTCAATAAAAGAACCATCATAATTTTAAGTAGATCTAAAAGAAGAGTTCCTTAGCACATTGCATATTATTCATTCCATGAAGAGAGTTTTTCTAAATTAAAAATGTTTAGGACGTTCAGGAGAGGAAGAACAAATTAAAGAATGATCTCTACAGCAGAGGCCTCAAGGCTCTTATGCGTGCAAGGCACAGTTCCAGCGTAAAAGTCCGCAGCGACGCCATGAGGGCACCCTCTGGAGTGCCTTGGGCTCTTTCCAGGGCAGCAGTTAAGCAGGACGTGTCGCAGGCCTGCAGAAAGGCTGGGGTTCCTCTCCTTTCCGGGTTCCTTCCTGATGGAACCCTAGGTTTTCAGCAGCTTCCGGGGGCGGCCTGAACTGCAGAGGGCGCCCTGGGGGTGTGTACTTCCACCTCCGCAGGCGCTGGCATCTCCAGGCAGCTTCAGGCCGCTTTGGACCTCACCGTCGGTAGCATCTGCGTCTTCTTGAGGGGACTGGAGCCCGTTTGTGGTTTCAGCCATTGACTCCTGGACATGGGAATCTCGAGGGCGTTTTTGGCCCCTGTCATCTCCGGGAAGGGCTCCGTGCCCGGTGGAGGCGCAGTGCAGCAGCCAGCTCACAGCAGAGCTCCCACAGAGCCGATGGCATTGGCAGGAGTGGCGGCTCAGCACGGGGAAGTTATCCAGTGCCCAGGCCCAGACTTGCTCTCGGTTCAGGTCCCATGGCATGTGGGGCTCTGGACCTGCCTGCCTCCAAGACAGCTCTTCCAAGGTTGATGGATGGAACTCCATAGCCTCAGCCTCCCAAAGCTTGACCAGGTCCGGCCAAGTAGCTAGTCTAGGAAAAGAGCAAATGGTTCAGTTCATCCCTGACTGTGGGTTTTTATAACATTCTGTATTGTACAGTAAGTCGGATACCAGAATCCAACCATGTGGGGATTAACACTTATTACCTTGTTAATTGCTTTAAACCATGATAGGGTTGTGGTGAAAAGTTTATCATTCCAGAAGGCACTATTGAAATTCCTTGGGTTTCTATTGGATCAGGCTGCAATAGGGTGGGTCAGGGTGTGAGAGAATGGGTCCAGTTATTGGCAGTTTTCAGTATTTCACAATTTGATGAGATGTTAGATGTACATCTCATATAGATATGCTTTATCAAATTAGGCGAATTTGCAATTTCTAATTTGCTAAGATGACTTTTATCTTAATGAAGCAGGGTTGAATTTTTTACAAGATTTTTTGTATCTACTGAGATTATCATATATTTTTTCTGCTGTTAATGTGGAGAATAATAGAGATTGATTTTCAAATGCCAAACCAAAGTTGAGTTCCTGATAAACTCCATTAGATTATGATGCATTTTTTAAAGTATATTACTGGATTCAGAATGTTAACATATAGTTTATGATTTGGCCCTGTGTTTTGGGAAAGATATTGGATGATCAAAAAATTGAAGAGGGGGTGCTAGAATGACGCATGAAAAGGTGGTATAAATACTTAAACTTGTTGGTATTTAAAAAGGACTTTCTTTCTATGTAGTTGTCCCACTCAGTCAAAGACTGTTTAAATGTAGGGAACGTGTCTCATTTGCAGCATATCGAGAGTCAAGATTGGCCTGAGTCATTCCATTTTTGAAGGTACTCTGAAGTAAATGTTAATACAGAGTGAATTTTTGAGGATTCCAACAGCAGGGCAAAACAGTGAAGTACATAAGGTGAGCAGAAAGGTATGTTTTAATGGGCTGGCTTCCCCCAAAAAACATTACTGAAATAAACACTCCTGTGAGATTGCTTTATTCAAGAGTGCTGTCCTTAGGAAGTGGCAGTGAGAAGACAAAGGAGAGGGGCAGGGATGAGCATATTCAATGCTGTGCTTCCTAGTTGTCCAAGCTTGGTATCAAGCATGATCAGAGGTGACTTTATTATGAAACCAATAAAGTTTAACTGTAAGGCAAACTTCCAAAGAGTTTGTAAAACATTTGTCTTAAAACATTTTTATAATTCTCTCAAAGAGAATCCCCTACTACTTGTGTGAACACCGACTCCACAAATTGGAAACTGCTGTGAACACTAATGGTTGTTTGATCTCATGAAACCATCTTCTGAGAGGCCTTATGAATAACTGCTTCTCAGCACAGTTCACTTGGGAGGAAGAAAAGGACAGAATATATCCACTGTTGGGAGATAACACAATTCTCACAACAAAAGACCCCAGTGTACCAAACAGAAGAGGCAGGGAACACTAGTGTTGAGTTGGCATTCACAGATTTTCATGCATGTAAGTTAGCATGACAACTACAAAGTTAGGCCACATCTCATACATTTTCACCAGAGCAGGGGGAAGCAGGATAAATTCCTTTCTCTCTTTAAAGAAAGAGAGAACACCTCACAATAGTATTTTGTCATCTGCTAAGAGACCCTCAGCTCATTCTGGAAGTACTTTTAAGAAACATTTACATATTATTATTTGTCCTGTGACCATGGATATATTGATATATTGCAAAAACTTGAGATTCAACTTTACCTTCAGATGGACAAATCTAAATTCAAATGGTTCAACTACGGATTAAGATTCACCATATTAAATGTGATATTACTGGTCAATTTCTTTTATGGATTTTAGGAAAAGAAAACACTCTCATATAGTATAAGCAGAAAACTATTTATTATGGGATAAAATTCTCTTAAAATATGATAAAAATGTGTAGACATAGATTTTAGATTGAATGTCAGGGAATGATTTTCTGAACCAATTGCAAACTGGCTCCCTAAAACAAGATGCTGTCAAAAATCAGTAAACCCTGAATCAGACAGCAGCTGAACCACCCTGGCCTTCTCTCTTCAGAAACACGCCTCAAATATTGGACGACTGGATCAATCCAAGTGTCTATAGGGAATAAATGTATACAGTAATTATCATGATCTATTTTTGGAGGACAAATACTTAATTTATTTAAAAAACAATCTGGCAATACTCCAAAAAATTAGGTTATGCATTTTCAATGCACAATTCAGCTGGAGGATGATGTATATCCTAAATAAATTCTCATGAGAATGAGACTAATATATGTGATATTGGTGATTAGGTTGCATCTGAGTCTCCCCTGTGGGACACTGGAGAGGGAAAGTGTGGCAGAGGCTCATCAGAAGCTGATATGCTGAAGTTGGAAGCAGCAGGTTAAATGTTCCTATAAAGATCTTAGAAACTTGTCAATAAATGGAAAATAATAAACAAAATAAGATACACGCTCCAATACTTTTTGTAATAATTGAAAATCTATATACACAAAAAAATGTGTCACATGTAAGACAGATTGCTACAAAACACACAATAGAAATAAAAATAAAATAGCTGGAAATAAAATAGTAGTAAGAATTTCAGTAGAAGTGTGAAAGGAGATAAAAGGCAATAAGTAATAAAATGCATCTAATTACATAAAATAGGATTGGGGCCTGCACAAAGCACTGTTAAAAATGTTAAATCAATTCGACTTATTTTCCCCTTAAGTATAAAAATCATAGCACCTTTGAGGTCTCTCTTTCATATAGATAGATGAGTGTAGACACAAATAGAAAATATATGGCTGCCGGGCGCGCAGTGGCTCACGCCTGTAATCCCAACATTTTGGGAGGCCGAGGGGGGCGGATCACCTGAGGTCGGGAGTTTTAGACCAGCCTGGCCAACATGGAGACCATCTCTACTAAAAATACAAAATTAGCTGGGCGTGGTGGCGCATGCCTGTAATCCAAGCTACTCGGGAGGCTGAAGCAGGAGAATCGCTTGAACCTGCGAGGCAGAGGTTGCGGTGAGCCAACATGGCGCCATTGAACTCCAGCCTGGGCAACAAAAGTGAAACTCAAAAAAAAAAAAAGAAAGAAAAAAAAAGAAAAAGAAGGAAGGAAGAAAGAAAGAAGAAAATGTATGGCTTTACGAAAGTCCTAGGATGCTCCATTTTTTTTCTTTTTTTTTTTTTTTTGAGACAGAGTCTTGCTCTGTAGCCCAGGATGGAGTGCTGTGGCGCGATCTCGGCTCACTGCAAGCTCCGCCTCCCGGGTTCTCGCCATTCTCCTGCCTCAGCCTCCCGTGTAACTGGGACTACAGGTGCCCGCCACCACGCCCGGCTTTTTTTTTTTTTTTTGTATTTTTAGTAGAGACGGGTGGGATGCTCCTTTTCACAACCTAGCCTAGGCTAATATTTTATTCATTACTCAATGTGATTGGCATGCTGCAGGACCTGGATCCTGAATTCAGATTCTAGCAGAATTAGCTTTCTGATCTTGGACTATGGTCAAACCTCATTGTACCTCCTATCTACAACCAGTCAATGCCTCTAAAATATGCAAGAACAATGAGACATAGTAGGTATAATTGTCTAGGCTGCCCTGAAATAAGGACACACTTTCTATAGTGAATGGACAGTCAGTAACTGGATCGTGCCACCAGTGGGACATCGCCATTGCTCTCTTTCCTTGGCTGATTCAATCATAGCAATCCAGCAGCGTTTTCAGAGTATCTTCCAGAAAGATACAATTTTCACCTTAATCCTACTCTGAACTGATTTGCAAGGCAAATTAGTGTTAATCTCCTGCTTATTAGAATAGCTGGTTTCTGGCCTATATACAAGAAAAAGCATATTATAAAAACACACTCAGGCCGGCGTGGTGGCTCATGCCTGTAATCCCAGCACTTTGGGAGGCCAAGGCTGGCAGATCACGAGGTCAGGAGCTCAAGACCAGCCTGACCAACATGGTGAAACCCTATCTCTACTAAAAATACAAAAATTAGCCAGGCGTGGTGGCACGCACCTGTAGTCTCAGCTACTCAGGAGGCTGAGGCAGGAGAATCGCTTGAACCTGGGAGGCAGATGTTGCAGTGAGCCAAGATCACGCCACAGCACTCCAGCCTGAGTGACAGAGCAGGACTCCATCTCAAACACACACACACACACACACACACACACACACACACACACACACACTCAGTACTAGCCTGAGTCATTTACCTCTTTTCCTCCTTCAGCTACATGGCTGGCCTCATCACAAGGCTGAACCCATGGAGTTCTGTCCACCAACCCTGGAAGAACAGTCGTGCAGGTAGGCAGGTCCAGAGTGCTTGTCACATGCCACCAGGACAGGACCAAGAACAAACTTGTGCCTGGGCACTAGATCACTTGCTGTGCTGAGCCACCACTCCTGCCAATGCCCTTTGCTCTGTAAGGATGTAAAACTAGGTGTGTGTGGGCTGCTGTTTTGGGTTTCCAGCAGGCTCGGAGCTGTTCTCAGACTCAAGAGGGACCCAATCGCCATCAAAACCCACATGTCCGGAAATCAGTGGCTGAAACCACAAAGGAGCTCCAGTTGCTTTAAGAAAAGATGAATTCGGCCAGGCATGGTGGCTCGTGCCTGTAATCCCAGCACTTTGGAAGGCTGAGGCAAATGGGTCACCTGAGGTCAGGAGTTCGAGACCAGCCTGGTCAACATGGTGAGCCCCGTCTCTACTAAAAATACAAAATTAGCCGGGCATGGTGGTGCATGCCTGTAATCCAAGCTACTTGAGAGGCTAAGGCAGGAAAATCACTTGAACCTGGGAGGCAGAGGTTGCAGTGAGCCGAGATCGTGCCATTGTCCTCCAGCCTGGGCAACAAAAGCGAAACTCCCTCTCGAAAAAAAATAAAAGATGGATTCTGCCAATGGCAGGGTTCAGTGGGTCCCAAACCAGCCAGGAGGTGCCAGCGCTTGCAGAACTGAACAGACACATACCCAGGACATCTCCTTAAACTGCTCACAATCAAGGCTTGACACACTGAAGAACCCTGAAAGGGAAAAAAAACTTTTCTTGCTCATGACTCACAGTGAGATAGGAGTTTGGCAGGACTAGTTTCTCAAGACAAACAGGATGCTAGGTCCTCAAGACACAGGTCACAATACCCCGTACCAGATTCCTTTAAAAAAATTAAAAAATTGTTTTAAAAAAGCCCAAACCAGCTAGAAGGAATATGGCATAAAAGCTACCTCAGGTTACATTCATTGCTCATTATATGCTAATTATTATGCATTGGCATGCTAAAAGACTACCACCAGAGCAATGACTGTTTATAAATGCAATGGCAATGCCCAAGAGTTACTCTGTATCTTCTGTAAGGTAGATAAACCCCTGGTCCACAAGCTCCTGCCTCTTTCCCAGATAACTAAAGAAATAGTCGACCCCTCATTTAGCATATAATCAAGAAATAGCCATAAAATAGCCAGCTAGCTGCCCTGTCCCCTGATGCTACCCTGACTACGGGAGTAGCCTTCTTTTCATTTCCTTAATAGACTTGCTTTCACATTACTCTGTTGGCTTGCTCTTGAATTCTTTCTGGTACAAGCAAAGTATCCACTTGGCTTCCCTGGCTGAATGCCAATTCTGGGGGTAGCCTTGCATCAACAGCACCACTGCTTTCAACCAATGCTCTGGAAGGAGCTCCTCACACCCCATTGGGGACCCTCATGATGTTATTGTAAACTTGCTTGGGACTCTGCCTTCTAGATAGAGGCAACAGGAGCAAGAAGTCTCTATGTTGGAGATCATTCCTTGTTTAGTTCTTCTCTCCAAAGTACTAGGAGCAAGAAGTCTATGATGGAGATCACTCCTTATTTAGTTCTTCTTCTCCAAAGTACCTTAAAGATTTCCCAATTATAAAAACTATCTTTGTGCAATCAAGAATATGCTAAGTAACTTTACTTCTATATAGACTCAGAATTCATGGTAGATGGTAAATTTTGTTTTGTGTATTTTACAATAAAAATAAATAGAAAATAAAAGACAAGAAGGAAATGAAAGAATTGAGTGACTACCACTGTCCTGCTTCTCACTAACATCCCAAGTTGTCTTTGAGGACACACCTCTCCTCAAGCTTTTCTCTGCCTGGAGAACAAGATTGCAGTCTCTGCTCCAGGACTAGCAATGTGGATTGGGACAATAATAAACTATTAACCAGGGTTCCTCAAAAGAGCTTTCCCTCCACAGGTTAAGGAGTACCTTTTCTTTTTATCACTTAAACCACCCTATCACAGATTGAGTTTCATCTAAGATGTTAGGGTTTTATGTTAATACCACTAATTCCATCTTCTGTTACAATTTGCTTCTAGAATTAATGTCACCACTATGCTTCCTATGATCTGATTAGGACCACGCACTTGGCCAGAAAAGTATAAAAACACAAAAGCTGGTGTCTCCTGCTGTGAGATTGGATGAAACACCTTTTCCCTTGTGTTCAGGAGCCCTTGGATTACACAATTCCATATTGCTTTCAGATTGGCCAGCCCAGAGGAAATCTTAGCAGGTAATCTAATCTGGGTGTTGCACACAGAAGCAGCCCTTGAGGGAGCCAAAGCCAGGGCTGCATTCATAGTCCCTTTATCCCCTAGACCTTTAAAAGCTTTCAAACTGAAATCACAATCATGTCATCTAAGATAACAATTAATTTCTCTTTACAATTAATTGCTATTCAGGGATGTTGTGGTTTGAATGTTTGTCCCTTCTGAAACTCATGTTGAAACTTAATCCCCAATGTAACAATATTGAAAGGTAGGGCCTTTAAGCGGTGATTGGGTCTTGAGGGCTCTGCCCGTCTGATGTCTTAATCCATTTATGGGTTAACGGTTAATTGGTTAATGGAATAATGGGTTATCAGAGGATCGGGATTGTGGTTTTATTTTTTTTTTTAAGCAGATTTTGAGACTTCAGAACAGAAAATGAGGATGATCAGATGGGAAGCCCCCTCCATATCCAAACCACAAAAACACTCTAACTCATCTTTCACCATCTACTTATTTTTTATGACATGGATAATTGACATTTAATTAGTCTAATAATGAGTGCAAAGCAAACACAGCTCTAGTTCCACATTCCAATAAGATGCAACATCTAAGCTTCTCTGTACTGATACTTAGAACTGCCACTATGTGAAAAGATTGATGTAATCACAGCTAGACTAAATTAATGCCATCATCTAGTTTATGGGTTTTGATTTCTAACATTTGAGGGGACAGGAAAGTGTAAAAGTCCCAAGTGTATTCTCTACTGCATGTTTTTCATCTCTGCCCAAGGATTTTGGTGTAAAGGCTGGAAACCTTTACACCAAATCTTTACACTAAAGTTGTGAAGACACATAAATCTTTCTCCTGGCATGCCCACAAGAAGGAATGAGTCTTAGTTGCTGCAGGACCTGAGATGGGCAGAGATTATAAGAGTGTCGCATACACTTGGTGTTCGGCACTGAATTGTGTTCCCCCAAAATTTGTGATAATTTTGATTAACTAACCTCCAAGTGATGGTATTTGGAGATGGGGCCTTTGGGAGACAATTAAGTTTAGATGAGGTCATGAGGGTTGGGGTTTCATAATGGGATTAGTGCCCTAATGAGAAGAGGAAGAGATACCAGGTCTGTCTCCTTCTCTCCCTTTCTTCTCTTGCCCCTCTACCTACTTCTCTCTCTCCTTCTGTGCCATGTGAGAACACAGCTACAACATGGCCACTGGCATGACAGGAAGACAGCCCTCACCAGGAGCTGAATCACTGGCGCTTTCATCTTGGACTTCCAGATCCTGGGCAAGACTCACCAAGGCAGACATCTGTAGCTGCCTGGAATTGTCTGATCTGGAGTTGACGCTCTGGAACCCTGTGGTTGTTAACTCAGAAGGCACAAGGCTAGGGATCGTCTTTCAGTCCCCGTTAATCTATCTCCACTCTTCATTTTCTCTTTTGTTTCTCAAGCAATGAATTTATTTTTCCAATTAATGTAGCCAGCTCATGGTACAGCATATTAAAGCATAAAGTACAAATCCAAGGAAGGTAATACCTTTACTATGTTATAAAACTTTGACAAATCAATATATTACTTTTTATTATAATAAAAGCATATCTTTCTGGGAGTCATATACTACTTTAGGGATAATTTTTACTCCAAAAATATTCAAGTACTAAACCAAAACACTTGTTTTTAATGGTGGTTTATAGCAGAGCAAGTTATTTTATACACATTAATATCATTTAAAACTGAGCAATTTCTCCTTTTAAAGTGAATTTCCTCATGCAAGCTGTTGAAGTTTATGGCAGCAGGGCAATTGTGTGTATATAAGAGGTGGCTCTGCTTTGTTCTGAAGTTCCACCAAAGTCGGGGAGTGTTCCCAGGTGTGAAAAGCTTTAAAATTCCACCTTAAAATGATTCAATGTCAATACAAACTGCCAAGTACTTTTTGAAAAATTTTTAAATTTTCACATAAATACTGGAACTCTCAAAATTAGACAATCGTTTCAAACAACACTTATTTTAGATGATCCCTTTTATTTAGACACCCTGAACCTCTTTGTTTTTATCCCATGTCACAAAGTCTTCTATCAGTCTATTTTTTAAAAAAATCTACCTAAGATACGGTTTTAAAATAAGAGATTGCCAGGTTGGAGAGACCTGGGGTACTTGATGTTGTCTTCCAACATTCATTATCATTTCTCTGTAAATGATGCTGCTACTATCAGAGTTCTTATGCTTCCTCTTTTTGAAGCCAGCAATTTCTCAATCTTAACATGTAGTTTAAGTATTACCCATTCCAGTGCTTCTCAGCCTTTATTAGCATTTGAAGATACTGTACTTGTCTTCAGTTCTTCAAGGTAACTGCTGAGGCTGATTCTTTTCACAATGATTATGGTTTCTTGAGTCAAAATAGTTTTTTTTTCTGGGTCCTGAAGACTATGTTTTGGCTCTTGCTGCAACAGTAAGGGACTTGCAGTTCCCACTCTGTGCAGAGAAGTGTGTGGCTGTGCAACTTTCCAGAGGGATCTATATTTCCTTCCAACACATCAACCCACACCCTGCTCAGGTTCTCAGGGCTTGGGTATTTGTGCATTGCAGCTGTTGTAACAGTTTCCCACTGGTGGTGAAAGACGTGCTCTGCAGTCCAGATCTTGATGGTGCAGGCAGTCTGCTAGATGTCTGTGAAGGGCAGGGGAAAATGAGGTGAGGAGGCTACACCTGTCCCACCCCATCGGGGGCCCTTCAACCAGCTCCGCTGTGCGCAGGTGCCGTCGGCTCCAAGTGAGGCGGTCCTCCACTCTTCGTTACAATGTAACATTTAAACCATTTAAAGCAGAGATCCGCAACGTTTTTGGCACCGGGGACCAGTTTAGTGGAATACAATTTTTCTACGGATGGAGAGGGGTGTGGGGATGGTTTCGGGATGAAGGTGTTAGAACTCAAATAATCAGGCACGCAATAGATTCTCAAAAGGAGAGCAAAAGCCAGTCTTAGTCCTGCGCATGCGCAGTTCACAGTAGGGTTCGCACTCCTGTGAGAACCCTCGCACTCCTGTGACGCTAGGCGGAGCTCAGTCAGTAACGCTCGCTTGCCCACTGCTCACCTCCTGCTTTGGGGCCGGGTTCCTAACCGGTCCGTGGTGGGGGGATTGGGGACCCCTGATTTAAAGAACACTGCTAATGCCGGTTTTCTGCCTTTATCTGGAGGGCCACAGTCAGTTTCGAAGCAACTCCAGCATATGATCCACCCAGCTGTCCCCTCCCACCCTGTTAGTATCCACAGCTCCTCAAAGGCCCCTGGAATTTAGACTAAAGCCTGATCACGCCACTGCACACCGGCCTAGGCGACCCAGCGAGACCCCCATCTTAAATAATAGTAATAATACTCAAAAGAAAAAGAAAAAGCTCTGAGCTGGGTCCCTGCCCCCTTTCTGTCTGCTTCAGGCCCATCTATACCAACCTTGATATACTAGTTTTGATTCCACAGTTGGAGAATAAGGGAAAGGCTTTAATCAATGTGTACAGTTTCGATGGAAGAACCATCACAATTTTGAGTAGATCTAAAAGAAAATTTCCTTAGCACATTGCATATTATTCACTACATGAAGAGAGTTTTTCTAAATAAAAATGTTTAGGACATTCCGGAGAGGAAGAACAAATTATGGAATGATCTCCACAGCAGAGACCTCAAGGCTCTTATGCGTGCAGGGCACAGTTCCAGTGCGAAAGTCCCCAGAGACAGCATGAGGGTCCCCACTGAGGTGCCTCGGGCTCCTTCCAGGGCAGCAGTTGAAGCAGGTCGTATTGCAGGCCTGCAGAAAGGCAGGGGTTCCTCTCCTTTTCGGGTTCCTTCTTGATGGAATCGTCGGTTTTCAGCAGCTTCCGGGGACCGCCTGGACTGCAGAGAGCAGTCCTGACTCCACACAGGTGGAGAATAAGGAACAGGCTTCAATTGTCATGTACAAAGAACTATGAATTCTGAGTTCATCTAAAAGTAAAGCTCCTTAGCATATTCTAGATTACATATAAATCAAAGTTTTATAATTGAGAAAACTTTAAGGCACTTTGGAGAGGAAGAACTATAAAAGGAATTATCTCCATCATAGAGACTTCTTGCTCCTAGATGGACAGTCCCAAGGAAGTTTACAATAACATAATGAGGGTCTCTACTGGGGTGTGAGGAGCTCCTTCCAGGGCATTGGCTGAAAGCAGTGGTGCTGTTGATGCAAGGATACCCCTAAAATTGGAGTTTAGCCTGGGAGACCAAGTAGGTACTTGACTTTGAGCCAAAAAGAATTCAAGAGCAAGCCAACAGAGTAATGTGAAAGCAAGTTTACTAAGGAAACTAAGGAACAAAAAGGAGGCTACCTGATAGTCAGGGTAGCAATGGGGGCAGGGTGGCTAGCTGGCTATTTTATGGCTATTTCTGGATTATATGCTAAACAAGGGGTCGATTATTTCTTTAGTTGTCTGGGAAAGGGACGGGAGCTTGTGGAACCAGGAGTTTCTCCCCCTTACAGAATATACAGAGTAACTCTTGGGCATTGCAATGGCATTTGTAAACAGTCACAGTGATTGCTCGGGTGTTAGTGTCTTTTAGCATCCCAATGCATAATAATTAGCATATAATGAGCAAAGAGGGTAACCAGAGGTTGCTTTTGTAGCCATCTTCCTTCTAGCTAGTTTGGGCTTTTTTTTTTTTTTAAAGGAATCATGTCTTATCAAGAGGGTATTGTGACCTGTGTCTTGGGGACCTAGCCTCCTGTTTGTCTTGCAAAACTAGTCCTGCCAAACTCCTATCTCACTGTGAGTCTTGAGCAACAAAAGGTTTGTTCCCCTCCCCCTTCCTGGGTTGCTCTGTATTTCAAGCCCTGATTGTGAGCAGTTTATGAAGGCATCCTGAGTATGTGTCTGTTCAGCTCTGCAAGCGCTGGCATCTCCTGGTGGCATGTGACATGCACTCTGGACCTGCCTACCTCCAGGACTGTTCTTCCAGGGTTGATGGACAAAACTCCATGGGTTCAGTCTTACAACAAGGCCAGCAATATAGTTGAGCTAGGAAAAGAGGTAAATAACACTGGCTAGTACTGAGTGTGTGTTTTTATAGTATGTTTTGTCTTGTATATAGGCCAGAAACCAGCTATTCATATAAGCAGGAGATTAACGCTAATTTGCCTTGCATAGGATTAAGGCCAAAATTGTATCATTCTGAAAGATACTCTGAAAACGCTGCTGGGTTGCTATGATTGAATCAGCCAAGGAAAGAGAGCAATGGAGATGTCCCACTGGTGGCACGATCCAGTTACTGACTGTCTATTCACTATAGAAAGTGTCTCCTTATTGCAGGGCAGCCTAGACAATTAC
This sequence comes from Pongo abelii, assembly GCF_028885655.2. Taxonomy (NCBI): domain Eukaryota; kingdom Metazoa; phylum Chordata; class Mammalia; order Primates; family Hominidae; genus Pongo; species Pongo abelii. The sequence goes on from NC_071989.2 coordinate 43,216,563, forward strand.
ACCTACTATGTCTCATTCTTCTTGCATATTTTAGAGGCATTGAGCGGTTGTAGATAGGAGACACAATGAGGTTAGATCATAGTCCAAGATCAGAAAGCTAATTCTGCTAGAATCTGTATCCAGAATCCAGGTCCTGCAGCACGCCAATCACATTGAGTAGTGAATAAAATAGGCTAGGTTGTGAAAAGGAGCATCCCAGGACTTTCTTAAATCCATACATTTTCTTTTTTTGTCTACACTCATCTCACTACATGAAAGGGAGACCTCAAAGGTGCTATGATTTTTATACCTAAGGAGAAAATAACTTGAGTTGATGTAACATTTTCAACAGTGGGAGGAGGAGCCAAGATGGCCGAATAGGAACATCTCCGGTCTACAGCTCCCAGCGTGAGCGACGCAGAAGACAGGTGATTTCTGCATTTCCATCTGAGGTACCATGTTCATCTCACTAGGGAGTGCCAGACAGTGGGTGCAGGTCAGTGGGTGAGTGCACCATGCGCCAGCCAAAGCAGGGGCGAGGCATTGCCTCACTCGGGAAGCGCAAGGGGTCAGGGAGTTCCCTTTTCAGGGGTGACAGACGGCACCTGGAAAATCGGGTCACCCCCACCCAAATACTGTGCTTTTCCGACGGGCTTAGGAAACAGTGCCCCAGGAGATTGTAGCCCGCACCTGGCTCAGAGGGTCCTACGCCCACGGAGTCTCCCTGATTGCTAGCACAGCAGTCTGAGATCAAACAGCAAGTCGGCAGCGAGGCTGGGGGAGGGGCGCCCGCCATTGCCCAGGCTCGCTTAGGTAAACAAAGCAGCTGGGAAGCTTGAAATGGGTGGAGCCCACCACAGCTCAAGGAGGCCTGCCTGCCTCTGTAGGCTCCACCTCTGGGGGCAGGGCACAGACAAACAAAAAGACAGCAGTAACCTCTGCAGACTTAAATGTCCCTGTCTGACAGCTTTGAGGAGAGCCGTGGTTCTCCCAGCACACAGCTGGAGATCTGAGAACGTGCAGACTGCCTCCTCAAGGGGTCCCTGACCCCTGACCCCCGAGCAGCCTAACTGGGAGGCACCCCCCAGCAGGGGCAGACTGACACCTCACACGGCTGGCCAGGTACTCCAACAGACCTGCAGCTGAGGGTCCTGTCTGTTAGAAGGAAAACTAACAGAAAGGACATCCACACCAAAAACCCATCTGTACATCACCATCATCAAAGACCAAAAGTAGATAAAACCACAAAGATGCGGAAAAAACAGAGCAGAAAAACTGGAAACTCTAAAAAGCAGAGTACCTCTCCTCCTCCAAAGGAACGCAGTTCCTCACCAGCAACGGAACAAAGCTGGACGGAGAATGACTTTGACGAGCTGAGAGAAGAAGGCTTCAGACGATCAAATTACTCCGAGCTACGGGAGGATATCCAAACCAAAGGCAAAGAAGTTGAAAACTTCGAAAAAAATTTAGAAGAATGTATAACTAGAATAACCAATACAGAGAAGTGCTTAAAGGAGCTGATGGAGCTGAAAACCAAGGCTCGAGAACTACGTGAAGAATGCAGAAGCCTCAGGAGCCGATGCGATCAAATGGAAAAAAGGGTATCAGCCCTGGAAGATAAAATGAATGAAATAAAGTGAGAAGGGAAGTTTAGAGAAAAAAGAAGAAAAAGAAACGAGCAAAGACTCCAAGAAATGTGGGACTATGTGAAAAGACCAAATCTACGTCTGATTGGTGTACCTGAAAGTGACGGGGAGAATGGAAACAAGTTGGAAAACACTCTGCAGGATATTATCCAGGAGAACTTCCCCAATCTAGCAAGGCAGGCCAACATTCAGATTCAGGAAATACAGAGAACGCCACAAAGATACTCCTCGAGAAGAGCAACTCCAAGACACATAATTGTCAGATTCACCAAAGTTGAAATGAAGGAAAAAATGTTAAGGGCAGCCAGAGAGAAAGGTCGGGTTACCATCAAAGGGAAGCCCATCAGACTAACAGCAGATCTCTCGGCAGAAACCCTACAAGCCAGAAGAGAGTGGGGGCCAATATTCAACATTCTTAAAGAAAAGAATTTTCAACCCAGAATTTCATATCCAGCCAAACTAAGCTTCATAAGTGAAGGAGAAATAAAATACTTTACAGACAAGCAAATGCTGAGAGATTTTGTCACCACCAGGCCTGCCCTAAAAGACCTCCTGAAGGACGCGCTAAACATGGAAAGGCACAACCGGTACCAGCCGCTGCAAAATCATGCCAAAATGTAAAGACCATCGAGACTAGGAAGAGACTGCATCAACTAACGAGCAAAATAACCAGCTAACATCATAATGACAGGATCAGATGCACACATAACAATATTAACTTTAAATGTAAATGGACTAAATGCTCCAATTAAAAGACACAGACTGGCAAATTGGATAAAGACTCAAGACCCATCAGTGTGCTGTATTCAGGAAACCCATCTCACGTGCAGAGACACACATAGGCTCAAAATAAAGGGATGGAGGAAGATCTACCAAGCAAATGGAAAACAAAAAAAGGCAGGGGTTGCAATCCTAGTCTCTGATAAAACAGACTTTAAACCAACAAATATCAAAAGAGACAAAGAAGGCCACCACATAATGGTAAAGGGATCAATTCAACAAGAAGAGCTAACTATCCTAAATATATATATGCACCCAATACAGGAGCACCCAGATTCATAAAGCAAGTCCTGAGTGACCTACAAAGAGACTTAGACTCCCATACATTAATAATGGGAGACTTTAACACCCCACTGTCAACATTAGACAGATCAACAAGACAGAAAGTCAACAAGGATACCCAGGAATTGAACTCAGCTCTGCACCAAGCAAACCTAATAGACATCTACAGAACTCTCCACCCCAAATCAACAGAATATACATTTTGTTCAGCACCACACCACACCTATTCCAAAATTGACCACATACTTGGAAGTAAAGCTCTCCTCAATAAATGTAAAAGAACAGAAATTATAACGAACTATCTCTCAGATCACAGTGCAATCAAGCTAGAACTCAGGATTAAGAATCTCACTCAAAACCGCTCAACTACATGGAAACTGAACAACCAGCTCCTGAATGATTACTGGGTGCATAACGAAATAAAGGCAGAAATAAAGATGTTCTTTGAAACCAACGAGAACCAAGAAACAACATACCAGAATCTCTAGGATGCATTCAAAGCAGTGTGTAGAGGGAAATTTATAGCACTAAATGCCCACAAGAGAAAGCAGGAAAAATCTAAAATTGACACCCTAACATCACAATTAAAAGAACTAGAAAAGCAAGAGCAAACACATTCAAAAGCTAGCAGAAGGAAAGAAATAACTAAAATCAGAGCAGAACTGAAGGAAATAGAGACACAAAAAACCCTTCAAAAACTTAATGAATCCAGGAGCTGGTTTTTTGAAAGGATCAACAAAATTGATAGACCGCTAGCAAGATTAATAAAGAATAAAAGAGAGAAGAATCAAATAGATGCAATAAAAAAAGATAAAGGGGATATCACCACCGATCCCACAGAAATACAAACTACCATCAGAGAATACTACAAACACCTCTACGCAAATAAACTAGAAAATCTAGAAGAAATGGATAAATTCCTCAACACATACACCCGCCCAAGACTAAACCAGGAAGAAGTTGAATCTCTGAATAGACCAATAACAGGAGCTGAAATTGTGGCAATAATCAATAGCTTACCAACCAAAAAAAGTCCAGGACCAGATGGGTTCACAGCCGAATTCTACCAGAGGTACAAGGAGGAACTGGTACCATTCTTTCTGAAACTATTCCAATCAACAGAAAAAGAGGGAATCCTCCCTAACTCATTTTATGAGGCCAGCATCATCCTGATACCAAAGCCTGGCAGAGACACAACCAAAAAAGAGACTTTTAGACCAATATCCTTGATGAACATTGATGCAAAAATCCTCAATAAAATACTGGCAAACAGAATCCAGCAGCACATCAAAAAGCTTATCCACCATGATCAAGTGGGATTCATCCCTGGGATGCAAGGCTGGTTCAATATATGCAAATCAATAAATGTAATCCAGCATATAAACAGAACCAAAGACAAAAACCACATGATTATCTCAATAGATGCAGAAAAGGCCTTTGACAAAATTCAACAATGCTTCATGCTAAAAACTCTCAATAAATTAGGTATTGATGGGACGTATCTCAAAATAATAAGAGCTATCTATGACAAACCCACAGCCAATATCATACTGAATGGGCAAAAACTGGAAGCATTCCCTTTGAAAACTGGCACAAGACAGGGATGCCCTCTCTCACCACTCCTATTCAACATAGTGTTGGAAGTTCTGGCCAGGGCAATCAGGCAGGAGAAGGAAATAAAGGGTATTCAATTAGGAAAAGAGGAAGTCAAATTGTCCCTGTTTGCAGATGACATGATTGTATATCTAGAAAACTCCATTGTCTCAGCCCAAAATCTCCTTAAGCTGATAAGCAACTTCAGCAAAGTCTCAGGATACAAAATCAATGTACAAAAATCACAAGCATTCTTATACATCAATAACAGACAAACAGAGAACCAAATCATGAGTGAACTCCCATTCACAATTGCTTCAGAGAGAATAAAATACCTAGGAATCCAACTTACAAGGGATGTGAAGGACCTCTTCAAGGAGAACTACAAACCACTGCTCAAGGAAATAAAAGAGGATACAAACAAATGGAAGAACATTCCATGCTCATGGATAGGAAGAATCAGTATCGTGAAAATGGCCATCCTCCCAAGGTAATTTACAGATTCAATGCCATCCCCATCAAGCTACCAATGACTTTCTTCACAGAATTGGAAAAAACTACTTTAAAGTTCATATGGAACCAAAAAAGAGCCCGCATCACCAAGTCAATCCTAAGCCAAAAGAACAAAGCTGGAGGCATCACACTACCTGACTTCAAACTATACTACAAGGCTACAGTAACCAAAACAGCATGGTACTGGTACCAAAACAGAGATATAGCGCAATGGAACAGAACAGAGCCGTCAGAAATAACACCACATATCTACAACTATCTGATCTTTGACAAACCTGACAAAAACAAGAAATGGGGAAAGGATTCCCTATTTAATAAATGGTGCTGGGAAAACTGGCTAGCCATATGTAGAAAGCTGAAACTGGATCCCTTCCTTACACCTTTTACAAAAATTAATTCAAGATGGATTAAAGACTTAAATGTTAGACCTAAAACCATAAAAACCCTAGAAGAAAACCTAGGCATTACCATTCAGGACATAGGCATGGGCAAGGACTTCATGTCTAAAACACCAAAAGCAATGGCAACAAAAGCCAAAATTGACAAATGGGATCTAATTAAACTAAAGAGCTTCTGCACAGCAAAAGAAACTACCATCAGAGTGAACAGGCAACCTACAAAATGGGAGAAAATTTTCGCAACCTACTCATCTGACAAAGGGCTAATATCCAGAATCTACAATGAACTCCAACAAATTTACAAGAAAAAAACAACCCCATCAAAAAGTGGGTGAAGGACATGAACAGACACTTCTCAAAAGAAGACATATATGCAGCCAAAAAACACATGAAAAAAATGCTCACCATCACTGGCCATCAGAGAAATGCAAATCAAAACCACAATGAGATACCATCTCACACCAGTTAGAATGGCAATCATTAAAAAGTCAGGAAACAACAGGTGCTGGAGAGGATGTGGAGAAATAGGAACACTTTTACACTGTTGGTGGGACTGTAAACTAGTTCAACCCTTGTGGAAGTCAGTGTGGCGATTCCTCAGGGATCTAGAACTAGAAATTCCATTCGACCCAGCCATCCCATTACTGGGTATATACCCAAAGGACTATAAATCATGCTGCTATAAAGACACATGCACACGTATGTTTATTGCGGCATTATTCACAATAGCAAAGACTTGGAACCAACCCAAATGTCCAACAATGATAGACTGGATTAAGAAAATGTGGCACATATACACCATGGAATACTATGCAGCCATAAAAAATGATGAGTTCATGTCCTTTGTAGGGACGTGGATGAAATTGCAAATCATCATTCTCAGTAAACTATTGCAAGAACAAAAAACCAAACACCACATATTCTCACTCATAGGTGGGAATTGAACAATGAGAACACATGGACACAGGAAGGGGAACATCACACTTCGGGGACTGTTGTGGGGTGGGGGGAGGGGGGAGGGATAGCATTGGGAGATATACCTAATGCTAGATGACGAGTTAGTGGGTGCAGCACACCAGCATGGCACATGTATACATATGTAACTTACCTGCACATTGCACACATGTACCATAAAACCTAAAGTATAATAATAATAATAATAAAAAGATAATAAAACTAAAAAAAAAAAAAAACAAAAAACATTTTCAACAGTGTTTTGTGCAGGCCTTGATCCTATTTTATGTAATTAGGTGCATTCTGTCAGTTATTCCTTTTTATCTCTTTTCCTACTTCTACTGAGATTCTTCTTATTAGTAACTATTTTACTTCTAGCTATTTTATTTTTATTTCTACTGTGTGTTTTGTAGCAATCAGTCTTATATGTGACACAATTTTATGTATATATATTTTCAATTCTTCCAAAAAGTATTGGGTGTATATCTTATTTCATTTATTGTTTTTCATTTATTGGCATATTTCTAAGATTTTTATAGGTACACTTCATTTGCTGCTTCCAACTTCAGCATATCAGCTTCTAATGAGACTCTGCCAGACTTTCCCTCTCCAGTGTCCCACAGGGGGCACTCAGATGCCACCTAATCAGTAATATTTCGTATGTTTGTCTCATTCTCATGAGAGAATTTATTTAGGATATACATCGTCCTTCAGTAAAATTATTCATCGAAAATGCATAACCTAATTTTATGGAGTATTGCCAGATTGTTCTTTAAATGAATGAAACATTTTTCCTCCAAAAATAGTCCATGAGAATTACTGTATACATTTATTCCCTACGGATACTTGGATTGACCCAACCATCTAATATTTGCTGCGTGTTTCTGAAGGGAGAAGCCTGTGGTGGTTCAGCAGCTGTCTGATTCAGTGTTTCCTGATTTCTGACAGTATCTTCTTTTAGGGAGCCAATTTGCAATGTGGTTCAGAAAAATCATTCTCTGACATTCAGTCTAAAATCTGTGTCTACACTTTTCTATCAGATTTTTTTTTCATTTTTTTCTTTTTTTTTTTTTGAGACAGAGTCTTGCTGTATTGCCCAGGCTGGAGTGCAGTGGCACAATCTTGGCCCACTTTAACCTTTGCTTCCCAGGTTCAGGCTTTCCTCCTGCCTCAGCCTCTCAAGTAGCTGGGATTACAGGTGCCTGCCACCACACCCAGCTAATTTTTTCTTTTAAAAATTGAAAGAAAGTGGAGACGGGGTTTCACCATGTTGGCCAGGGTGGTCACGAACTCATGACCTCAAGCAGTCTCCATGCCTCGGCCTCCCAAAGTGCTCGGATTACAGGCATGAGCCACCACAGCTGGCCTCTATCAGTTTTTTTTTTTTTTTTTTTTTTTTTTTGAGACGGAGTCTTGCTCTTGTTGCCCAGGCTGGAGTGCAGTGGCGTGATATCGGCTCACTGCAACCTCTGCCTCCTGGGTTCAAGCAATTCTACTGCCTCAGCTTCCTGAGTAGCTGGGATGACAGGCGCGTGCCACCACACCCGGCTAATTTTTGTATTTTTAGTAGAGACGCGGTTTCACCGTGTTGGTCAGGCTGATCTTGAACTCCTGACCTCGTGATCCACTCGCCTCGGCCTCCCAAAGTGCTGGGATTACAGGCGTGAGCCACCGCGCTTGTCCTAGATTTTAATGATCTTTATACCATAATAAATCTTTTTATGCTTATACTATTTGAGAGTGTTTTGTTTCTTTTCCTGAAAGCCATAAAAGAAATACAACAGTAACATCACATTTAATATGGTTAGGCTGAATCCAGAGTTGAACTATTGGAATTTAGATTAGTCCCTCTAAAGATAAAGCTGAATCTCCAGTTTATACAATGTAGTAATTTATCCAAGGTCATGGGACAAATATGTACATGTTTCCTAAAAGTACCTCCTGAATGAGCTGAGGGTCTCTCAGAATACAGTAAGACATTATTGTAAGGTGTTCTCTCTTTCTTTGAAAAGAGAAAGGAATGCATCATGCTTCCCCCTGCTCTGCTGAAAATATATGAGATGTGGCCTAACTTTGTAGCTGTCAGGCTGCCTTACAGGCATGTAAATATGCGAATGCCAACTCAGTACTAGTGTGCCCTCTCTCTTCTATTTGGTACACAGCAGTCTTTTGTTGTGAGAATTGTGTTATTTCACCAACAGTGGATATATTCCATTCTTTTCTTCCTCCTAAGTGGACTGTGCCGAGAAGCAGTTATTCGTAAGGCCTCTCAGAAGATGGTTTCATGAGATCAAACAACCATTGTCGTTCAGAGCAGCTTCCAATTTGTGGAGTCAATGTTCATACAGCTAGTAGGGGATTCTCTTTGAGAGAATTAGAAAAATGTTTTAGGTCAAATGTTTTACAAACTCTCTGGAAGTTTGCCTTACGGTTAAACTTTATTGGTTTAATAATAAAGTCACCTCTGGTCATATTTGATACCAAGCTTGGGCTACTAGGAAGCACAGCATTGAATATGCTCATCCCTGCCCCTCTCCTCTTTCTTCTCACTCCCACTTTCTAAGGACAGCCCTCTTGAATAAAGCAATCTCACACGAGTGTTTATTTCAGTGATGTTTCTGGGGGGAAGCCAGGCCATTAAAATATGCCTCTCTGCTCACCTCATGTACCTCACTGTTTTTCCCCTGCTGTTGGAATCCTCAAAAATTCACTCTGTATTAACATTTATTTCAGAGCACCTTCAAAAATAGAATGATTCAGGCCAATCTTTACTCTTGAAATGGCACATGAGACATGTTCCCTATATTTGAAAAGCCTTTGACTGAGTGGGACAGCTACATAGATAGAAAGGCCTTTTTAAATATCAACAAGTTAAGTTTTTTATGCCCATTTCACGCATCACGCTAGCGCTCCCTCCTCAATTTTTCCATCAGCCAATATCTCTCCCAATCACAGGGCAAAATTATAAACAATATGTTAGAATTCTGGATACAGTAATATCCTTTTAAAAAACGCATCATAATCTAATTGAGCTTATTGGGAGCTCAACATTGGTTTGGAATTTGAAAATCAATCTCTAATCTCCACGTTAACATCAGAAAAAATAAATGATTTTCTCAGTAGATACAAAAAATCTTTTAAAAAATCAACCTGCTTCGTTATTAATATGAAAGTCATCTTAGCAAATTAGAAACAGTGAATTCTCTTAATTTGATAAAACTTATCTATTAGAGATGCACACCTAACATCTCACTGAATTGCGAAATATTGAAATATTAAAATCTGCCAATTTCTTATTGAAATAAGAAACTGCCAATCACTGGACCCATCCTCTCACCCCCTGCCCCACCCTATTACTGCTTGATCTAGTAAAAACCCAAGGACTTTCAATAGCGCCTTCCAGAGTGATAAAATTTTTACCATAACCTTATCACAGTCTGAAGCAATTAGCAAGGTAAGTAAGTGTTAATCCCCACATGACTGGATTTTCGTATATGACTTCCTGTACAAGACAGGATGCTATAAAAGCCCACGGTCAGCGATGGACTGAGCCATTTGCTCTTTTCCTAGACTAGCTATGGCTGGGCCTAGTCAAGCCTTTCGAGGCTGAGGCTATGGAGTTCCAACCATCAACCTTGGAAGAGCTGTCTTGGAGGCAGGCAGGGCCAGAGCCCCACATGCCATGGGACCTGAACCTAGAGCAAGCCTGGGCCTGGACACTGGATAACTTCCCTGCGCTGAGCCGCCACTCCTGCCAATGCCATCAGCTCTACGGGAGCTCTGCTGCGGGCTGGCTGCTGCACTGCGATTCCACCGGGCACGCAGCCCTGCCCAGAGAGGAGAGGGGCCAAAAACGGCCTCGAGACTCCCATTTTGAGGAGTCAATGGCTGAAACCACAGACGGGCTCCAGTTCCCTCAAAAAGACGCAGATGCTACCGACGGTGAGATCCAAAGCGCCCTGAAACTGTCTGGAGATGCCAGCGCCTGTGGAGGTGGAAGTACACACGCCCAGGGCACCCCCTGCAGCCCAGGCTGCCTCCGGAAGCTACTGAAAACCTAGGATTCCATCAGGAAGGAACCCGGAAAGGAGAGGAACCCCAGCCTTTCTGCAGGCCTGCGGCACGACCTGCTTCAACTGCTGCCCTAGAAGGAGTCCGAGGCACTCCAATGGGGACCCTCATGCCTTCCCTGCGGACATTTGCACTGGAACTGTGCCTTCACGCATAAGAGGGTTGAGGTCTGTGTTGTGGAGATCTTTCTTTAATTTGTTTTTCCTCTCCTGAGCGTCCTAAACATTTTTCATTTAGAAAAACTCTCTTCATGGAATGAATAATATGCAATGTACTCAATGTACTCAAAATTGCTATGGTTCTTCCATTGAAACTGTACACATTGATTCAATCCTTTCCCTATTCTCCCCCCGTGAAATTGATTTTGAGCTGGTAAATCAAGATTGGTATAGATGGGCCTGAAGCAGACAGAAAGGGGGCAGGGACCCAGCTCAGAGCTTTTTTTTTTTTTTTTTTTTTTTTGAGCTGGGGTCTCGCTAGTCTTCCTGGGTAGCCCAGGCTGGTGTGCAGTGGCATGATCATGCTTTAGTTTAAATTCCAGGGGGCCTTTGAGGAGCTGTGGATACTAGCAGGGTGGAAGGGGACAGCTGGGTGGATCACTTGCTGGAGTTGCTTCAAAACTGACTGGCCCTCCAGATGAAGGCAGGGAACAGACATTAACAGTGTTCTTTAAATCAGCAGTCCGCAACCTTTTTCGCACAAGGGACTGGTTTTATAGAAGACAACTTTTCTATGGATGGGGGGCTGGTAGACAGGGATAGTTTGGGGATGAAGCTGTTCTACGTCAGATAATCAGGCATCAGATTCTCAGGAGGAGCGCACAAGGTAGATCCCTTGCCTGTGCAGTTTACAATAGGCTTCATGCACCTATGAGAATCTAATGTCTCTGCTGATCTGACAAGAAGTGGAGCTCAGGTGGTAAAGCTGGGCTGCTGGCCACTCCCCTCCTGCTGTGCCACGGGGCTCCTAATGCTAACGGTGGAGGGTGTCCAAGTTCTTGGCGTCTTGAACAAAGAATTGAACAAAATGCGCAAGCAAAGCAAGGATGGAATGAAGAGATTTATTGAAAACAAAAGTACACTCCACAGTGTGGTAGTGGGCCTGAGCATACGGGCTCAAAGGCCCCGTTACAGAGTTTTTGTGAGTTTAAATACCCTCTATTTGGGGTACGCCCTATGTAAATGAAGAGGATGAAGTAACGTTTCAAAGTCGTTTACTGGGTGTATGCCCTGTGGAGAGGATATTTCCTGTTATAGCTGAAGTGTCAATGGGCCTTATGTTCCCGGCCTCCAGACCCTATTTTCCTGCCTCACTAACAGGCCAGGGTCCAGTACAGGCATGCTGTCTGGGGAGTTGGGGACCCCTCCTTTAAATAGTTTAAAGTTTACATTGTAATAAGGGCTGGAAGAGGGGGTTGGGATGTCCTTCACATGAGGACAATGGCGCCTGTCTACTGCGAAGCTGGTTGGCATGCTGGGGGTGCAGTGGGGCAGGTGTAGCCTCTTTGCCTCATTTTCCCCTGCACTGCCCAGACATCTCCTGGACTGCCTGCACCATCAAGATCTGGACTTCAGAGCACGTCTTTGATCACCTGTGGGAAATTGTTACAACAGTTGCGATGCACAAATACCCAAAAGCCCTATGAACCAGAGCATGGTGTGGGTTGATGTGTTGGACAGACATATAGATCCCAATGAAGAGTTGCACAGCCACAGACTTCTCTGCACAGAGTGGGAACTACAAGTCTCTTATTGGTACAGCAAGAACCAAAACATATGTGCTAGAATATTCGGTAGTTAATCCTATAGAGAAAACAATGGAACTTAAATCTACTAACATTTCACTTAAAATATGGTTTCAGTAGGTGAGAGACTTACATACAAACCACATCCTCAGGACCCAGAAAAAAAACTATTTTGACTCAATAAGCCATAATCACTGAAAGGAGGCAGCCTCAGCAGTTACCTTGAAGGACTGATGGCAAGTAGGATATCTTCAAATGCTAACAAAGGCCAGGAAGCACTGGAATGGGTCATACATAAATTACATGTTAAAAAATGAAGAACTGATGGCTTCCACAAGAGGAGGCATAAGAACTCCGGTGGTGGCTGCAGCAGCCTTTGTCGTGAATTGATAATGAATGTGTGTAGACAAGTACCCCACATCTCTCCAAGCTGGCAATGTATTTATTTTAAAACTATGAATATATTTTAAGCAGAATTTTTAAAAAGTAGGCTGACATAAGACAGTGACTTTAGATCAAAACAAAGAGATGCATGGCGTCTAAATAAAAGGGATTATCTGAAATTAGTGTTGTTTGAAATGACTGTCTAATATTGGAGATTCCGGTATTTATGAAAAATTTAACAATTTCTTGAAAGAAATTATTCTTCTTAATGTTTATTTTAAATTCAGGGTACATATGCAGGTTTGTTATTTTGGTAAACTTGTGTCATGGGAGTTTGTTGTACACATTATTTTATCACCCAGGTGTGAAGCCTGGTGCCCATTATTATTTTTCCCAATCCTCTCCCTCCTTCCATCATCCACCTTCAATAGGCTCCAGTGTCTGTTGTTCCCCTCTTTATGTCCATGTGTTCTCACCATTCAGCTCTAGCTTGTAGTGAGAACCTGTGGTATTTGCTTTTCTATTCCTGCATTAGTTTGCTAAGAAAAAACGGCCTCCAGCTCCGTCTATGTTCCTGCAAAAGACATGATCTTGTTCTTTTTTATGGCTACATAGTATACCATGGTGTATATACACCACATTTTCTTTATCCAGTCTACCATTAAAGAACATTTAGGTTGATTCCATGTCTTTGCTATTGTGAATAGTGCACATGCATGTATGGTCTTTATGGTAGAACAATTTATATTCCTTTGGTACTTACCCAGTAATGGGATTGCTGGGTCAAATGGTATTTCTGTTATTTGGTCTTTGAGGAATTGCCATGCTGTTTTCCACAATGATTGAAGTAATTTACACTCTCACCAATAGTGTATAAGCAAAATTTTAACATTTTTTTAAAAAGTACTTGGAAGTTTGCATTGACATTGAATCAACTTAAGGTAGAATTTTAAAGCTTTTCATACTTTGGAACCCCACCTAGCTTTGGGCCAACCCCAGAACAAAGCAGAGCCAACTCTTACATAGAAACAATTGCCCTGCTGCTGTAAATTTCAACAGCTTGCATGAGGAAATTCAATTTAAAAGGAGAACTTGTATAGCTTTCAAACATATTAATTTGTTTAATAATAATAACTTGCTCTGCAAGTTATTTTAAACCATCATTAAAAACCAGTGTTTGCCGGGTGCGGTGGCTCACGCCTGTAATCCCTGTGCTTTGGGAGGCCAAGGAGGGCAGATCACGAGGTCAGGAGTTTGAGATCAGCCTGGCCAACGTAGTGAAACCCCGTCTCTACTAAAAATACAAAAAATTAGCCAGGTTTGGTGGCGGACACTTGTAATCCCAGCTACTTGGGAGGCTGAGGCAGGAGAATCGTTTGAACCTATGAGGTGGAGGTTGCAGTGAGCTCAGATCACACCATTTCACTTCAGCCCAGGCTACAGTGCAAGACTCTGTCTCAAAAACAAAACGAAGCAAACAAACAAACAAACAAACCAACCAGTGTTTTGGTTTACTACTTAAGTATATTTGGAGTGAAAATTATCACTAAAATAATATATGACTCTAACAAAAATGCTTTCATTGTAATAAAATGTACTATATTGATTTGCCAAAGTTTTGCAACCTAGTAAAGGTTGCAAAAGGTCCTTGGATTTGTAGTTTGTGATTTAATATGCTGTACCATGGACTTGTTATGTTAACTGGAAAAAGAAATTTGTTACTTGAAAATCCAAACAAAACAAAAAACAAAAAGTGGAGGCAGATTAAAGAGGACCACAGGAAGATTTGTAGCCTTGGGCCTTCTGAGTTGACAACCACAGAGTTCCAGGGCATTAACTCCAGATCAGACAATTCCAGGCAGCTACAGAAGTCTCCCTGGTGAGTCTTGCCCACGATCTGGAAGTCCAAGATCAAAGCACCAGATTCAGCTCTTGGTGGGGATTCTCTCTCTGTCGTGCCAATGGCCATGTTGCAGCTGTGTTCTCACGTGGCACAGATGGAGATAAAGAGAGAGAAAGGGGGAGAAAGGGAGAGAGGGAGAAGGGGAGAGAACAAGAAGGACATGGTATCTCTTCCTTTTCTGGGAAGGCCGCCAATCCCATTATGAAAGCCCCAACCTCATAACTTCATCTTAACGTACTTGTCTCCCAAAGGCTCAATCTCTAAATACCATCACCTTGTGGATTAATCAAAATCATCATGAATTTTGGGGGACGCAATTCAGTCCATAGCACCAAGTCTATGTGATGCTCTCATAACCTCTGCCCATCTCAGGGCCTGCATCAACTGAGACTCATTTCTTTCTTCAGGCATTTCAGAAGACAGAGATTTTCTTTAAAAGGTGCAGCAGAGAATACAATGCATTGATTAATCAATTAATTAATTAATTCTGAGACAGCATCTCACTCCAGCACCCTGGATTATTTGGGTTACTTCAGTGCCCCTCTGGCAGGTGGTATTGTTTCACAATCATTGCTTGCCTGTATGGGGGCAAGTACACAGGCATCCACTGGGCCAATCCCCTTTTTGTAGCTTGATTACTTGCCAGATTCAGACCTTATTCTTATTCAGCTCTTTGAGGTCCACTAATGCTTAACTCATAGCATAGATTTTATTTCACATTAATGGATTCCAAAGTGTGACCAATGCCCGATATCACAATTCTTTTTTAATTGGAAACGACCCAGACATTCAATGGTATCTGAAATAATTTTAATAGTTTAAGTTACATTAAAAGTTCACTACAAGCATTGATTCCATTTATATTTATTCAATTTATTCATCTGTAGCAGTTTATCTAGATTAGTTTTTAGAACTAAGACATTAGACAACACTAATTATCACTCCAAGTTATTTCTTTGTTAACAATTTGCATAGTTTGTGAATATCAGGTGTTCACCTATGCAAAAATCTTAAACACATGGGCATTTTTTCTGATAATTCAGAAAAATTAATTGTTCTTATGGAACCAACAATATTAAATTAGTCTTATTTATCAAAAAAGTAATTCAAAGAAAGGTTATTCTGTTTTTGGTTGAGTTTATGATCTTATAACCCTCATGTGAAGTTCTAGCATGTTCAAATATTTAGCAAAGACAAATATAAAACTCATCTAATTAGTAAACCCAGACAAAAATGTATGCTTACAATTCCAAAGACATTTCTATTTTTATTTTGTGAATAATTTTAAAGCAAGCTTATTATTAAAGATTACTAAATTCACACAAATTTGAAAAGCATTTGGACTTTCTTGCTAAATTTATAAGCACTCATTTACTTATAAGCCAATGTGGTGCCATTTTGGACATAACATATAACATAATACATGTAACATGCACAGAAACACACAGAAACATGTATCCACACACACAAAGATCAAATAGATGTTACCGTGAAACTCTAGCCATGACATGGCATCATAAACTCATTATTTTACAAAAGACAGCTGGAGTGGATCCAAATTATTTCAGGACAAGACAAAACTGGGACCTGTCCACATGGCTAAACTTTATCTGCCCTGATAGGTAATCCAATTAATGCTGTGGACCAAACGTTTGGCTGATGCAGTTTCCATAGTAGTTTTATATCTAAAACTTTTTTAAACCATTTTTTTCCTTCAGTTTCAAATGAGTTTCCAATGTTTACATCTTAGCTAGAACTGGATGAACTGCATACGAAAAATAAAGTTTCCAGGCCGGGCACGGTGGCTCACTCCTGTAATCCCAGCACTTTGGGAGGCTGAGGCGGTCGGATCACGAGGTCAGGAGATCCAGACCATCCTGGCTAACATGGTGAAACCCCGTCTCTACTAAAAAAATACAAAACATTAGCTGGGCGTGGTGGCCTGTAGTCCCAGCTACTCTGAGAGGCTGAGGCAGGAAAATGGCGTGAACCCGGGAGGCAGAGCTTGCAGTGAGCCGAGATCGTGCCACTGCACTCCAGCCTGGGCGACAGAGCCAGACTCCGTCTCAAAAAAAAAAAAAAAACAAAAAAACAACTTTCCAATAGCCTTCAATTTGCATTATCTTAAGTGGTGCATACACAAAAATGGGCCTTCGCTCCTTCTCAGTTTGGGGGAATGTTAAAGTGCCAGGATTATCTCATAACAATGGTAATCATGAACAGAATCTGAGAGACCAAAATGATAAATCAGGAAGGGGCATCTGTGGAGGGAATCATGCGGCAATCAACAATGTCCATATAGGGTGAAGTTGCCTGACTGTTCAACAATTGTGGGCCGCTGCTATTTTCACCCTTTCAATGATTAAATGTTAAAATACCTGACAATACCAAGTGTTAGAGAGCATATTAAACTTCAGAGTATCTTATATATTGTAAGTGGTAACATGTATTGGTACCATCACTTTGAAAAACACTCTGTTGTCTTATGAAGCTGCAAGTCACATATCTCAAAACCTACCAATTCCATTTCAGAGTACACTCCCAAGAAAAATTCTTGCACATACATATACACTAGGAAATATGTAAAAGAATATTAATATCTGCGCTGTTAACAGTAACAAAAACCTGGTGGGGAGGGAGGATCCAAAGATTCTCATTGAGGTTTTAATTTCCATTTCCCTGATGATTAGTAATAAACAGCATTTTTTTTATATATGTTGGCTATCTGTATGTCTTCTTTTAAGATATGTCTTTTCAATACAATAACTGAACTGATTGCAGAAAAGTTTGCTGGGTGGCTTTGGACCAACTCAGCTCCCCCCCTTTCTTGCTTGTAGTCCTCAAGAATAACTGTAGAATGTGCTGGGAGTGCAACATCCTAAAAGAAGGAGGAAGTGGCTGAAACAGCCTGGGCTCTATTCCTGTCTCCACCTAGCACAAGATGTCCTTCAACCCTTTAGCCCAGCGTGCAAGGTGAGCTGCTTATTGGGGTCCCTCAGCTGTGGTGCAAGAAGAGCATGTGCAGTTAAGACACCATCTACCATAGGCAGCTTTCTGAGTTACAAGGGACCAACACACAATGAACCGTAGTCTTGCTATCCCTTGCTGCCTGTCTGTAAGCACAAATTTGCTTCATATAACTTGCTTGTGAATATCTTATGTCTCAGTTGATTCAAAGGAGTTGGTAAGCAGTGCACAGTTAACCTGCTTCACACTTACAATTTTCTGATCTTTCACAAATTACTGGGCATTGGTCTTGCATCACTGCTCTTTTTGAACCTCGGGATATGGTAGATACAACCATTCAGTTTATATATTTATTTATTTTGGGGACGGAGTCTTGCTCTGTCGCCCAGGCTGAAGTGCAGTGGCCTGATCTCGACTTACTGCAACCTCCGCCTCCCGGGTTCAAGGGATTCTCCTGCCTCAGCCTCCCAAGTAGCTGAGACTACGCGCGCCGCCACACCTGGCTACTTTTTGTATTTTTAATAGAGACGGGGTTTCACCATGTTAGCCAGGCTGGTCTCAGACTCCTGACCTGGCTCACGCCTGTAATCCCAACACTTTGGGAATTAATCTTTAGAACTGGGCCATTTTCCTTAACCACCTCCAAGCTCCCTCCCGAATAATCCTTTGAGCTTCCCTCCCATTCCCCTTCATAGCAAACACCACACCCACACCCTGCCTTCAGCCCAGTATCCATCCCACCAAACGCACACACTCTAGCTCAAAGATACAGACATACCTCTTTCCCACAGCCCTGGCTGGCTCTCGGTCTCTCCGGTACTACTACTAGAACGTTTGGGGTCAGAAATCGCATATCTACACTTCCCCGTCTCCCAAAAGAGCTTCCCTCCTTAGGCGTCCGGAGGTCTCCTGGATTTTCCACTGCTAATCCCATCTGTCTTCACTAGACTCACTTCCCACAACTTGCTCCAGGAGGGGCCTACGTGGACACTGAAGGCGACTGGGGCGGTTCCTCTTCTGATGTAGTTAGCTCTCAGTTAGCTCACCGCCCAGTTCTCCCGGATCTCTCCGGGCTGGACCGCCTCGTAAGCAGGAGGAGCATAAAAGGCGGCGGGCCCCACAAGCTTGATCTTCTGAATCCCCTTGTCTCTGTAAACTTCCGCTGGAAGAAGCGATGCACTGGCGAAGCCGTGTGAGGGGGGCTTTTGGTTCCAGAGAGACAGCGCGAGAGCCCCAGTGGGAACCACCCGGAGACCCAGAAGATCCAATTCGCGGGGCGGCGCGTTACCTTCCAACACCGCTGGGCCACCACTCTGAGAACCAGGATCAGCGGTACTGGGCCTTCCCCACGGGACAGGAGCGCGTTCTTTGGATTCCCCTGGTGCGGCCTGCACAGCCTTTGGACGCATAGTCCACGCCTGCCACCCAGGAGGAGCCCCAGGCTCAGGCAGGAGTGGCGGCCGCAGCCTCGTCGGAGGAGCCAGGTCACTGCGCTCCGCGGCCGCCACACGCGCAGCGATCGGCCCTCTTCGAAGACTGGCCGCGGGAACCAGAGAGGTCTGACGATGGGGACCTCTCGGAGCGTCGTCGCCTTGCTACTGCGACTTGGCGGCCACCGGGCTCAGTCTGGAGACTTCCTTGTGCAGCATAGGCCGCCTGTCCGCCAAGAAGACCACAGCCTGCCTGGGACCGCCGCCCTGGGCGCTCAGAAGCCAGGAGATGTCCAACGAGGCCCTTGGGTTCCTGATCCTCTGCCCAAGAACTGGGTTTCCGTAATGCCTCTGCTCTGTTCCCATGCCACTCAAGAGGCTGTGGCTGAGCAGCGCTTCGGACACATTATTCTCTTTAGTCTGTTCTCGGAATAAAATCCAACGCCAAGGCAAAAGCCTGCATCGCGTGTGTTTCTGGCCTAGCTTTTGGGGATGGGTGGACCAATGCAAGGGCTGGTCTGATTGGGAGTCCCTGTGCTGTCCCGAACCACGCCAACGCGGGACATTCTCAGGCTTCCCGGCCAGGGAGCAAGGAGGGAGCCAGGGCCTCCCGGGCCAAAGTGCGCGCCAAGGAACAGACTTGCCCCTTCGTCCACCTTCCTCCAAACACACTGTGCAGCCCAGGCTTCCTGTCTACCTGGAGCACCAGGTCCACCCCAGAAAACTTACCATCCTTCTTCTCCTCCTCCTTCTCTTCCTTCTCCCCCTCCTTCTCAGACTCTCCTTACACCCCCTGTGCATCTCGAGCCTGCACACAGAGAAAGCAGCCCTTTGTCCCCACCTCCCAATTCCCACTCCCAGCCATAGAGTTTACTTAATGCTCCCCAGCCCTGTCAGGATGTGCTTTATTCTGACGCTTATTCCAAATGGGGAGACCTTACAGGCCCCTTTCCTCCCTAGTTCAAAGGGACCTTGAGTCTACTGGAGCCAGGGAGCCAACACCCTGGATACCTCCATGGACTTCACAACACACACAGCCCGTAGTGGGGCAAAAGACCATTCCTTTGGGCAAGAAACTTCTGTGGTGGCTTGTAGGCTCATCTTTTTTTTCTGGGACCTCTTTACTCAGTTCTGTGCTTTTCACTTCTCTGCTGGGAAGATCTCAAGCCTCCCCTCCCTTCCTCTGCCCACTGCCACAGTACATACACACACACACACACACACACACACACAGGGATACATCCACCTGGGGCTGCCCGCATGTTGCCGTTGCCCTCCTCTGTCGTGCCTGGAGTCTTCTGTTGTCTCTGTGTATAGCTGAAGGTGGATGTTGTTGCTTATCCACCTTCACTGCCCTATGCTCACCACACTGAAGAGCCAAAGTAGTAAAATGGGATTGATTTTTGTCCTCTGGTGGACCAGTAGCTGTCCTGGTTTCTGCCTCACACTCCAAAGGAAGTGTTTGAATGCTTTTTTCAGCTCGGGTAACCTGTTGATCCATCAGGATGGCCTATCACAGATAGGACCCAGCTTATCTACCTGTGATGGAGACAGTCATACCCCACCCTGGAAGTCCCTCACTGCTCTTCCTGGTCTTCTTTTCTCACCCAGAGACAGAAGAAGAACATCTGTGGGGTTAAGAAATCAATGACTGCCTGAGTTTCCTCACTTTCACATCTCTGCCCGAGCCATGTCAGTTAGGCATCTCATGAGTCATCCAATGTGTCCTGGATGAGACCATTGTAATAGCCCTTGAAATTCCAGAAACGGTAAGGGTCCTGCTGAAAGCCCCCGGCCCAGTATTCCCTGGCATAATTTGGAATCCTGTTTCCCATTGACTGTTGCCAACTTTGAAACGCAAAGGCATCAGCACAGGTGCTGTGCTTTCTAAGGTTCTAGCAGACACAGGGTCCAAATCTGTAAAATAGTAAAAGACATTTATTCTGAGCCAAATATGAGTGTCCAACGGCCCATGAAAGAGCCCTCAGGAGATCCTGAAAACATCTGCTTTAGGCGGTCAGGGCACAACTTGGTTTATATATATTTTAGGAAGACATGGGATTGATACATGAAAGAGGTACATTTGTACAGTTCAGAAACACAGTATAACTGGAAGCAGGATCTTCCAAGTCCAAGGCAGATTCAAAGATTTTCTTATTGGCAATTTGGCTTAACAATTATTATCACTAGAAAGGTGTGTCTGGGTTACCTTAAGGTATTGTGGAGACCAAGGTTTTGCCATGCAGATGAAGCCCTCCAGGTAGCAGCAGTCTTCAGAGAGCTAGATAGTAAATGCTTCTCATCAGACTCAAAGAGTCTGTTCTATCATTAATTCCAAAAGAGAGGAGAATATTATGGGGCATGTCTGGATCTCCCTTTCCATCATGGCTTGAAACTCCTTTTTTTTTTTGAGACCAACTCTTTTTTTTTTTTCCAGAGTCTCGCTCTCTCTCCCAGGCTGGAGTGCAGTGGCGTGATCTCAGCTTACTGCAAGCTCTGCCTCCCGGGTTCACGCCATTCTCCTGCCTCAAGTAGCTGGTACTACAGGCGCCTGCCACCACGCCTGGCTAATATTTTTGTATTTTTAGTAGAGACGGGGTTTCACCGTGTTAGCTAGGATGGTCTGGATCTCCCGACCTCGTGATCCTTCCGCCTCGGCCTCCCAAAGTGCTGGGATTACAGGCATGAGCCACCGCACCCAGCCTGAGACCAACTCTTGCTCCGTCACCCAGGCTGCAGTGGAGTGGCACGATTTTGGCTCACTGCAACCTCTGCCTCCTGGGTCCAAGCGATTCTCCTGCTTCAACCTCCCTAGTAGCTGGGATTACAGGTGCTCACCACCACACCCAGCTAATTTTTGTGTTTTTAGTAGAGATAGGGTTTTACCATGTTGGTCAGGCTGGTCTTGAACTCCTCAGCTCAGGTGATCCGCCCCCTTTGGACTCCCAAAGTGCTTGGATTACAGCCGCGAGCCACCATGCGGTGGGGAGGCTGGGGGGCGGGAACTACTTTTTCAGGCTGACTTTGAAATCCCCTTGGCTGAGAGAAGGGGTCCATTCAGATGTTTGTGTGGGGTCTTCAAATTTTATTTTTGCTTTACAGTAACAATGAAGTAATAACCATATACAAGTTTAGCAAATCATTGGGCCCTCATCCACTGTGGTTATATTTATGTCCTGGTCTGAAAACCAATCCCAGTTCCCATTTTTAAATTGTTTTCGTAAGTATTCCTGGATACAAGGACTCTACCGGCCGGGCCCAGTGGCTCATGCCTGTAATCCCACCACTTTGGGAGGCTGAGGCGGGTGGATCACCTGACTGAGGTCGGGAGTTCCAGACCAGCCTACCAACACGGAGAAACCCCGTTTCTACTAAAAATACAAAATTAGCTGGGCATGGTGGTGCATGCCTATAATCCCAGCTAGTCGAGAGGCTGAGGCGGGAGAATCGCGTGAACCCGGGAGGCGGAGGCTGCAGTGAGCCGATATCGTGCCATTGCACTCCAGCCTGGGTGACAAAAGCGAAACTCAGTCTCAAACAAAAGAAAGGAAAAAAAAGGACTCTGCCTGTCAGAGTTCAGACAGAAACCGAAACCAAAGCAGCCAACACCGTGAGAGCCAAACTAATGCGCTGTCACCTTACTGCCAGGCCATAACCAGAATGAGTGTTCATCTTTTTACTGTCTCGTGTCCCACCAAGTCAGGCTACCATTGACAAAGACTAACTGCGACCCTGTTGGCAAGGCAAATTTAGAAATGGAGGTTTTAGGAGTCCAGGCCCACAATTCAACAGAGAAGACAGAAAGGCCTAAATGTGCCTGAGCACAAAGAATAAACACAGTAAAACAAAAACCAGGTGTGTTTTTAGAGCTACATTTAACAAATGTCTTCTCTTAACACAAAAATGCAACGCACTATCACTGGACTAACTACAAGATTAGACAACACGAACATTTTATTAGATGACACAGTGCCATAGGCAATGAGGTCCTCTAATTGATCACAGTTTAAAAATTGAGACACAGCCGTTTTCATTCCCATCCATGAAGCTCTGTGGCTGTAGGTACAATCTCAATTGGAGGAAAAATCTAACATCTAAATTTGAGGTTCTTCATGAGTCTGAGGCCTTGGCCAATTGGACCTTCCATGGATATGACCTCACCCCATTGGCTCCAAGCCTATACATCTTATTAGATTTAAGCTTAGTCCTCTGATTGGGGTCTTGGAACCAGGAGGCTGGCTCTTGGGATATCTTCATCAATGTTTTTTCAGATTTTTAAATACTTTTTTTTTTCAAAAATAGGGACCAGAGGATAGCAGTTAGGTTCTAATGAGAGAATAGAGATCTGAAATATGAACAGGGGGTTCCCAATGTTGTTCCACTTATTTTTTAAATATCAGACTATGCAGTCTCATTCCTACCTATTTCTCTGCATGGCCATTTGTACCAAGTACTTCCATAATATAATCCAACTTACAAATATTTATAATATGCAGCTGAATTCAATACTGTAAACTTAAGAATCATATCTCTTTAAGTAACCCCTTAACAGCTATCTGATTATGGTTCAAATCCAGGTATTCTAATTCATTCCGGAAGCAGATACCTCTCAGATGCACTTTGAATATATTCAAGTCCTCCATAGGCTCACTCTAAAGGAGGCAAAGTTCTAGCTGCACTAGAAAGAAACATTAGAGTCATTCCAGATGTCCAGCCCTGTTAAAGTGGGACCTTCAAAACAATTGAGTTCACTGGGGTCCAGCATCTCGACCTTTTTATGCCATATATTCAAATATCCACTTCCCTATTTTGAAATACAAAGCAGCACCATATTCACACACATCTTTTCTTTCCCCCACTTAAGACAGAGTCTCACTCCGTGGCCCAGGCCTGAGTGCAGTGCCACAAACACAGCTCACTGTAGTCTCGACCTCCTGGACTTGAACAGTCCTCTCACCTCAGCCTCCTCAGCAGCTGGCACCAAGGTGCATGCCATCTTGGGTTAATATTTTTTATGTTTCATAGAGATGGAGTCTCCCCATGTTTCCCAGGCTGGTCTCAAACACCTGAGCTCAAGCAGTTCTCCACCTCAGCCTCACAACCTCCTGGGATTACAGGCTGGGCCACCATGCCCATCGAAATTCACACACATCTATACCCCCAGCTCAGACTCTGATGCTGCAGGCCTGTATTCCTTCTTATTTCTTTACGCCTCTTTTGGAAGCCCCCAGACAATTCTAAATCCAGTCTTACTCAACTTGAGCATTACTTATCTTGGTTAATGGCAGCCAGAAAAAATAGTTTAGTATAATGCAGAAATTTTATCTTAGAATAAATTTTATTTTTTCTTGCTTCCTTTCTTCATCTTCTTCCTTTTTTCCTCCCTTCTTTCTTAAACATAACCCCAAGTCTAAATCTATCCAGGTGAGTGAATACTTCATGTCATATAAGCTGTCACCCTCTACATCAGCATCCCCCCTTCCCCGGAGAATTGCATCTTCCCTTTCACTTTGCTCAGCAGAGGTTTCCAGGTAAGTCCGTCCAGAAAGATTCTCCTGGTGTTCCCCAGATTTTAAGGAAACGCATATTCCTCTCACAAGGCTGCTTATTGATTCAAATTAGCACCATGACATTCATGAATTCTGTTACACTGTTAAATCAGAATTCTGCTTTCAGAATCCTAAGTTCATAATGTCCCAAATCACCACCGATTTCTTCCCACAGGAAAGACACACACACGTAATTGTTAGTCAAGAGTTTATCAGGAGCTCTTGGAACCCGTCAGTGAATACAGCCCTAAATTACTAGAAGCAAATGGAACCAGGAAGAAGAAAGTCTACAAAGTAACCGGAAAGAGAACATGTGTGGAGGTGCATTGGAGTGGTAGTCACACGGCTCCTCAGTACCCTGCAGGGCCTAGTGTATTCTGGGTTTTAAAATCTATGAAACATTTGTGGACAATGTTTTACCAAAAAAAAAAAACAAAAAAACAAACAAAAAAAACCCAGAAACAAACAAACAAGAAAACTTTCAGCCACACAGTGAATGTAAAGCAGAGGCTAGACAGGAAGGGGGAAGTGGGAATTTTCAATCCCAGAGACCAACAGCAAATGGTTCTTTTTTTGTAGGTGAACCTAGTGACCTAGTGGAGTCCTGCTTTGGCACCAAGCATAATTCTTCACTTTCTAATTCTAGGTGACTTACCCTGGGGAATTTTTGCCTTTTATTTTCTGTCTAGCCTCCTCTGTGGTCTTTGTTTTTACTTACTCTACTAGACTTACTGGTTATAAGTGTTAAATTTTTTTCTGAGCCTAAAATCAAGAGTCAATACCTGACAAAGAAGCAGATTGTTAAAACCAAGAGTTTCTCTGTATCTGGAACGTATTAATATGGATTCCTGCCTCCTAATTCATTAGTTGCACAGCTTCTGGCAACATGGCCTCAACTCCACCTCAGCCTCCCAAAGTGCTGGGATTACAGGCATGAGCCACCATACCCAGTCTTTTAATATATTTATTGTCTCTTCGTTAACAAATACTAAGTGTCTATATTGTGCTACATAGTGATCAAGGTCCCAGAGATAAGTGATCAACAAGCAGACATGGACTTCGCCATAAAGTGTTTGACACCTTTATGGGTTGAAAAAAACAGTAAACATGACAACAAATAAACAAACAAACAAACAAACAGTGTTTATATGATAAACACTATTAAGAAACTTAACGCAAGTTAGTTGAAAAGGTAACTAGGAGGCTGCTATATTAGGTAGTGTAGTAAGGATAGAATTATCAGAGATACTTCCACTTTGATATGAATAATGCAATGAATAAAGAAAAAAAAAATCTGAGCCAGACGCAGTGACTCACACCTGTCATCTTAGCACGTTGGGAGGCAGATACGGTAGGATCACTTGAGGCCAGCCTCGCCAACTGTAGGGAGACCCCCTGAAACTATTGCTACGGAATAAAAGATGAAATGCTCCTGATTATTGTAAATACAAAATTGCATGCAGGATTGTGTAAAGACAATGCCAGGTTGAACTGCCAGAATGAGCCAACAGCGTGTGATGTGCTTCCCCCTGCAGAGAGCCTATGAAGGGACGTGCAGTCAGGGAGGTTTCACTTCACCAAGATTCCTATCCCAGAAAAGCAGATGTTCATAGTTCTGGGAATGGAATGTGACCTTGTGGAGAGCCTATAAATGGACTTATGAGGGGCGCCTCTTCATATGGATAAGATAGGGCTGTAAACGCCCTCATCTTGCCATGGCTCTTCTAGGCCTCTTTAGGTTAAGGCATACTCCCTTCTGAGAATTTCTGGTCTAACTGGTTGTCTAGCTTCACGTCCTGTTTCTATTGATTGTTTGTAACCAGCTTTTGCTGCAACTGTTACTGCTGATTAACATCTTGCTAATTCAGAGGGTGGAGCCAAGATGGCCAAATAGGAACAGCTCCAGTCTACAGCTCCCAGCGTGAGCAATGCAGAAGATGGGTGACTTCTGCATTTCCAACTGAGGTACGGGGTTCATCTCACTGGGGACTGTCGGAAAGTGGGTGCAGGACAGTGGGTGCAGCGCACCGAGCAAGAGCCGAAGCAGGGCGAGGCATCACCTCACCTGGGAAGCGCAAGGGGTCAGGGAATTCCCTTTCCTAGTCAAAGAAAGGGGTGACAGATGGCACCTGGAAAATCGGGTCACTCCCACCCTAATACTGCGCTTTTCCAATGGCACCTGGAAAATCGGGTCACTCCCACCCTAACACCGCACTTTTCCAATGGTCTTAGCAAACAGTACACCAGGAGATTATATCCCGCACCTGGCTCAGAGGGTCCTGTGCCCACGGACCCTCACTCATTGCCAGCACAGCAATGTGAGATCAAACTGCAAGATGGCAGCGAGGCTGGCGGAGGGGAGCCCGCCATTGCTGAGGCTTGAGTAGGTAAACAAAGTGGCCAGGAAGCTCGAAAAGGGTGGAGCCCACTGCAGCTCAAGGAGGCCTGCCCGCCTCTGTAGAATCCACCTCTGGGGGCAGGGCACAGCCAAACAAAAGGCAGCAGAATCCTCTGCAGACTTAAATGTCCCCGTCTGACAGCATTGAAGAGAGTAGTGGTTTTCCCAACATGCAGCTGGACATCTGAGAACAGACAGACTGCCTCCTCAAGTGGGTCCCTGACCCCTGAGTAGCCTAACTAGGAGGCATCCCCCAGTAGGGGCAGACTGACACCTCACATGGCTGGGTACTCCTCTGAGACAAAACTTACAGAGGAACGATCAGGCAGCAACATCTGCTGTTCACCAATATCCGCTATTCTGCAGCCTCCGCTGCTGACACCCAGGCAAACAGGGTCTGGAGTGGACCTCCAGCAAACTCCAACAACCCTGCAGCTGAGGGTCCTGACAGTTAGAAGGAAAACTAACAAACAGAAAGGACATCCACACCATTACCCCATCTGGACGTCACCATCATCAAAGACCAAAGGTAGATAAAACCACAAAGATGGGGAAAAAACAGAGCAGAAAAACTGGAAACTCTAAAAATCAGAGCACCTCGCCTCCTCCAAAGGAACGCAGCTCCTCACCAGCAATGGAACAAAGCTGGACGGACAATCACTTTGACGAGTTGAGAGAAGAAGGCTTCAGACAATCAAACTACTCCGAGCTAAAGGAGGAATTTCAAACCCATGGCAAAGAAGTTAAAAACCTTGAAAAAAATTAGATGAATGGCTAACTAGAATAACCAATGCAGAGAAGTCCTTAAAGGACCTGATGGAGCTGAAAACCAAGGCACGAGAACTACGTGATGAATGCACAAGCATCAGTAGCCGAATCGATCAACTGGAAGAAAGGGTATCAGTGATGGAAGATCAAATGAATGAAATGAAGCGAGAAGAGAAGTTTAGAGAAAAAAGAATAAAAAGAAACAAACAAAGCCTTCAAGAAATATGGGACTATGTGAAAAGGCCAAATCTACATCTGACTAGTGTACCTGAAAGTGACAGGGAGAATGGAACCAAGTTGGAAAACACTCTGCAGGATATTATCCAGGAGAACTTCCCCAATCTAGCAAGGGAGGCCAACATTCAAATTCAGGAAATACAGAAAACGCCACAAAGATACTCCTCGAGAAGAGCAACTCCAAGACACATAATTGTCAGATTTACCAAAGTTGAAATGAAGGAAAAAATGTTGAGGGCAGCCAGAGAGAAAGGTCGGGTTACCCATAAAGGGAAGCCCATCAGACTAACAGCTGATCTCTTGGCAGAAACTCTACAAGCCAGAATAGAGTGGGGGTCAATATTCAACATTCTGAAAGAAAAGAATTTTCAACCCAGAATTTCATATCCAGCCAAACTAATAATCTTCACAAGTGAAGGAGAAATAAAATACTTTACAGACAAACAAATGCTGAGAGATTTGGCCACCACCAGGCCTGTCCTAAAAGAGCTCCTGAAGGAAGCGCTAAACATGGAAAGGAACAAACGGTACCAGCCACTGCAAAAACATGCCAAATTGTAAAGACCATCGAGGCTAGGAAGTAACTGCATCAACTAACGAGCAAAATAACCAGCTAACATCATAATGACAGGATCAAATTCACACATAACAATATTGCCCTTGAATGTAAATGGGCTAAATGCTCCAATTAAAAGACACAGACTGGTAAATTGGATAAAGAGTCAAGACCCATCAGTGTGCTGTATTCAGGAAACCCATCTCACGTGCAGAGACACACATAGGCTCAAAATAAAGGGATGGAGGAAGATCTACCAAGCAAACGGAAAACAAAAAAAGGCAGGGGTTGCAATCCTAGTCTCTGATAAAACAGACTTTAAACCAACAAAGATCAAAAGAGACAAAGAAGGCCATTACATAATGGTAAAGGGATCAATGCAACAAGAAGAGCTAACTATCCTAAATATATATGCACCCAATACAGGAGCACCCAGATTCATAAAGCACATCCTTAGAGACTTAGAAAGAGACTTAGACTCCCACACAATAATAATGGGAGACTTTAACACCCCACTGTCAACATTAGACAGATCAACGAGACAGAAAGTTAACAAGGATATCCAGGAATTGAACTCAGCTCTGCACCAAGTGGACCTAATAGACATCTACAGAACTCTCCACCCCAAATCAATAGAATATACATTCTTCTCAGCACCACACCACACTTATTCCAAAATTGACCACTTAGTTGGAAGTAAAGCACTCCTCAGCAAATGTAAAAGAACAGAAATTATAACAAACCGTCTCTCAGACCACAGTGCAATCAAACTAGAACTCAGGATTAAGAAACTCACTCAAAACCACTCAACTACATGGAAACTGAACAACCTGCTCCTGAATGACTACTGGGTACATAATGAAATGAAGGCAGAAATGAAGATGTGCTTTGAAACCAATGAGAAGAAAGACACAACATACCAGAATCTCTGGGAAATTTATAGCACTAAATGCCCACAAGAGAAAGCAGGAAAGATCTAAAATTGACACCCTAACATCACAATTAAAAGAACTAGAGAAGCAAGACCAAACATATTCAAAAGCTAGCAGAAGGCAAGAAATAACTAAGATCAGAGCAGAACTGAAGGAAATAGAGATACAAAAACCCTTCAAAAAAATCAATGGATCCAGGAGCTGGTTTTTTGAAAAGATCCACAAAATTGATAGACCACTAGCAAGACTAATAAAGAAGAAAAGAGAGAAGAATCAAATAGATGCAATAAAAAATGAGAAAGGGGATATCACCACTGATCCCACAGAAATACAAATGACCATCAGAGAATACTATAAACACCTCTACGCAAATAAACTAGAAAATCTAGAAGAAATGGATAAATTCCTCAACACATACACCCTCCCAAGACTAAACCAGGAAGAATTTGAATCTCTGAATAGACCAATAACAGGCTCTGAAATTGAGGAAATAATTAATTGCTTACCAACCAAAAAAAGTCCAGGACCAGATGGATTCACAGCCGAATTCTACCAGAGGTACAAGGAGGAGCTGGTCCTATTCCTTCTGAAACTATTCCAATCAATAGAAAAAGAGGGAATCCTCCCTAACTCGTTTTATGAGGCCAGCATCATCCTGATACCAAAGCCTGGCAGAGACACAACCAAAAAAGAGAATTTTAGACCAATATCCCTGATGAACATTGATGCAAAAATCCTCAATAAAATACGGCAAACTGAATCCAGCAGCACATCAAGCAGCTTACCCACCAGTGGGCTTCATCCCTGGAATGCAAGGCTGTTTCAACATATCAAAATCAATAAACGTAATCCAGCATACAAACAGAACCAACGACAAAAACCATATGATTATCTCAGTAGATGCAGAAAAGGCCTTTGACAAAATTCAACAACCCTTCATGCTAAAAATTATCAATAAATTAGGTATTGATGGGATGTATCTCAGAATAATAAGAGCTATCTGTGACAAACCCACAGCCAATATCATACTGAATGGGAAAAAACTGGAAGCATTCCCTTCGAAAACTGGCACGAGACAGGGACGCCCTCTCTCACCACTCCTATTCAACACAGTGTTGGAAGTTCTGGCCAGGGCAATCAGGCAGGAGAAGGAAATAAAGGGTATTCAGTTAGGAAAAGAGGAAGTCAAATTGTCCCTGTTGGCAGATGACATGACTGTATATCTAGAAAACCGCATTTTCTCAGCCCAAAATCTCCTTAAGCTGATAAGCAACTTCAGCAAAGTCTCAGGATACAAAATCAATGTGCAGAAATCACAAGCATTCTTATACACAAATAACAGACAAACAGAGAGCCAAATCATGAGTGAACTCTCATTCACAATTGCTTCAAAGAGAATGAAATACTTAGGAATCCAACTTACAAGGGATGTGAAGGACCTCTTCAAGGAGAACTAAAACCACTGCTCAATGAAATAAAAGAGGATACAAACAAATGGAAGAACATTCCATGCTCATGGGTAGGAAGAATCAATATCGTGAAAATGGCCATACTGCCCAAGGTAATTTATAGATTCAATGCCATCTCCATCAAGCTACCAACGACTTTCTTCACAGAATTGGAAAAAACTACTTTAAAGTTCATATGGAACCAAAAAAGACCCCACATTGCCAAGTCAATCCTAAGCCAAAGTAACAAAGCTGGAGGGATCACGCTACCTGACTTCAAACTATACTGCAAGGCTACAGTAACCAAAACAGCATGGTACTGGTACCAAAACAGAGATATAGAGCAATGGAACAGAAAAGAGCCCTCAGAAATAATGCCACATATCTACAACCATCTGATCTTTGACAAACCTGACAAAAACAAGAAATGGGGAAAGGATTCCCTATTTAATAAATGGTGCTGGGGAAACTGGCTAGCCATATGTAGAAAGCTGAAACTGGATCCCTTTCTTACACCTTATACAAAAATTAATTCAAGATGGATTAAAGACTTAAATGTTAGACCTGAAACCATAAAAGCCTTAGAAGAAAGCCCAGGCAATACCATTCAGGACATAGGCATGGGCAAGGACTTCATGTCCAAAACACCAAAAGCAATGGCAACAAAATCCAAAATTGACAAATGGGATCTAATTAAACTACGGAGCTTCTGCACAGCAAAAGAAACTACCCTCAGAGTGAACAGGCAACCTACAGAATGGAAGAAAATTTTTGCAATCTACTCATCTGACAAAGGGCTAATATCCAGTATCTACAAGGAACTCAAACAAATCTACAAGAAAAGAAACAAATAGGCCCATCAAAAAGTGGGCAAAAGATATGAACAGACACTTCTCCAAAGAAGACATATTTGCAGCCAAAAGACACATGAAAAAATGCTCATCATCACTGGCCATCAGAGAAATGCAAATCAAAACCACAGTGAGATACCATCTCACACCAGTTAGAATGGCCATCATTAAAAAGTCAGGAAACAACAGGTGCTGGAGAGGATGTGGAGAAAGAGGAACACTTTTACACTGTTGGTGGGGCTGTAAACTAGTTCAACCATTGTGGAAGTCAGTGCAGTGATTCCTCAGGGATCTTGAACTAGAAATAACATTTGACCCAGCCATCCCATTACTGGGTATATACCCAAAGGATTATAAATTATGCTGCTATAAAGACATATGCACACGTATGTTCATTGTGGCACTATTTACAATAGCAAAGACTTGGAATCAAGCCAAATGTCCAACAATGATAGACTAGATTAAGAAAATGTAGCACTCTCTACTCAGGTCTGAACCAGAAAACTGAACAGTCATCTCCTTACTGTGTGGGTAGGAGTTCACAAAGCAGCCAGTTTATTCTATTTTTGCTATGTTTTCTGTAAATATTTCTAATAAATTCTGTCTGATTCATTACCTTTAAAAAAAAAAAAAGAAAAGAAAATGTGGCACATATACACCATGGAATACTACGCAGCCATAAAAAATGATGAGTTCATGTCCTTTGTAGGGACATGGATAAAGCTGGAAACCATCATTCTCAGCAAACTATCGCAAGGACAAAAAACCAGATACCACATGTTCTCAGTCAGAGGTGGGAATTGAACAGTGAGAACACATGGACACAGCAAGGGGAACATCACACACTGGGGCCTGTTGTGGGGTGGTGGAAGGGGGGAGGGATAGCATTGGGAGATATACCTAATGTTAAATGACGAGTTGATGGGTGCAGCACACCAACATGGCACACGTATACATATGTAACTAACCTGCACGTTGTGCACATGTACCCTAAAACTTAAAGTATAATAAAAAAAAATCTTGCTAATCATAGGTTATGGAAAGACTGTGTTTCTGTTTTAAGGCTCCGTTAGAAATTAGTGATGCACACACTATACTGTAAATTCTTATCTCTGTATACTGTACTTCTGCATACCGAAGTTATGTTAAAGAATTACTTCATCCCCACATGAACATCTCGCCTCATAATCAAATGACCCTAAATCCCTCACTAACCTACCCCTGCCCTCACTAAACTTAATAATAAATGCTGGTATATCCAGTGCAATGGCAGCATCGCAGGACCAGAGGCGGTGACCCCCCTGGACCAAGCTTTCACTATTTTGTGTGTGTCTATTATTTCTCGACCTGCCAATCCACCTGGGAACAAAGAAAGAGCCCCGTTGCATTGTGGACTGGTGGCCAGATCCCACAGTAGCTAAAGTGGTGAAATCCCGTCTCTACTAAAAATACAAAAAACATTAGCCCTGAGTGGTGGCACACCCCTGTAATCCCAGCTACTTGGGAGGCTAAGGTGGGAGAATCAAATAAACCCAGGAGGCAGAGGTTGTAGTGAGCTGAGATTGGGCCACTGCACTCCGGCTTGGGAAACACAGCAAGACCCTGTCTCAAAAAAAAAAAAAAAAAATTGAAGGAGGAGTTACCATCATGAGACAAGATTCTAAGACTAGAACAACTTTATTATGCACTGGACATGGTGGCTGACATCTGTAATCCCAGCACTTTAGGAGGCTGAGTCAGGTAGATCACTTGCAGCGAGAATCCCAAAACCAGCCCAGGCAACAAAGTGAAACACCATCTCTAGGAGAGAAAAAAAAAAAAAGCTTTTAATTAGCTGCATGTGGTGGTTTCTGCCTGTAGTCCCAGCCACTCAGGAGGCTGAAGCA
The DNA here is from genome assembly GCF_028885655.2 of Pongo abelii. NCBI lineage: Eukaryota > Metazoa > Chordata > Mammalia > Primates > Hominidae > Pongo > Pongo abelii. The sequence goes on from NC_071989.2 coordinate 43,249,832, forward strand.
AGAGGATTGCTTGAGCCCAGGATTTCGAGGCTGAAGTGAGCTATGATGGTACCACTGCATTCTAGTCTAAGCTATAGAGTGAGACCTTGCATCTAAATTTAAAAAAAAATTATTACAGCCATGAACAGAGATTTAAAAAAGAAATAGTCGCTTTCAGTGACCCAAGTGGGAGGTATCTAGACTAAAACAATCTTCTAGTCTTCTGCCCAAGATGGCCTGCTGGCCTCCAGGCAAACATAATACATGATTAGATTAAGACAGAAGTTTTGATTTAGTTTTGACTGAATTGTTTAATTACTGATGATACAACGCCCACATACATGATATTGACTCTATAAATTATGAGGTTGGCCAAAGATATAGCCAAGGCATTTTTAAGGAAGCTGTAACTGATGATGCTTGAGGGTGTGTTCTACATTTTCTCCCTATGTATATCAGATTAGTTGACCCCTATATAAGCTGACCTCTTTATCCTCTAGGTTATGACACACTAATCTTCCAGGATATAACAGAAAATAAAGTGTAAAAGCAGAATACTATAGGCAATTCTTTAACCCATTTCTTCTTTGCCCTGAGAATACTGGCAGGTGGCGCATGCAGGTACAGCATTTACCGAGACCATTCATGGATTCCTTTTTTTTCTTTACTTTTTTTTTTTTTTTTTTTTTTTTAGAGGAGTTTTGCTCTTGTCACCCATGCTGGAGTGCAATGGTGCCATCTCAGCTCACTGCAACCTCTGACTTCTGAGTTCAAGCAATTCTCGTGCCTCAGCCTCCTGAGAAACTGGGATTACAGGTGCACACCACCACACCCAGCTAATTTTTGCATTTTTATGAGAGATGGGGTTTCACCACGTTGGCCAGGTTGGTCTCAAACTCCTGAGCTCAGGTGATCCATCTGCCTCAGCCTCCCAAAGTACTGGGATTACAGGTGTTTGCCACTGCACCTGGGCGGATTTTTTTTTTTTTTTCAGATCATTTGATATCCGTTTTCGGCTTTCTGTTCAACCAAGCTGTCCCAACTGCATCAGTCGTATTTTGATGTAATTCTCTGAAAAGCATTTCAGGGTAACATTAAGACTGTAACCTCTCAGTTTACCTAAGAGTAAAAAATATAGCCGCAAGCGCTGCCAGTGAGTATTCTCGGGGCAAATGGGAAATGTGTTAGTTAATTAAAGGTCTCTTTCACAGTTACTGGAGGCAACTAGAACTTAGATTTAAGTATAATAGTATAATTCTAGTATGTGTAAATCAAGATTCCTTAATAAAGCATCACCGGCCTTAGCAGTTTTTGTTTAGGGTAGCTGAAAAGAACTAGTACATTCCTTTGCACAGTTTGGAGGGAGAGGCATGTCTGCATTAATGGCTGCACAGCAGGTCTTTGCCTGGGTAACATGGATCCCCTTGGGAACTGTCACTCCTATGTGTGTTATACCCATCCAGAGCACTGCCGACTCTCTACAATGCAAGTTTCCGTTCACTGTTCACTCCTAGAGAGACGTATCCAAGCTACATGCTCAAAGAAATGATAAAGCTAGTTTTCTGGGATCACCACTGGTGCTTTTCCAGTAATTACTGGCAGGTAGGGGTTGCTCCTGCTCTCAAGATCCACTCTCCAGACACCTAGAGTCCATAAACCTTTCACCTAACAAGAACTTTCAATCTTCTGCCTTCTATATCTATTCTGTCATTCTTATTCTGTTTCATTATTTTTTCCTCTAGTTTTCCATAGTTGTATATTTTCCTCACTTCAAGTAAAAAAAAAAAAAAAACATGGCTTTGAAGGGAAGCATCACATTCAGACCTTATCTTTCTGGTCTTCAAATCAGCTCCTGCAATAAACACTGAGTTAGCTGTGTTCTGAATGGCCTCTTGACAGCCTCTTTACTCACTCATCAGTTAGAGCTGTGAAAGCTGCAGCTAGCGTCTCATCTTTGTATTTGTGGCTCCCTTTACAGCACCTGGAACATGGTAGGGTATTAAAACATGCTTACTAAATGTTGGGATCAATCAGATTTTATAATAGTAAACAATAATATTTGATTAAGTAATTATATAATCATATCCATTGATGCTTTGTAAATAGCATGTTTGACTCAAAGGAATTCCTATTTCGCAATGGATATGAGAAGGAGAAAAATAATCCACAGAAAGAACACAACAAAGAATGATCCATTTTACATTTGTTCTGATTAACGTTATCTTTCGTTCCATGATAAAATCCGCAATGATAATATTGTTAAAAACTGAGCAAATTACTTTCAACCAGATACTGTCTAAACTTTAACTTTTGTTATGAAAATTATTCCTGGTATTTACTTTGTAAAATGAGAGCACATTTGGCTTCCGTTTCAGAGGTGGTTAATAAAGGCTACAGGGTTGGATAACATGTTGAGGGTCACTCATCTAGAATGGCATATAACCTGTCTGTAACTTAGTCAGCCACTGGGGCCTGAGCCTTTAGCTTCTTACTATTGTACACAGAAATGCTGAAATCTTTTTTGTTTTTTTTTTGAGACAGGGTCTCACTCCATTGCTCAGGCTGGAGTACAGTGGCTCAATCTCGGCTCACTGCAGCCTCAACTTTCTGGGCTCAGGTAATTCTCCTGCCTCAGTCTTCCTGCCTCAGTCTTTTGAGTAGCTGGGACTACAGGCACAGGCCACCACACCTGAATAATTTTTGCATTTTTTGTAGAGACAGGCTTTCGCCATGTTGTCCGGGCTGGTCTCCAACTCCTGGGCTCAAGTGATCTGCCTGTGTTGGCCTCACAAAGTGTTGAGATTACAGGTATGAGCCACTGCACCTGACTGAAATCTTCTTAATATAACAATTCAGTAGAAGACAAAACTGGGAGAGTGAAAGACCACACTAACAATGGGCAACTATCCTTACCCTGCTCCTCAATAACATCCCAAATCATCCCTTGCACATTCCCCCCAAGCTTTTCTCTGCTGGTAGACAAGGTTTCAGTTTCTGCTCTTAAGACAAGCAATGTGATTTTGGCAATAATGAACTTTCTATAAGAAAGCCAGGCACCACAAAAACAGCTTTTCCTCCACAGACATAGTTGTACTTTTTCCTTTATTTTTGAGACAGAGTTTCCCTCTTGTTGCCCAGGCTGGAGTGCAATGGCGTGATCTCGGCTCACCGCAACCTGTGCCTCCCAGGTTCAAGTGATTCTCCTGCCTCAGGCTTCCAAGTAGCTGGGATTACAGGCATGTACCACCACACCCAGCTAATTTTGTATTTTTAGTAGAGACGGGGTTTCACCTTGTTGGCCAGGCTGGTCTCCAACTCCTGACCTCAGGTGATCCACTTGCTTCCACCTCCCAAAGTGCTGGGATTATGCGCCACTGTGCACAGCCACTTTTTCCTTTCATCTGCTAAACCAATCTGTCACTAATCTAGATAATTTCATCCCAGATGATAGGATTTTATGTTAATATCATTAATTCCATTTTCTGAGGAAATTTGCTCCTAAGACTAAAATCACACCCAGTTTCTTGTTATCTGGCTAGAACCACCCAAGGGAGCAGAAGACTATAAAAACACAAATACTGGCGATTTCTGAGTTCCAGATACTCTGTCACTAGTTGTGAGATGGATGCAACGAAGCAGCACTTTCCTCCTGGGGTGCAGCAGGCCTGGGATTCAACAGACCAGGCGCTAGGACTCCAGAGGCTACCAACCCTTAGCCCAGGCCATTGTGTGCCTAGTCTGCTCCCTTGTATGTCATTGCACACATACACCCAAATTCTGCAATACTTTAAATTTAGCAATTCAACAGTAGATGACAAAACTGGGAGAGTGAAAGACCACATTAAGAATTGGGGGCCGGGCGCGGTGCCTCACACCTGTAATCCAGCACTTTGGGAGGCCGAGGCAGGCAGATCACGAGGTCAGGAGACTAAGACCATCTTGGCTAACACAGTGAAACCCTGTCTCTACTAAAAAAAAATACAAAAAAAAATTAGCCAGGTGTGGTGGCACGTGCCTGTAGTCCCAGCTATTCGGGAGGCTGAGGCAGGAGAATCACTTGAACCCGGGAGGTGTAGGTTGCAGTGAGTGGAGATCGCACCGCTGCACTTCAGCCTGGGAGACAGAGTGAGATTCCGTCTCAAAAAAAACAAAAGAAAACAAAAATTGGGCAACGACCAGCCTGGAAACAGGGAGAAACCCCATCTTTAGAAAAACTACAAAAAGAAATTAGCCAGGCATGGGGGCACACACTCGTTTTCCCAGCTACTTTGGAGCTACTCTGGAGGCTGAGAGGGGAGCCTGCAGGTCCAGGCTGTCAAGAGCATGCCACTGCATTCCCACCTGATCTACAGAGAAAAACCCGGTAAAAAAAAAACAAAAAAAAACAAAAAAACAGCCGAGGCTTCACATTACCCAACTTCAACTTCAAACTATTCTGTAAGGATACAATTATCCTAAGCAAATTAATGCAGAAGCAAATATTGCATGTTTGTCTCACTTATAAGTGGGAGCTAAACGTGGTGTACGGGGACATAAAGATGAGAATAGACAACTGGGGACTCCAAAAGGAGGGAAGGAGGGACATAAGGAGGTAGAGGCTGAAAAACTTCTTACTGGGGACTATATTCCCTCTGGGTGATGTGGTCAATAGAAGCCTCAGCATCACGCAATACATTTTTGTTACAAACCTACACACGTCCCCCTGAATCTAAAATTAAAATGTAAAAAGGTCAACATATCACAGAATAATAATATAATGAAATACCACAAAAAATGATCTTTTGATTTAAAAATGGGCAACTACCCTGGCCTCCTCCTCAGTAACAGCCCCATCTTTAGGCATCTGACAAGCATTGCTCTGTGGCAGAAAGGAATGCGGTCTGCTCCAGTACTAGCAATGCATTTGGAGGCAATAATGAACGTTCTAACCAGGGTCCCCCAAAACAGCTTTCCTTGCACAAGAAGTTAGTACTTTTTCTTTTCAATTTCTAAAGCAAAGTATTTAACTAGATAACTTCATCCCCGATGATAGGACTTTACGTAAATCTCATTAATTCCATGTCTTGATGTAATTTGCTCCTAAGATTAAGGTTCCCACCCACCTCCCTGTAATCTAATTTGGACCGCTCATGAGACCAGAAGAGTATAAAAACGCGAAAGATGTTGACTTCTGAGTCCCAATTACCCGGTGTCAGCTGGTGAAAGAAGGACGCGATGAAGTTGCTGTCTCCCCTCGGAGTTTGGCAGGCCCGGGATTCCACAAAGGAGGCGGCGAGGTCAGACGCCTCCAGCCCTGAGCTCAGTAAATTCGGTGTCCTGAATGCTCCCTTCCTGTCCTTACCACTGCGAGCTCTCTTAGGACGGCCTCCTGGGTTCCACTGCGACCTACTTTCCGCTCCCTGAGTGCTTCTTTGCTGAAACTGCAGGCGAAAAGATCTCTTTCCGAGACCGCAGCGCACTTTGAGGCGGGGCGCAAAGTCGCCCGCTCTGAATCCGGCGCCGGCAGATAGGAGTAGCCGCAGGCGGCCTCCAGAGAGCTGGAGGCTGCAGAGGGTCCCAACGGACGCCTGCCCCCGCAGCATCCCTCTCAACTCGCCCCTTGCTTCGTGGACAGACGACTGGAGCCGGAGACGTCCGCCGGAGGAGACCTTTCAGAGTGTCAGCCTACTACTGTCCCGCCGAAGCCACCGACCGAAGTTCCAAGACTGCTGGCTGCAGATTGCATGCGCTTGAGGGCAGACGCCCTAAGGTGTCCACCGCCGCCTTTGGAGTCCTGAGCCCTGAGATTTTCGCTGAGATCCTTCCATTGATGATGTTACAGTAACACCTGAGTTCTCTCAAACGCGATGGAAGAAGTTTTGCCTTCAGATCAGTTTGTGCCTTTTTCTTCCCCCTTCTCAATAAAATTGTACACAAATGTGGCCAGGCGCGGTGGTTCACGCCGGTAATCCCAGCAATTTGGGAGGCCCAATCGGGTGGATCACTTGAGGTCAGAAGTTCGAGAACAGCCTGACCAACATGGTGAAACCCCGTCTCTACTGAAAATACAAAATAAGCCGGGCATGGCGACGCATGCCTGTAATCCCAACTACTCGGGAGGCTGAGGCAGGAGAATCGCTTGAACCCTGAGGCAGAGGTTGCAGTGAGTCGAGATGATGTCATTGCACTCCAGCCTGGGCAACAAGAGCAAAACTCCGTCTCAAAAATATAAAATAAAATAAAATAGGACACAAATGTTAAATTCCTGTTACCTGCGTTCCTGCTGATGATGTTTGGTAAGGACGGGGGATAGGAGCCGGGCGGCTGGTTGCTGGTGCCAGGACTGACACGCGACTCTGGGTCGCCTAGGTTTGCTGATGGCAGGTCAGAAGTAGTGTGTCTTGTCCAGAGACTGGAGGGAAGGATCAGCCAGGGGTTGTGCATGGCAGGTGACTCACAGGCTGGGCCTACAGGAAATGGGGTTAACAGGCAGCAGGCCTGAGAACTTAGTGCAGGAAATTCTCTTGTTCCAAGTCCCTGGAACTTTTTCCTTCTGAAGGTTTGCACTGTTATATCTTAAGAGCTTGCTAAACTCACTCATGAGTGCTGGAACTTTTCTTTTAGACTCCTTAAGATTTTCTACATAGACTCGTATTCTGCAAGTATGGATATTTTCATTGTTTCGCTTCCAATTTTTATGCTTTTTAACACATTTTCTCACCTTATTGCACTGGAAAACAATTCCAGTAGGTTGTTGAATAGAAATGGTGAGAGTGGATATTTGTGCCTTGTTCCTGATTCCATGGGAAAAGCGTTGAGTCTGTCATTATTACATACAATGTTTGCTATAGGTTTTTGTAGATTCTTTTTTGGTCGAGGAAATTCCCTCTAGTCCCATGATGCTGAGAGTTGGTTTTTAAGTTTTAAATCATAAATGGTATAGATTTTAAGTGCTTTTTGTGCATCGTTTGATAGGATTATATGGTGTTTCTCATCTAGGCTATCAATAAGCGAATTACATTGTTTGACTTTCAAGCATTAAACCAGTCCTCCATCTGGAATAATCTTACTTGGACACGGTATGGTTCTTTTTTTTTTTTGAGACGGAGTCTCGCTCTGTCGCCCAGGCTGGAGTGCAGTGGTGCTGTCTAGGCTCACTGCAAGCTCTGCCTTCCGGGTTGACACCATTCTCCTGCCTCAGCCTCCCAAGTAGCTGGGACTACAGGCACCTGCCACCACGCCCGACTAACTTTTTGTATTTTTTTTAGTAGAGATAGGGTTTCACTGTGTTAGCCAAGACGGTCTCGATCTCCTAACCTCGTGATCCGCCCGCCTTGGCCTCCCAAAGTGCTGGGATTACAGGCGTGAGCCACTGCGCCTGGCCCAAGGCATGGTATTGTTCTTTAACATATATTTCTGACTGCTAGTTCTTAGTATTTTGGTGAGGATTTCTGCATCTATGCTTAGGTGCAATGTTGGTAAGTAGTTTTCTCTTAGCGTACTGTGTGTGTCAGCAAAGTGCTGATCTCATAAAATAAACTGGGAAGTATTCCATATTCTTTTATTTACTAGAATAAATCGTGTAGAATTCAACTTATTTATTCTTTAAATATTTGGTAAAAATTAGTGAAATTGTAAGAAACTCTAGGTTTGTTTTTTTGGAAGATTTTTGGACCATGAATTCAATACCATTAATGATGACTGTGGATCTTGCAGGGTTGATCCATTCTATCTAATTTGTTGAATTTAAGAGTATAGAGTTGGTTTTAGATCATTTTAAAAAGTTACCATTGTGGGCCAGGTGGGGTGGCTCACTCCTGTAATCCCAGTACTTTGGGTGGCCAAGGTGAGTGAATCACTTGAGGCCCGGAGTTCAAGACCAGCCTGGCCAACCTAGCGAAACCCCATCTCTACTAAAAATACAAAAAATTAGCCAGGTGTGGTGGTCCACGCCTCTAATCCCAGCTACTCAGGAGGCTGAATCACAAGAATCACTTAAACCCAGGAGGTGGAGGTTGCAGTGAGCCAAGATCAGGCCACTGCATGCCAACCTGGGCGACAGAGCAAGACTTTTCTCAAAAAAAAAAAAAAAAAAGTTATCATCATGAATACATTGATCAATATAAAGACACTGCTAGCTAACATCAGTTTCACTCACTAGATCTGTTTACCAGTCTTCAGCCAGCTCTATGTTGCAAGAAGTAACCGTTATGGACTGCACTGGAGAGCTACTTTTGCCCCCAGGCTTCTGTTTGAGTTTAGGCACTGAAAGACACCAGCTGTTCAGAGATATGGAGTAGTAATTTATTACCTTGTTTTTTTCCCCCTGGAGCTCAGGGTATTGAATTATTTTACGTAAAGTCAAAAATAGGCCGGCTATGGTGGCTCATGCTTGCAATCACAGCACTTTGGGAGGCCAAGGCAGGAGGATCCCTTGAGGCCGGGAGTTCAAAACCAACTTGGGTAATAGAGTTAGATCCTGTCTCCACAAAGAATAAAAACATTAGACTGGGCGCGGAGGCTCACACCTGTAATCCCAGCACTTTGGGAGGCCAAGGCGGGTGGATCACCTGAGGTCAGGAGTTGGAGACCAGCCTGGCCAACATGGTGAAACCCTGTCTCTACTAAAAAATACAAAAATTAGCAGGGCGTGGTGGTGGACACCTGTAATCCCACCTACTCGAGAGACTGAGGCAGGAGAATCACTTGAACCCGGGAGGCAGAGGTTGCAGTGAGCCAAGATCACACCATTTCCTGGGTGACAAGAGCAAAACTCCATCTCAATAAATAAATAAATAAATAAATAAATAAATAAGCCAGGCATGGTGACATGTACCTGTAGCCACAGCTACTTGGGAGGCTGAGGAAGGAGGACTGCATGAGCTGAGATGGCAGAGGCTGCAATAATCTATAGTTGTACCACTGCACTCCAGCCTGGGTGACAGAGTGAGACCCGGTCTCAGAAAAATAAAAGGGGGAAAAAAAAAGGCCAAAAATACTGTGGAGTGGCCCTTCCAGCACTCGCTTGCTTTCTCTAACACCACTCATTCTCTTGCCGCTACTTAGCTAGGAATGGTAATTCTTTCTTCTGGTGCAAGGTCTGGAGTGCTCCCTACCTCTTGTTTGTTTCCTTTTACCTGTCCACAAATGCTCATTGTAAGTAGTCAGTTACTTTATTAAACACTTCTCAACTACCCCTTTTTGTGCATTCATTTTATGCACCAACGTTGATAATACAGATTCCACTGGCAAGTATAAAATTACTCCAAAATATTTAGCAAAGCAAAATATTTCATCCTGGGGCATTTCAGAGTTTGGACAAAGAAAGTTGATGTGCCACAGCAAACAGATTGAGTGTCTGCTGAAGCAAAAGAAAAGGACAGTGACATGTCATGGAAGCTGAAGAAATACATTTGCTATACAAAATGCTGAAGAGAGGTTGACGTTTGTGGGAATAGGAAAATGAAATTGTGGAATGAAAGATTCATTATATAGGATTCACTGGGATGTGAAAATTGTAGATAATGAATATATAGTCCTTATGTTACATTTTTAACCTTTTATTTAAAATAATTTAAAATGTACAAGAAACAATGCAAGAAGGAACCACAGAAATCCAGCATCTTTTTTTTTTTTTTTTTTTTTTTTTTTTTTTTTTTTTTTTTCCTTTTTGAGACAGAGTCTCGCTGGAGTGCAATGGTGCAATCTTGGCTCACTGCAACCACCACCTCCCGGGTTCAAGCGATTCTCCTACCTCAGCTTCCTGAGTAGTTGTGACTGCAGGCATGAGCCACCATGCCCGGCTAAGTTTTGTATTTTTAGTAGAGATGGGGTTTCACCATGCTGGCCAGGCCGGTCTCGAACTCCCAACCTCAAGTGATCCTCCCGCCTCTGCCTCCCAAAGTGCTGGGATTACAGGCGCAAGCCACCGCACCCGGCTGCAGCATACCTTTTATCCATATTCCCTCCTCTCCTCTCTTTAAAGAATTTGGGGCCACCACAGTGGCTCACACCTGTAATCCCAGCACTTTGGGAGGCCGAGGCGAGTGGATCACCAGAGGTCAGGAGTTCGAGACCAGCATAATCAACATAGTGAAACTCCATCTCTACCAAAAATACAAAAATTAGCCGGGTTTGGTGGCATGCACCCGTAATCCCAACTACTTGGGAGGCTGAGGTAGAAGAATTGCTTGAACTCAGGAGGCAGAGGTTGCAGTGAGCCCAGATCACACCACTGCACCCGCCTGGGCGACAGAGCAAAAATTTTTTTTAATTGTAAAAACATTATACAACTGATGGCCAGTAAACTTTAATATTTAGTGTGCATTTCCTAAGAACAGGGATATTGTCTCACATAAACTTACACAGTAGCACAGTACAGTTATCAATCGCAAGGAACTTAACCTTACTATAATACACTTCAGCACTACCATCAGCCTGGGTATTTATGTCTCCGGAGCTCGTGGGCGGGGGCAAGCCAAATATGAAACTCAATAATAATAAATGCACCAAAATTAGTACACAAATGAAAAACGATAAAATTTTAGAAAGTACATAGAACCAAAACAAACCGTAATTCCGACGGAAAAACAGCCAGAAAAGAAACGGAAATGAAACTGACACTAAGCAAACCGTACAGAGAAGTAGCCCTACAGAACGCAGGAACCGTACAGAGAAGGAGCCCTACAGAACGCGCCCTACAGAGCGCTTCAGAGGCCAAGAACCATCTGTGTCCGGGAAATGAGCATTGCTGCCACCAGGAAACTGTCCGCTAGGGCTCGGCACTACTAAGGACCTCGCTAACAATAATCTGGCGGCGCTGGGACTCAGCAAGAGCAGACACCCAGCGGATTGCCCTGGTGTTGCCAAACAAATGTCCATTTAGGTGCCATAAATGGTGCTGCTAGAAAGAAACTGCAGGCTCTTAGATAGGAGTCCTGTCTGGAGAAATGAACTGACTGTGTTTAAATGTGTTGTGATAGAAAAATGTGTTGTGGCATCTTATTGTGTTTTAAGTCGTTTAATGTGTTTTAACCCGTTGTAATGTGTTGTGAGAGAAAAAGCCCCGGCTAACGGTACTATGGAATTACTAGAGAGCACAGCGGCTGGGTGCAGTCACCGGTCTGCACCGTAAAAAGGGGTTCAGGAAGTTCCTACGAGATGTTAGCGTTGCTAGGACCCAGAAAGAGACAGCACAGAGAATTTACGAGCCCCGAGAACATGAAACGTCCTGTTGGGCGCTAAGAATTGTGCACCAACTGAGAAAACGCCCAGTGGGCGCTACTGGCAAAAGTGCTGACGCAAAACCGGCTGCTCCGCATAAGAAGCGGAGTCGCCAGACAGAACCCGGGACCTGGCAGCAGCAAGGCTGAGACCGAGATGGGCTCCCCGCGTCCTGAGCATGCAAGTCAAGGAGCACGAAGCTGAGACATTTAAAATCAGTAGAAAAAAATACATAACATTTAAATACAATTTTAAAATAATAGAAGCCTAAAATGCAAATAGAAATGAAAGGCAAGCACATCGGTAATGTCGTTCTCAGAGCAAGACACAAAAAGACAATTAAAAAATAAGTAAAAATTACTGAGAACCATTCCTACAAAGAAGAAATTACAAATGTTTGTAATGCAATCCTATGATTAGGATATCCCTATCCGATCTAAACCGGTACATGTTACACCTAAGTCTAAATTTCCTACCAAATTAAATAAATAAATAAATAACAGTCATGGTTAAAACTGTTTAGCTTAGACTATAAAGTGGTAGAAAAAAAAAGTCGCTTTCGGCGGGACTTGCTCTCTCGTCAAACGCGGCTTGGCAAAACTGAAAAATCGCGTTTGCCTGCATTTCCTGACTTCCAGGGGAGTTTAAAAAACACCGGCCTAGCTAAGGCGGGACCCGCTATTGTGAAACCAAACTTAGTATAAGAGCTCCCAGGCCCTGCTAAACCGGTCATCGCTAAGCCAAAAAAAAAAAAAAAAAAAAAAAATCGCATTCGCTGGTACCCAGATTTCTACAGGACTTAAACGTCTCCTGCGCAGCTAAAGCAGAGCTTACTAGTAGGAAACTTTGAATGACTAAGAAAGTTGAGGCAGGGCTAACCCGGGGTTGTTAGGATTAGAATTCCGAGGCTACAGGAAACCTGGAATTGCTGAGATATGAGTCACAGGGTGACTCAGCCTCGTTACGATGAAACAGTAACTTCCTACCACCTAGAAATCGCAGCCAGGGCCAGACCGGTGTTTGTCCTAAGTCGGAACTTGCTTGTGCTGAGAAATCACATTGTGACTATTCCACGACTTGAACAAGGGGTAGAAATCGCAGGCACCGCGAAATAGAAACTTGGTAGGACCAAGAAGCCAACGACGCCCGAAACCATGGGGTCCTGTCACAGAAGCCCCAGCAGCGCAGCCACCGGACTGGGTTCTGGAGGCCGAGCCGGTGTCCGTGCGGCGGCGCTGGGAAGGGACGGCGCCCCGGCAGCTCCCCTGCCACTGGCCCTGAGGAGCGGCTGGCTACCCCAGCCCAGCGCCGCCACCGCCCGATAACTCCAGGCTCGGCGCAACTGGGGCAGCTGCGACTCCGAATCCCTCACATCTGCAACCTGGGTGCTGCGGCCACTGAGAAAACGAGAGCCCAGACCAACGAGCTGTGCCGCTACCAAGAGATCTCGGCTGGCGAAATGGCGGTGCTGGGAGCCTGCGAGTGACGTCAGCCGGCGGGGTTGTCAAGGACAACATTCGTTTTGACGCAGCCAATGGCGCCGTCACCAAGAAACCATCGACTCTGAGAAAAAAGAGAGGTTCGGCCACCGAGAAACTCCGTACGACAAGTGCTGTGACAGAAAAACCGCCGACTCCGCGCCACTGGCAAAACAGCCAATGGAAACCCCGGTGCTGCGACCGTGACACCGGCACTAGAGGGTCTCAGATGGAGAAAGCGGCGCACGGAGACCAGGAAACCGTGTAGCACAACTAGCAGAAAACCGTCTTATCGGCCATCCGGGAGAAAGCGCGGATCAGAAACAGGCGACTTCGGTGCAGGGAACCGCGCAGCCACTGAAGAACGTGACCCACGTGGCAGTGGTGCCAGCGAAACACCGCAGTTTGGACGGCAGCTGTGGGGATGCCACGGAGAAACATGCACTGCCACTGAAGTTCATCCAGCTCCGCGGAACTAGTGGTTATATGATCAAGAAACCGCCAGTTGGGCTCTACTAGAAACTTTTAGTCCTCCCATAACGGCTATCCTACCCACAACAGACAAATGTCTTTACCCAGCGCCTAGCGGTGTTGAGACCCGCCTGGGCCAGCACAGAGCGCAGAGCAGTGCGGGTACCGAGAAACGCCGGACTCAGTGAAACCAGCCGTGCCTCCAGCGGATTCCCCGGCTTCGCCGGATGCTACAGGCGAGAGTGCCGCCGGGAAACCTCTGGCTCCCTAAACCGATTAGATTGTGGGAGTGGGGGGACACTCACAAGTTGTCGGGGAGGGAACCAGCGGCGCTGGGATCCGGCGAGCACTTGCCCGCAGCAAAAGCCTGTGCTGTTGCAAAAAACAACTTTTGGTGCAAAGAATGTTGCCGCCAGAGAGCATCCGCTGTCGCTGACAAAGGAGTAGCAATGGCAGTGAGAAACCGCCGGCGCCACGGCCGACGGCGGCGGCTCACGCCTGTAATCCTTGCAGTTTGGGAGGCCGAGGTGGGCGCATCACTTGAGGTCAGGAGACTAGCCTGGCCAACAAGGTGAAACCCCATCTCTACTAAAATACAAAAGATTAGCCGGGCGTGGTGGCAGGCACCTGTAATCCCAGCTACTCCGGAGGCTGAGGCAGAAGAATCGATTGAACTCAGGAGGCAGAGGCTGCAGTGAGCGAAGATCGCGCCACTGCACTCCAGCCTGGGAGACAGAGTGAGCTCCGTCTCAAAAAAAGAAAGAAACCTCTGGCGCCGGGAAAGGAGCCGTGCAGCGGTGGACCCATGGTGCGCTCCGTGCTACCAAAATGCTGCGGCCTCTACCCGCTCTCGATTCCCAAGGCCGTTTTTCGGGCTTGGGGAAGTCTGTTGTATTTTTATTTCTGCTTTTTTCTTTTTTCTTTCTTTCTTTCTTTCTTTTTCTTTCTTCTTTCCTTTCTCTCTCTCTCTCTCTCTCTCTCCTTTTTTTCTTTTTGTCTTTCTTTCTTTTCTTTTTCTTTCTTTCTTTCTTTTTTTTTTTAACAGTATCTTGCTCTGTTGCCCAGGCTGGTGCAGTGGCGTGATCACTCTTCAGTGTAGCCTCGCCTTCTTGGGCTCCAGCTATCCTCCCGCCTCAGCCTGTGGAGCAGCTGCGACCACAGGTGCACGACATCACACCCAACTAATTTTTTGTAGTTTTTGTAGGGTCTCTTTTTTTGCCTAGGCTGTTCTCGAACTCCTGACCTCAAGCAGTCCGTCCGCCTGGGCCTCCCAAAGTGCTAGAATCACAGGCATGAGCCACCGTGCTGGGAGGGAAGTCTGTATCGTTCCCGCATTCAACTCAGTGCAAAGTGCACGAGAAGAGGAGGCAGTTTAGGGGCCCAGAATCAAGCGGATGGGGCTAGTTGCAGGAACAGAGTAAAAACCATTCTGATTGCCAACAGCTTCCTACGCAGGAAACACCCTTCCAACCTCCGTGGCGGGGCTCTCCCAGGCCACCCCTCGGTCCCAGAGTCTCCTCCCCGTCCAGAGCTCTCAGGATCCTACAGGAGGGGCGGAAAACTCTTCCCTTCCAAACTGGAAAGTCGGTCTAGGTTTCTGAGGATAATGAAAGGCACAGCGTTTTTTGACCTCGACTTCAGGCCTGACCCCCCCACTCTCTCGGTCCGGTACCTCTTCTGCGGGTTGTAACTCTGTGGGAACTACTCGTTTATTCTGATGATTAACTGTCTGATATCCTTGATATTTGGGGATAGTAGATGAAAGAGAGCAGGAGAGAAAAATGGACGGCAAGACTCCAGCACAGGAGGTGGGAATGTTGGCAGAAGTCCGCTCCCTCTCCAAGCCCAATGAACATCTCACACTGCTCTCCACTTTTCTACACCCTTGATCTGTGAAATGGATCGCTGAAGTTTTCTCTGTCTTTCGGGAAATGCAAAGCAGGCGAATTTTCAAGCGCTTGAATTCTCTCTTTTTCCTACTTTTCAGTCAAAGTGGAGCTAAAATCTCCTTCCCCATAGGAAATATGGAACTGCCTCTGCCCAGAAGAAAAACATCCCTTTGCCCTAGGCTTTCACATTTCCCCAAAAATCTACACATCCCCATGAAATCCTCACAAGAGACCTACAGACCCTACCGGGAGCGTTCCTGTCACTACAAAAAATTTAAAAAATTAGCCGGATGCGGTCGCGGGTACCTGTAGTCCCAGCTACCAGGGAGGCTGAGGTGGGAGGATCTCTCTTGTTTCCTAAACATTGCTGTTATCCTGTTCTTTTTTCAAGGTGCCCAGATTTCATATTGTTTAAACACACATGCTCTACAATTTGTGCAGTTAACGCAATTATCACAGGGTCCTGAGGCAACATACGTCCTCCTCCGTTTACAAGATGACAGGATTAAGAGATTAAAGACAGGCATAGGAAATCACAAGGGTATTGATTGGGGAAGTGATAAGTGTCTTGAAATCTTCACAATTTATGTTTAGAGATTGCAGTAAAGATAGGCATAAGAAATTATAAAAGTATTAATTTGGGGAACTAATAAATATCCATGAAGTCTTCACAATCCACGTTCTTCTGCCATGGCTTCAGCCGGTCCCTCCTTTTGGGGTCCCTGACTTCCCGCAACAGCCTCAGCCTCCCAAGTAGCTGGGATGCCAGCCAGAATGCCCAGCATTTTTTTTGTATTTTTAGTAGAGAGGGGGTCTTGCCATTTTGGCCAGTCTGGACTTGAACTCCTGGCTTCTATATGATCATATTTGTTTTTTCACAATGTAGTTCAATACATTGAAATGGTTGGGCAAGTGGCAAAATCATGTTCCTCACTCCTCTGGTTTTTTATAAGGTACAATTTATCATAAATATTTTCATCTTCTTGCCTCATCTTTTACTTCTCCTCACATATTGAGTGGTTCATGGCACAAAAATCATTATTTGTGACAGACACTGTGCCAACTGTATTTTGTGCTTTATCTGATTTCATTCTCAACTGAAAACTGCGGCAAGCACATGCTTTGTACTGGGCTTGCTTCTCATTTCCATTTTGTAGATGCACACCCTCACTTAGGGAACTATGAGTTTGTACAGCTCTGCCTGTGGCTGAATAGGTAAATGTAATTTTACCATTCACTGTTAAATCAACTTTTAGTGTAAATTTAAGGCCCGTCTTCTAATATAGGGGTACGTGTAATTTTACTGCGTCCCTTCTCCCTAACACTCCAGTTCAAGATACCAACCTAAATTCTGAGTTGATTATTCTGGACACACTCCTTCAAAATGCGACTGTAAGACACCAGAATACAACACCCCAATATGCCAATATATCAATATACCTCTGGCATATTGATTATTTCAGGCCAGGCATGGTGGCTCACACCTGTAATCCTAGTGCTTTGAGAGGCCAGGAGTTCATGAGCAGCCTGGGCATGTAGGGAGACCCATCTCTATAAAAATATTTTTAAAAGATTAGCTGGGCATGATGGCATGTGCCTGTAGTCTTAGCTACTGGGGAGGCTAAAGCAGGAGGATGGCTTGAGCCCAGGAGTTTGAAGTTACAGTGAACTCTGATTGCAACACTGCATTCCAGCCTGGGTGACAGAGTAAGATGCTGTCTCTTAAAAAACAAAACAAAACACTCACGCCTGTAATCCCAGCACTTTGAGAGGCTGAGGTGGGCAGATCACTTGAGGTCAGGAGTTTGAGACCAGCCTGGCCAACATGGTGAAACCCCGTTTCTACTAAAAATACCAAAATGAGCCAGGCGTGGTGGCACGCAGCTGTAATCTCAGCTACTTGAGAGGCTGAGGTGAGAGAATTGCTTAAACCCAGGAGACGGAGGTTGCAGTGAGCCAAGATGGCACCACTGCGCTCCAGGCTGGGCAACAGAGCAAGACTCCATCTCAAACAAAACAAAACGAGATGAGAGAAAAACCTCAACCTGTACACCTCTTTATGACAGAACAACACGGAAAGAGAAAGACAAAGAAAAGCCTACTCTAGGAGGAAATGGATGAAACAATATGATTCTTAGCACAAAGTACCAGAAAGTACACCAGAGTCAATACACCAGCACTGGTCACACAAATCCTTTTCTCCCATCAGTCAAGATTTTGGACAGGAAAAATGAACAAAGAGTGATATTTACTGTCTACTTGACCAAATTCCACAGAGAGGGGCCTGGAATCCGACTGGTAAGAAATTCTTATACTTACGCTGGCTGATTAGCTCCTGGTTTTCCTTAACTGTGGGCTTCCAAAAGAGCCAACCTTTGGGTTCCTGCTTACAACACCAAATTTCTAGGGGCCAAGGGAAATCTTTCTCTTAGCACTCTGAAAGTGTTGTAAAATCGACTCGCAAAAACAGAAGATTAACAGGGGAAAACACATACAAAATGTATGATTGCCCAACCCCCCAGTGAGGTGCAGGAGCTTTTATACCATGTTGAGGTTACAGAAAGAAGTGGATCATGGCAGAACTGGTTATAGGAGGGAGAGAAGATGAGGTCTGCTAGCAATGGTAGTCTTGTTTTGTACATGAAAACTCACAGATAGCATCCCTCAGAGAACTGTTTCCTTAAGACCTTTAAAGGTGTCAGACTCTCATTAATCCTTCCTACATCTGGAAAAGTGAAGGCCTGTATATATCAATGCATGATGGCATTGCAGGGCTACTTCTTTTGCTGCCTCTGACAGCCATCTCAAAATATGTCAAAGAAATATATTTTGGGGTAAAACATTTTTATTTCTTTCGAAGTGGAATATTAAGCATACATCTCTTATAGATACACTTTTAAATAAATAAGGGAATCCACTTTTTCTAATTTGTTAAGACATTTTTTGTTTTAATAATGAAGAGAGGTTAACTTTTAAAAAGGTTTTCTACATCTACTGATATTATCATGCAGTTTTATTTCTTTTTACTGTTAATGCGGTGAATAATGTTGATTGATTTTCAAATGCGAGTTCCTGGAGTAAATCCCACTAGATCATGATGTATTTTTAAAATATATATATTGCTGGATTCAGTATGCTAATACATTATTCATAATTTTTAACATCTGTGATCATGAGACACACTGGCTGACCAAAAATGGGAAATTGACAAGAGTAATAAACAAAATGGGCTTACAAATATTCATACTTGCTTGATACTTAAAAAGGCCTTTTAATGTATTTTTCTGCCCTACTCAAGCAGACTTTTTAATTTCTGGCAAGAGGTCTCATTCAGGCTGTTCAAAGGTCAATATTAATCTGAATCATTCCACGTTTGTAGGCACCCTCATTATCTTTTCAATACAGATTGAATTATTGGGGATTCAGACAGCAGAGGAAAAAAGTCGAAGCATATAAGGTAAGCAGAGCAGCGTATTTTATTGGTCTGGCTTCCCCAGGAAGCATTAGCTAAAGTGAAAACTTATGTGAGACTTTTTAATTCAACAGTAGTTTTTTGTTTGTTTGTTTGTTTGTTTTTAAGAAAGTTGAATTTAAGAGAGGGAAGTGGAACAGGAAGGAGTAAGGTGCAGTTCAATGCTGTGCTACCTCATTGGCCCATGTGGGGTATCATGCAGGGCCACAGGCAAATTTACCATGCAGGTAAGGAAGCTTAGCTTTTAGGAGTCCTTTGAACGGGTCCGTAATTTTGTACTGTAAATTTTTATTCTTTTTTTTTTTCTTTTGAGTTGGAGTCTCACTCTGTCACCCAGGCTGGAGTGCAGTGGCGTGATCTCGGCTCACTGCAACCTCCACCTCCCAGATTCAAGTGATTCTTGTGCCTCAGCCTCCCAGTAGCTGGGATTACAGGTGCCTACCACCATGCCCTGCTAATTTTTGTATTTTTAGTAGAGACAGAGTTTTGCCACATTGGTCAGGCTGGTTTTGAACTCCTGACCGCAGGTGATCCACCCGCCTTGGCCTCCCAAAGTGCTGGGATTACAGGCGTGAGCCACCGCACTCGACCATCTTTTTTAAAAAGAGAATCCTCTACTACTTGTATGAACATGAGGTTATACGAACTGAACCCACCCTGAACACAACTGTTTGCTTGATCACATGGAACCATCTTCTGGGAAGCCCTGTCTATGACTGCTTCTAAGAATAATCCGTTTAGAAGGAAAGAAAGGACAAGAATATATCCACTGTGGGAGAAATAAAACAATCCTGACAATGAAAAGGCCCCTGAGTACCCAATAGAGAGAGAGAACACTGATATTGACTTAGCCTTGACAGATTTACATGCATGTATGGTAGCATGACAACAACTATAAAGCTGGGCCATATCTCACGTGTTTTGAGCAAAGCCTCGGGAATTATGAGAACTTCTTTTACTGCTTCAAAAGAAAAGAAGGCACACTTTGTGACAGTTTCCTGTATACTGAGAGACCCTCAGCTCATCCTGTGGGTGCTTTTTAAAAACATCTGGATGTTATTTTTCTATGGTCTTGGGTAAATTCTGGAGACCGGGCTTAATCCCTAGAGATATTATATTTCTACTGGTAGAACAAGGATTTAGAGTTACCATGTTGAATGTAATATCACTGTTTTATTTCCTTCATGGTTTTTAGGAACAGAAACACACTCAGACATGAAAAACTGTCCTGGTTTAAAACGTTCCTCTCCTTACAGGTGAGTAAGAATTGTCACTTCCTGACAGGACCAGGAATATCAGGATATTTGGAGAATCTTAACAAAAGGAGAATTCACCCAAATCTCTGGGTATTGCCGGCAAAGTATGATAGCAAAATTCTGGTTTGGTTTCCTAGCATCTGGACGCTTTTAAAAGTCTAATTTGAGATTCCTTATGAAAATGTCCAGGTAAGTCAACTTAAAGAGAGCCTACACTGCAGCATAAGTTCCTAGTTATCATTGCTAAAGTAAAGTTATCATTGCTGAGTGTCCCATATCATCCTCTAGAGAAACTGAACCTCTCTAGAGTTAGTTCTACTTATAGTGCAAAACAGTGCTTGAAGTTAGAGTCAGCATATTTACTGATTCTGTGCAGTAACCAGTGCTATCTATGTTTCTCCAGACTTGTCAAATTTTACCTTTTCCTTTAATCAGGGTGGGCTCATAGTTGTCACAATTTGTATACTAGGGGTGAGAGAAACTGTGGTTCTGCTCTCTAAAGAGCTCGAATTTTGTCTGACCTAGTTTTCTTTTTCTTTCTTCCTTTTTTTTTTTTTTTTTTTTCAGTGTTTCTTTGTCGCCCAGGCTGGAATGCAATGGCGCGATCTCGGCTCACTGCAACCTCCACCTCCCCAGTTCAAGAGATTCTCCTGCCTCAGCCTCCCGAGTAGCTGGGATTACAGGCATGCACCACCACGCCTGCCTAATTTTGTATGTTTTAGTAGACACAGGGTTTCTCCATGTTGGTCAGGCTTGTCTCGAACTCCTGACCTCAGGTGATCCACCTGCCTCAGCCTCCCAAAGTGCTGGGATTACAGGTGTTAGCCATGGCGCCCAGCCTTGTCTGACCTACTTTTCAAAACCAAAAAGATGAGCAATAAGAGGGCAGTTAATTAGCAAGACCTCCTTCCCTAAGATCTCATTCTAAGGTTGGGAGATAGGACAACAGACAGAAAGAAAGATGTCAGAAAAATACATTTAAGGGAAAAATGTTCTTTTGGCAGGCCTAAGACATTTTCTATTAGAGTGTGTTAAGGGTCTCTACTAGCATCTCCAGATTGTTCTGTCATCACCACCAGTGTTTTCTGAAACCCTCCTCCCTTTCCCACCTCCTCCCTCCCACTCCAAAAAAACCACACACAAGGTTAAGCCTCCTATCCAGTGTCTCCTGGAAGTCTAAGGAAGTCACAGG
This sequence comes from Pongo abelii, assembly GCF_028885655.2. Taxonomy (NCBI): domain Eukaryota; kingdom Metazoa; phylum Chordata; class Mammalia; order Primates; family Hominidae; genus Pongo; species Pongo abelii. The sequence goes on from NC_071989.2 coordinate 43,270,771, forward strand.
TGCCTCTGTGGTCTGCGGATCCCAGTCTTGGAATAGGAGTGAGTTCTGGGACAAAGGTGAAATCAGACATGGTAAATCAGATACCTAGCCTGTTGTAGGCTGGTGGTTTAAATGTTAGGATTCTGGCATGATCCTGCTGTGGTTCAAATTTCTCACCTCTTTGACTTTCAGAAGTTAGTTTAATCCTTGTGTTTCATTCCCATTGTTAGTAAAACCAGATATAATTGCAGTACTCATTATATCAGTGAGGTTAGTGGGTATCCTTCCTTAAGCATAGTCTAGCACCATTTAAAATAATAAATATTAACTAGGATTTTATTCTAATTACTCCTTTCCAGCAATTCTGGGGGCTATGTTTTCCACAGAATTAGTTCTGTAGTGCATGAAAGCTCAGACTTTCTTCTCTGGAAGCTACTTTCTAAACCCCTTTCACCCCACCTCTTTATTAACTAAGATATCCACCTCACTCTTTCCATCTTTTCCTGTCACCAACATTCTCTGTGCCTCCCTCACTGTTCTGAGGCTGTATCATATCCAGAAAATAATCATCAGTCATTTCATAGTAAATTGTAAGAGCATTGCTAGTGTTCACATGTTTAATCACGGGATGATACTTCTGCTATTTCCTCCTCAATTCTGATACCTCCAGTTCGTGTTTGCTTATGAAACAGGGACCACTTGAGGGACTGATGAGTTTGTTGCATGTTGTAGGCACTGATGTGTTTTTATTTAAATAGACTGATTTTCTGGTTTTATCGTTTTTCTCATAGTTGTCACCAACTTGTGGGCTCATAATTGTTATGAACTTGTGAAGTAGGGGTGAGAGAAACTGTGGTACTTCTCTCTAAACAGCTTGAACTTTGTCTGACCTAGTTTTCAAAAGCAAAAAAAAAAAATGAGCAATAACAGTGCAGTTAGTTAGTAAGACCTCCTTACCTAAGATCTCATTCTAAGGTCTGGGAGACAGGACAACAGACAGGAAGAGGGGTGTCAGAAAAATACATTTAAGAGAGAAATGTTCGGCCAGGCACCGTGGCTCATGCCTGTAATCCCAGCACTTTGGGAGGCCAAGGTGAGTGGATCACGAGGTCAAGAGATCGAGACCATATAAAAATACAAAATTAGCTTGGCGTGGTGGTGTGCACCTGTAATCCCAGCTACTCCGGAGGCTAAGGCAGGAGAATCCCTTGAGCCATGGAGGCAGAGGTTGCAGTGAGCCGAGATGGTGTCACTGTACTCCAGCCTGGTGACAGAGCAAGACTCCATCTTAAGAGAGAGAGAGAGAGAGAGAGAGACATAAATGTTCTTTTGGCAGGCCTAAGACCCTAATGGAATACATGTTAAGAAAAAAAATGGTGGAGGGGAAAGAGAAAAATCATTAAAGATGAAAAATTGCCAGAAATTCCCTTGTGTAGTTTTCCCCTTGCCTCTTACTTTCTGGTTTCTGAAACAATAACTGATCAATGGGGTGTGGTGAAGGAGTAGAGAAAGAATGAATAGCCCTGAATGCACTGATAATAGACTGCTTGCCAATAACCACTGATAGAGTTTGAATACAATTCTACAATGGGAAAAAATATTTTTAAACATATGTCTGATGAAGGATTGCTATCCAGAATAAATTAACACTTTCTAAAACTCATCATCAAAAAACAAACAGCCCATTTCAAAAATGGGCAGAGGACTTAAATAGACATTTCTCCAAAGAAGACATACAAATGGCCAATAAGCACATGAAAAAAAAATGTCCAGCATCACTAATTCTTAGGGAAATGCAAATCAAAACTACAATGAGATACGGGTACCACTGCACATCCACTAGGATGGCTACTATTAAAAAAAAAAAAAAAAAGATAACAAGAGTTGGCAAGGATATAAGGAGTTTGGAACCCCTGTGTATGCACTGTTGTAAGCATGTAAATTGGTACAGCCAATGTAGAAAACAGAAAGTTCCTCAACAAATTAAAAATAGAATTAGCATATGACCCAGCAATTTCACTTCTGGACATATACTCAAAATAATTAAAAGCAGAGTCTCAGGAAGATATTTGTACACCCAAGTTCATAGCAGCATTATCACATATGAAAGGATAAGTAAGACATGGTACACATAGACAGTCAGCCTTTAAAAAGAAGGAAATGCTAACATGCTACATCACAGAGGAACCTAAGGGACATTATGCTAAATGAAATAAGCCAGTCACAAAAAGACAAATACTGTATGATTCCACTTACATGGGGTACGTAGGGTAGTCAACATCATAGACACAATGTAGAATGGTGGTTGCCAGGGATGGGGGAGAGGAAAGTGGGGAGTTATTCTTTAAAGGATACAGAGTTTCACTTTTAGAAGACACAAAGAGTTGTGGAGATGGATGATGACAATGGTTGCAAAGCATTATGAACTATACACTTAATGGTTAAGATGGTAAATTTTATGTGTGTTTTACAGAGAGAGAGAGAGAGAGAACTGGGCACCCGCTCTTGCATTCTCTTGCTAACATCCCAAATGTTCATTTATAGATAGTCGCCCATAAGCGTTTTTCTCCTGGCAGAACAGAATTCCAGTCTCTGCTCAGGAGTAGCAATCTGACTTGGGGAAATGATAAACTATCTATAAACCAAGGTCCCCCAGAACAGCTTTCTCTTCATAGGCCCGGTACTAATTTTTCTTTTCATCCCCTTAGACAAACTATTTGACTCTGGATAGCTATCACATGAGATGATAGAATTTGATGTTAATGTCATTAATTCCGTTTTCATATGCAATTTGTAATGTCACCAGCCAGGTTCCTAACCTATGTGCAACACGCAGGGCCGGAAGAGTATAAAACTGCAAAAGCTGGTGGCTCCTGAGTCCAAGAGTTCCTGGTTTTCCTGGACACAAGTGATAGCGCAGCACTTTCTTCCTCATGTGCCAGAGGCCTGGGGTTCTGCAGAAGAGGCCTTGAGGCCCCAGATGCTGCAAGCCCTGAGCTCAGTATATTCTGGGCCCTGTCCTCTCACTTTCTATTTCTTGTGTGGCCCCCATACTTGTGCCAGCTATCCTGGAACAGCCAAGAATTCGATTGTGACCTGCTTCCTCCCTCAACCTCTTCTCCCCAACCTCCCCACCACACTTCTTCTTTGGGAAGATTTGTAAAAATTAAGGTTATTGTATCCATGTAACTTTCTGTATTTCTTTTAAACTCCTTGTGCTACTAAGTCACACAGGTTTGACTCCTGGATCTAAAAAAGTCACCAACTCTGGCTAAATCTTAAACATTGACAGCAATTGAAGCCTCATCTTCAGACCTAGGAGAAGATGAACAATCAGAATAAGCTGCAGTCATGAGACATGGGTCCAGAAATTAAAACTATTCAACCCCTCTAGTCCCAGGGACTACTGCAGAAGAAGTGGGTGTGTGAGCTTGTAAAGATCCATTTTAAGAGATAAAATTAGTTCAGAGTTTCTCTATAAATTAAACAGTTGCGTTTGTTGTTGTTTTGAGACAGTCCAGCTGTGTCATCTGGGCTGGAGTGCAGTGGCATTATCCTGGCTCACTGCAACCTCTGCCTGGCAAGACTCCTGGCACCTCAGCCTCCCAAGTAGCAGGGACTACGGGGGTGCGCCACCATGCCTGGCTAATTTTTGTATTTTTATAGAGACAAGGTTTCTCCCTGTTGTCCAAGCTGGTCTCAAACTCCTGAGCTCAAGATATCCGCCTGCCTAGGCCTTCCAAAGTGCTGAGTTTATAGGCATGAGCCACCACCGTGGCCAGCCTATAAATTAAACATTAATGTCAAAGGAACACTGATGCAAGACAAGCATGTGGGTCCCTGTTTCAGATTAACAATGTTTTATTGGAGCATTAACACATTCCTTACTTAAAAATTATGAAAGGTTACGAGAAGGTTTACAAAAATTATATCTTATGCTCAAGATGATTAAAATGTAATAGATTTGTCTGTAAAATTTAATTGACTTCATCCTGTCTTTATTAGGTTTTATTGTTTGGGAAAGTAAGTCTCAAAGAGTAAAAGTTTTTGCCTTTTTGTTTTTAAAATATTTGAGTTACCACTTTGACTAAATGAATGACTTATTTCACAATGATCTGTGATGCTATTTTGTGATATTGTGTTTTCAACCTTTGATGTTTGACAAACTTTCCAAAATCTAAATCTAAATTCAGGATTTTGGTCTCACTAATTTTTTTGACATTACATCTCCTGAAATCCAAAGAGACATATTTGGCTTACTTCATATAATAAAATCATCATTATCAAATATGAAATGTTGTGTAACCTTCTTTGGTTTGTATTTATATAAATGTGTTATTAGTATGTGTTCCAAAATTGTACAAGATTCTTGTGATTCTGATATGTCTTAGAATATGTTATCAGAACTAATTACGATTATTATATTAAATTGTTATGTGCCATAGATAGAACCAAATTTCCTCGTCAATTGTGTCTTTAACCATGGCTGTTCTAATACTTTTGTCATCCACAATCACTGTTTTACTTTGATCCTTTTTTAGGGTGGTTTATAATCAGTTATAGAGCTCTGAGGACGACTCTTTCTTTTTCTTTCACTTTTTTCTTATGAGATGGGTTCTCGCTCTGTCACCCAGTCTGCAGTGGGGTGGCATCACTGCTCGCTTCAGCCTCAGTCTCCTAGGCTCAAACAATCCTCCCACCTCAGCCTCCCAAGTAGCTGAGACTACAGGCACACACCACACGCGCAGCTAATTTTTAAAATTTTTGTAGAGATGGAAACTCCCTGTGTTACCCAGGCTGGTTTCAAACTCCTGGGTTCAAGCAATCCTGCCATCTCAGCCTCTCAAAGTGCTGGGATTACAGGCATGAGCCACCACACCCAGCCTTTTAATACATTGTGTCTTCATTAACAGATAGTAAGTGTCTATATTGTGCTACAAAGTGATCAAATTTCCAGAGATAAGTGACAGAGATAAGAAGCAGAAATGGACTTGGCCATAAAGTGTTTGACACAATCAGGGGCTGAAAAAAAACAAGGCAGTAAGCGTGACAACAAATAAATAAGACAGTGTTTATGTGATAAATGCTATCAAGAAACCTAACGCAAGTTAGATGGAAAGGTAACTAGGAGGACGCTATCTTAGTAGTGTAGTAAAAACAGAATTATTAGAGATACTTCCACTTTGATATGAATAATGCAATGAACAAAGCAAAGAAAAAAAAATCCAGGCCGGGTAGAGTGCTCACCTGTAATCTTAGCACTTTGGCAGGCCAAGGTGGGCAGATCATTGAGGCCAGGAGTTTGACACCAGCCTGGCAAACATGATGAAAACTCATCTCTACTAAAAATATAAATTAGCTGGGCATGGTGGTCCACACCTATAATCCCAACTACTCAATAGGCTGAGGTGGGAGAATCGTTTGAATACGGGAAGTGGAGATTGCAGTGAGTCAGGATCACACCACTGCACTCCAGCCTGGGCAAGAGAGCAAGACCCTGTCTCAAAAAAAACCAAACAAACAAACAAAAAAAATCTGAAGGTAGAGTTACCATCATAAGAGAATATAAATTACAAAGATTCTAAGACTAGAACAACTTTATTATGGGCTAAGCATAGTGGCTTATACCAGTTATCCCAGCACTTTGGGAGGCTAAGGCAGGAGGATCACCTGAGGCTAGAATCCCAAAACCAGCCCAAGAAACATGGTGAAACCTCATCTCTACACACACAAAAAAAGTTTTTAATTAGCTGGATGTGGTGGTGTCCACCTGTAGTGCCAGCCACTCAGGAGGCTGAGGCAAAAGGATTGCTTGAGCCCAGGAGTTGGAGGCTGAAGTGAGCAATTATGGTACCACTGCATTGTAGCCTGAGCTACAGAGTGAGAGGCCCAGTCTCTAAAAAAAAAAAAAAAAAAGTTGGCCAGGCACAGTGGCTCACGCCTGTAATCCCAGCACTTTGGGATGCCAAGGCGGGCGGATCACAAGGTCAGGAGTTTGAGACCAGCCTGGCCAACATGGTGAAACCCGGTCTCTACTAAAGATACAAAAAATTAGCCAGGCGTGGTGGCAGGCACCTGTAATCCCAGCTACTCAGGAAGCTGAGGTAGGAGAATCACTTGAAACTGAAAGGCGGAGGTTGCAGTGAGCCGAGATCGCACTATTGCACTCCAGCCTGGGTGACAAGGCAAGACTCCACGAAAAAAAAAAAAAAAAAAAAAAGTTTATTACCATCAGAGTGAACAGGCAACCTACAGAATGGGAGAAAATTTTTGCAATCTACTCATCTGACAAAGGGCTAATATCCAGTATCTACAATGAACTCAAACAAATCTACAAGAAAAAAAACAGATAGCCCCATCAAAAAGTGGGCAAAGGATATGAACAGACACTTCTGAAAAGAAGACATTTATGCAGCCAAAAGACACATGAAAAAATGCTCATCATCACTGGCCATCAGAGAAATGCAAATCAAAACCACAAGGAGATACCATCTCACACCAGTTAGAATGGCCATCATTAAAAAGTCAGGAAACAACAGGTGCTGGAGAGGATGTGGAGAAAGAGGAACACTTTTACACTGTTGGTGGGGCTGTAAACTAGTTTAACCATTGTGGAAGTCAGTGTGGTGATGCCTCAGGGATCTAGAACTAGAAATAACATTTGACCCAGCAATCCCATTACTGGGTATATACTCAAAGGATTATAAATTATGCTGCTATAAAGACACATGCACACGTATGTTCATTGTGGCACTATTCACAATAGCAAAGAATTGGAATCAAGCCAAATGTCCAACAATGATAGATTGGATTAAGAAAATGTGGCACATATACACCATGGAATACTACGCAGCCATAAAAAATGATGAGTTCGTGTCCTTTGTGGGGACATGGATGAAGCTGGAGACCATCATTCTCAGCAAACTATCGCAAGGACAAAAAACCAAACACCGCGTGTTCTCACTCATAGGTGGGAATTGCACAATGAGAACACATGGACACAAGAAGGGGAACATCACACACCGGGGCCTGTTGTGGGGTGGGAGGAGGGGGGAGGGATAGCATTAGGAGATACACCTAATGTTAAATGACGAGTTAATGGGTGCAGCACACCAACATGGCACATGTATACATATGTAACTAACCTGCACATTGTGCACATGTACCCTAAAACTTAAAGCATAATAAAATAATAATAATAATAATTTTTTTTTAAGTTTTTTACAGCCTTGGACAGAGAGAAAGCAAATAATGGCTATCAGTGACCTAAGTGGGAGGTATCTAGACTAAAAGAATCTTGTAGTCTTCTGCACAAGATGGCCTACTGGCTTCTAGGCAAACATGATACGTAGTTAGATAAAGATGGAAGTTTTGATTTAGTTTTCATTGAATTGTTTAATTACAGTGTTTACTAATTTCTGACAGCAACTTCTTTTAGGGAACCAGTTTGTAATGTGGTTCAGAAAATCATTCCCTGACATTCAGCCTGAAATCTGTGTCTACACCTTTCTATCAGATTTTAAGTGACTTTTATCCCATAATAAATCTTTTTATGCTTATACTGTTTGAGAGTGTTTTGTTTCTTTTCCTACACACCGTATAAAAATGCAACAGTAACATCACATTTAATATGGTGAGTCTTAATCCGTAGTTGAGCCATTGGAATTTAGGTTAGTCCTTCTAAAGGTAAAGCTGAATCTCAAGTTTTTACAATGTAGCAATTTATCCAAGGTTATGGGACAAATAATATGTAGACATTTCTTAAAAGTACCCCTAGAATGAGCTGAGGGTCTCTCAGCAGATAGCAAGATACTACTGTAAGGTGTTCTCTATTTGAAGAAAGAAAGGAATTCATCCTGCTTCCCCCTGCTCTGCTGAAAATGTATGAGATGAGGCCTTACTCTGTAGTTCTCAGGCTACCTTACATGCATGTTAAATGCCAACTTAATACTAGTATTCCCTCTCTCTTCTATTTGGTACACTGGGGTCTTTTGTTGGGAGAATTGTATTATCTCTCCAACAGTGGATATATTCCATCCTTTTATTCCTCCTAAGTGGACTGTACTGAGAAGCAGTTATTCATACGGCCTCTCAGAAGATGGTTCATAAGATCAAAAAATCAGTGGTGTTCAGAGTGGATTCAAATTTGTGGAATCAGCATTCATACAGGTAGTAGGTGATTTTCTTTGAGAGAATTACAAAAATGTTTTAGGACAAATGTTTTACAAACTCTTTGGAAGTTTGCATTAAAGTTAAACTTTATTGGTTTGATAATAAAGTCACCTCTGGTCATGCTTGATACAAGATTGAGCAACTAGGAAGCATAGCATTGAATATGCTCATCCCTGCCCCTCTCCTCTTTCTTCTCACTCCCACTTTCTAAGGACAGCACTCTTTAATAAAGCAATCTCACACGAGTGTTTATTTCAGTAATATTTTGAGGGGAAAGCCAGGCAAATAAAATAAGTCTCTCTGCTCACCTCATACACCTCAGTGCTTTTCCCCTGCTGTTGGAATACTCAAAAATTCACTCTGTGTTAAAATTTGTTTCAGAGTCTCTTCAAAAATAGAATTGACTGAGGCCAATCTTGGCTGTCGACATGCTGCAAATGAAACATGGCCCCTGTATTTGAAAAGTCTTTGGCTGAGTGGGACAACCACATACATAGAAAGGCCTTTTTAAATATCAGCAAGTTTAAGTATTTATATGCACATTTTATTTATCACTCTAGTGCCCCCTCCTCAGTTTTTTCATCAGGGAATATTTCTCAAAATTACAGGGCAAAATCATAATATGTTAGCATTCTGAATCCAGTAATATACTTTAAAAAAATGCATCATAATCTAGTGGAGTTTATCAGGAAGTCAACTTGGGTCTGTCACTTGAAAATCAACTTGTTATTGTCCACATTAGCAGTAGAAAAAATATACGATAATCTCAGAAGATACAAAAAAAAGCTTTTTGAAAATTCAACCCTGCTTTATTATTAATATAAAAATCATCATAGCAAATTGAAAAAGACAATTCCCTGAATTTGATAAAGCATATCTATAAGAGGTGTACACCTAACATCTCATCTAATCGTGAAATATTGAAAACTGCTCATTTCTTATTGAAATGAAAAAAAACTGCCAATAACTGGACCCATTTTCTCACCCCCCTGCCCCACCCTATTACCACCTGATCCAATAAAAACCCAAGGACTTTCAACAGGACCTTCCGAAATGATAACATTTTCACCATGATCCTTTCACCGTCTGAAGCAATAAGCAAGGCAAATAAGTGTTAATCCCCACATGATTGGATTATGTCCGACTTCCTGTACAAGACAGAATGCTATAAAAACCCACAGTCAGTGAGGGACTGAGCCATTTGCTCTATTCCTAGACCAGCTAGGCCTGGTCAAGGAAGGCTGAAGCTATGGAGTTCCATCCATCAACCTTGGAAGAGCTGTCCTGGAGGCAGGCAGGGCCAGAGCCCCATATACCATGGGACCTGAACCGAGAGCAAGCCTGGGCCTGGGCACTGGATAACTTCCCTGTGCTGAGCCGCCACTCCTGCCAATGCCATCAGCTCTACGGGAGCTCTGCTGCGGGCTGGCTGCTGCACTGCGCCTCCACCGGGCACGGAGCCCTTCCCGGAGACGAGAGGGGCCAAAAACGCCCTCGAGACTCCCATGTCGAGGAATCAAAGGCTGAAACCACAGACGGGCTCCAGTCCCCTCAGGAAGACGGAAATGCTACCGATGGCGGAGTCCAAAGCGGCCTGATGCAGCCTGGAGATGCCAGCGCCTGCGGAGGTGGAAGGACACAAGTCCACGGCGCCCTCTGCAGTTCAGGCCGCCCCCGGAAGCTGCTGAAAACCCAGGGTTCCATCAGGAAGGAACCCGGAAAGGAGAGGAACCCCAGCCTTTCTGCAAGCCTGCGACACGACCTGCTTCAACGAACACTGCCCTGGAAGGAGCCCGAGGCAACCCAGTGGGGACCCTCATTCTGTCCCTGCGGACTTTTACCCTGGAACTGTGCCCTGCACGCACAAGAGCCTTGAGGTCTCTGCTGTGGAGATCATTCCTTAATTTGTTCTTCCTCTCCTGAACGTCCTAAACATTTTTTCATTTAGAGAAACTCTCTTGATGTAATGAATAATATGCAATGTGCTAAAGAACTGTTCTTGTAGATGTACTCAGAATTGCTATGGCTCTTCCATTGAAACTGTACATGTATTGAATAAAGCCTTTCCCTATTCTCCACCTGTGGAATTGATTTCAAGCTGGTAAATCAAGACTGGTATAGATGGGCCTGAAGCAGACAGAAAGGGGGCAGGGACCCAGCTCAGAGGCCTTTATTTTTATTTATTTATTTATTTATTTATTTATTTATTTATTTATTTTTTGATGGTGTCTTGCTGGCTGGGTCGCCCAGGCTTCCGTGCAGTGGCGCAATCTTGCTTTAGTCTAAATTCCAGGGGGCCTTTAAGGAGCTGTGGATACTAACAGAGTGGGAGGGGACAGCTGGGTGGATCACTTGCTGGAGTTGCTTCAAAACTGACTGTGGCCCTCCAGATGAAGCCAGGAAATTGACATTAACAGTGTTCTTTACATCAGGGGTCCCTAACCTTTGTGACACCAGAGACTGGTTTTGGGGAAGGCAATTTTTCCATGGGTGAGGGTTGGGGAGACAGGGATGATTTGGCGATGAAGCTGTCCTACCTCAGATCATCAGGCGTCAGATTCTCAGGAGAAGCGCGCAAGGTAGATCCCTCGCATGCGCAGTTCACAATAGGGTTGGCGCTCTTTTGAGAATCTAAGTCAGGTCAGATAAGCGGAGCTCAGGCGGTAGTACTCGCTTGCCTGCCAGTCACCTCCTGCTGCGCCGCAGGTTTCCTAACAGGCCACCGACCGCTACCGGTTCGCTGCCTGGGGAGTTGGGGATCCCCGCTTTAAATGGTTTAAAGGTTACGTTGTCATAAGGGGTGAAAGAGGGGTTTGGGATGTCCCTCCATCGGCGTGAGGCCGATGGTGCCCGCATACTGCGAGGCTGGCTGGAGTGCTCTTTATGGCGCGGGGCAGATGTAACCTCTTTGCCTCGTTTTCCCCTGCGCTGCCCAGACATCTCTCGGACTGTCTGCAGCATCAAGATATGGGCTTCAGAGCACGTTTTTAGCACCCGTGGGAAACTGTTACAACAGCTGCAATGCAGAAATATCCAAGCCCTGTGAACCCGAGCATGGTGTGGGTTGACGTGTTGAGCAGAGGTATAGATCCCTCCAGAGAGTTGCACAGCTACAGACTTCTCCGCACAGTGGGAACTGCAAACCTCTTACTGGTGCAGCAAAACCCAAAACATATGTACTAGAGTATTCTGTAGTTAATCCTGTAGAGAAAACAATGGAATTTAAATCTACTAATATTTCACTTACAAATATGATTTCAGTAGGTGAGAGATTTATACACAAACCACATCATCGGGACCCCCCAAAAGGCTATTTTGACTCAAGAAGCCATAATCGCTGAAGAGAGGTAGCCTCAGCAGTTACCTTGAAAGACTGATGGCAAGAACGATACCTTCAAATGCTAATAAAGGCCGAGAAGCACTGAAATGAGTCATACATAAATTACATGTTAAGACTGAAGAATAGACAGCTTCCGCCAAGAGGAAGCATCTAACAACTTCGATGGCAGCGGCTGCAGCAGCATTAGTAGAGAATTGATAATGAACGTGTGAAGACAACGTCAAGTACCCCATGTCTCTCCAAGCTGGCAATATATTTATTTTAAAAATATAAATACGTTTTAAGTAGAATTTTTTAAAGTAGGCTGATGTAAGAATGCGACATTACATCAAAACAAAGAGATGCATGGCCTCTAAATAAAAGGGATCACCTGAAATTCGTGTTGTTTGAAATGACTGTCTGATTTTGAGGATTCCAGTATTTATGTGAAAATTTCACGATTTTTTGAAAGCAATCCTTTTTAACGTTCATTTTAACTTCAGGGTGCATGTACAGCTTTGTTAAATAGATAAACTTTTGTCATAGGGGTTTGTGTACACATTATTTTATCACCCAAGTATGACGCCTCCTGCCCATTAGTTATTTTTCCCAATCCTCTCCCTCCTTTCACCATCCACCTTCAATAGGCTCCAGTGTCTGTTATTCCCCTCTTTGTGTCCGTGTGTTCTCATTATTCAGCTGCAGCTTATAAGTGAGGACATATGGTATTTGCTTTTCTGTTCCTGCGTTAGTTTGCTAAGGATAATGGTCTCCAGCTCTGTCTATGTTCCTGAAAAGACATGATCTTGTTCTTTTTTAATGGCTGCATTGTATTCCATAGTGTATATGTACTACGTTTTGTTCATCCAGTCTACCTTTGATGAGCATTTTGGATGATTCCGTTTCTTTGCTATTGTGAATAGTGCTGCAATGAACATACACATACATGTGTCTTTATGATATAACAATTCATATTCCTTTGGGTTATACCCAGTAATGGGATTTCTGGGTAAAATGATATTTCTGTTTCTTGGTCTTTGGGGAATTACCACACTGTTTTTCACTAAGTTTGAAATAATTTACACTCACTAATGGCGTATAAACAAAATTTTAACATTTTTGTAAAGTGCTGGGAAGGTGGCATTGACGTTGAATCAAGATAGAATTTTAAAACTTTTCACACATTGCACCCCTACCTGGCTTTGGCCCCATGCCAGAACAAAGCAGAGCCATCTCTTATATACACACAATTGCCCTATTGCTATAAACTTCAACAGCTTGCATGAGGGAATTCAATTTAAAAGGAGGAACTGTGTGGTTTTCAAAGACCTTAATTCATATAAAATAACTTGCTTTGCTATAAACCATTATTAAAAACCAGTGTTTGGGTTTAGTACTTAAATATATTTGGAGCAAAAATGATCACTAAAATAATATATGTTTCTAATAAAAATATGCTTTTATTGTAATACAAAATACTGTATTGATTTCCCAAAGTTTTGCAACCCAGTAAAGACATTATCTTCCTCGGATTTGTACTTCGTGATTTAATATGCCGTGGCATGGGCTGGTTGGTTATGTTAACTGGAAAAATAAATTCATTACTTGAAAATCAAAATATGACAAGTAACAAGGAGTGGGGCAGATTAAAGAGGACCAGAGGAAGATTCTTAGCCTTGTGCCTTCTGAGTTAACGACCACAGCATTCCAGGGCATTAATTCCAGATCAGACAATTCCAGGCAGCTACAGAAGTCTGCCCTGGTGAGTCTTGCTCAGGATCTGGAAGTGCAAGATCAAAGTGCCAGTGATTCAGCTCCTGGTGAGGGCTGTCTTCCTGTCTTGCTGATCGCCATGTTGTAGCTGTGTTCTCACATGGCACAGAGAAAGAGGGAGAGACAGAAAGGGGGAGAAAGTGAGAGATGGAGAAGGGTAGAGAATGAGAGAGACATAATATCTCTTCCCCTTCTCATAAGGGCACTAATCCCATTACGAAAGCCCAACCCTCATAACCTCATCTAAACACAATTGTCTCCCAAAGGCCCCATCTCTAAATACCATCACCTTGTGGATTAGCTAAACAAAATTATCATGAATTTTGGGGAACACAATTCAGTCCATAGCACCAAGTCTATGTGATGCTCGCTCTCATAATCGCTGCCCATCTCAAGACCTACAGCAACTAAGACTCACTTCTTTCTGCAGGCATTTCAGAAGACTGTGATACAAAAATGTGCCATAGAGAATACATTCATTTGGGACTTTTAAACTCTCCTGTTCCCTCAAATGCATTAATTAATAAATTAATTAATGTTAACATCTAGTTTATGGGTTCTGATTTAACACCCATAAACTAGATGTTGACACTAATTTATTTATAAATTTATTATTAATTTACTGTAATAAAATAATTGATTAATTAATTTTGAGATAGTGTCTCACTCTAACACCCTGGATTATTTGGGTTATTTCAGAGCGTCCCTCTGGCAGGTGGTATTGTTTCACATTCATTGCTTGCCTATATGGGGGCAAGTATACAGGCATCCATTGGGTCCATCCCTGTTTATTCCTTGATTACCTTCCAGACTGGGACCTTATTCTTATTCAGCTCATTGAGATTCACTAATGCTAAACTCGTAGCAGAGATTTTATTTCAGATTAATGGGTTCAAAAGTGTGACCAATGCCCTATGTCATAATTCTCTTTAATTCGGAAATGACTCAGACATTCAACGGTATCTGAAATAATTTTAAGATTTTAAGTTACATTAAAAGTTCACCTACAAGCATTGATTTTATTTATATTTACACAATGTATTCATTTGTAGCAGTTTATCTAGATTAGTTGTTAGAACTGAGACATCAGACAAAGATAATCATCGCTCAAAGTCTTTTTTTTTTGTTAACCATTTGCATAGCCTGTGAATATCAGGTGTTTGCCTAAGCAAAAATCTTAAACACACAGGCATTTTTGCAGATAATTCAGAAAAATTAGCTGTTCTTATGGAACCAACAATGTTAAATTAGTCTTATTTATCAAAAAAGTCATTCAAAGAAAGAGTATTCTGTTTTTGGTTGAGTTTATGGTCTTACAACATTCATGTCAAATCCTTGCGCTTTAAAATATCTAGCAAAGGCAAATATAAAACTCATCTAATTAGTAAACCCAGACAATAACGTATGCTGACAATTCTGAAGACATTTCTATTTTTATTTTCTCCATAATTTTAAGGCAAGCTTATTATTAAAGATTACTAAATTCACATAAATTTGAAAAGCATTTGGGCTTTCTTACTAAATTTATGAGCACTCATTTACTCATAAACCAATGCGGTGCCATTGTAGACATAACATATAGTACATGTAACATCCATAGAAACACATATCCATACACACAAACATCAAATAGATGTTACCGTGAAACTCTAGCCATGACATGGCATCATAAACTCATTATTTCACAGAAGACAGCTGGATCCAAATTATTTCTGACAAAATTGGGACCTATCCTCATGGCTAAACTTTATCTGCCCTGGTAGGTAATCCAATTAATGCTGTGGACAAAAACTTTGGGTAAAGCAGTTTCCAAAGCAGTTCTATTTTTAAAACTTTTTAAAACCTTTTTTGTTTGTTTGTTTCAAATACAAAATTTCCAATGTTTACTTCTTAGATAGAACTGGCTGAACGGCATACAAAAAACAAGCTCTCCAATAGCCTTGAATTAGCAGTATCATAAACGGTAAGAGCACGAAAATGGCCCTTAGCTTCTTCTCAGTTTGGGAAGATGTTACAGTGCCAGGATTATCTCATAACAATTGTAAACATGAACAGAATCTGATAAATCAAAATGATGACTCAGGAATGGGCATCTGTGGCGGGAATCCTGTGGCGATCAACAACATCCATATGCGGTGAAGTTGCCTGACTCAACAATTGTGGGCCGCTGCTATTTTCACCCTTTCAGTGGTTAAATGTTAAAATACCTGACAATACCAAGTGTTAGAGAGTATATGAAACTTTAGAGTATCTTACGTATTGTAAGTGGGAACAACATGTGTGGTACCATCACTTTGAAAAAGAATCTGTTGTCTTATGAAGCTGCAAGTCACATATCTCAAAACCTACCAATGCCATTTCAGAACACACTCCCACGAAAAGTCCTTGCACATAAATGCATACCAGGAAATATGTAAAAGGATGTTGTATCTTTGCTTTTAACAGTAACAAAAACCTGATGGAAAGGGAGGATCCAAAACTCCATTAATAGGAGAGTGGATGAAAATTATTATGGTATATTTTCAAAATGGAATATTTTACAAAGTCCAAATAAGTAAATCAAATTACTCAAAAGTCTGGTTGCATCATAACAATATAATGTTCAGTAGAAAAAAAAATGGTTGATAAGACTACATAGAGCATGGTTACATTTTATAAAGTTAATATTTTAAAAATGTCCATTAAAATATGTAGATACATATTGATAAACAAATCTAAATTAAAAATAAGCAATTGAATAACAAACTCAGAATTCACATTGGTTATGTTGATTTAGAGAGTTGGGAGAAGGGATACAAAAAATCATATCCATAAAAAATTAAATTGAAGGATAGACCTTAAATTTACACCAAAAATGAATTTCTTAACACTGAACGGCAAAATCACATTTACCCATCCATCCACAGACAGAACTGCACCACCTAAAATCTCCCTGAGTGAAGCTGTGCCTCTACAAAATAGAGAAAATGGAAAAGCAAGCACACTACAAAACTACTACAAAGTGTATTTTCCAAGCAAAGCCGGCTAAAAGAAAAGGAACACAATTGGAGAGACCAAACTTTTTATGTCCCGGTCCACTCCCAAACTCTACATCAGGCAATATTTGAGTTAGATAATTCTCTGTGCCATGATTTGCAGTTGAGAAGTAAATAAGGTAAAGTAGAAACTACACTTGGCAGAGGGCTTGTCACAAATCACCATTCAATATGAACTACTCAATCTTGGGGGAGAACTAAAAAATGTGGCAAGAATATAAAATTGCTTATGAGAAGTTACTTTATGGAAATTGGAGGGGGGAAATGATTTCCCCACATAAACATTTTTTTCAGTGTTTTGAACTACTCTGTAAAAAGACAAATGCAATCATATTAATATATTTTAAGAATTACAACTCTAAGCTCCTTGTTATTGACAAGAAGTAAACAAAATAAAATGACACCAAGAATTAAAAATAAAGAGCTGAATACCTGAATTTAATCAATTTTAAGATAAGTCATAAGATAAGTCATTTGCCGTTTTCATATCTCTGAAATAGGTATATATTTTAAATCTGCTGGTCTTCCAGGAATGTGACATAGTTTAACTAGCAGATTTTTCTTAGTAGTATTGAAATAATGACACATCTTACAATGACTAGTTTCTTAGATTGAGGAAATTATAATTCTAGACAAATGTTAAGCCAAGGAAGGCCAGTGTAGCTCTAGTACTACATTGGCTTAGCCTCTCTCTTCAAATTACATAGCTTGCTGAAATAATCCAATTAGGTCATCTGAAACCAAAAAAAAAAAAAAAACAAGACAAACCAACACAAAAGATGTGTCTGATTGTTACAGGACCAACAGGTTGGGATACCTGCTGTGCAGTAACATAAATATACACCAAAACACTGAAACAGCAGGGCTTGCAACAGAAAAAGAATGTAATGATAGCAGGGCAGCCAGGTGAGAAAACAGGAGGGACCCTCAAACCCACCTCCCCGAGAAGTTCTGGTCTGGAGGTTTTTGTTTGTTTTTGTTTTGTTTTGTTTTTAACAGAATCTTGCTCCATCACCCAGGCTGGAATGCAGTGGTGTGATCTCAGCCCACTGCAACCTCTGCCTTCCGGGTTCAAGCAATTCTCCTGCCTCAGCCTTCTCCTGCTTCAGCCTCCTGAATACCCAGGATTACAGGCGTGCACCACCACACCCAACTAATTTTTGTATTTTTAGTAAAGATGGGATTTCACCATCTCTACTGGTCAGGCTGGTCTCATACTCCTGACGTCGTGATCTGCCCACCTCAGCCTCCCAAAGTCCTGGGATTACAGGAGTGAGCCACCGTGCCCGGCCCAGTTCTGGAGTTTTTAAGGAGATTGTGGAGAGCAAGAGACTGAAAAATTGGGGTCAGTGATTGTTTGGGGTAAAGGGGATGAAATCATCAAAATATAGAAATTGCATTCTTCGGTAAGCCAGCTAGCTCCTCATGGGGTCTTTCAGACTAGCTGGCATCAATAGTTTTATCAGTCTTCAGGACATAACAGAATATCTCAAATGAAAACCTTGGCATTTTACAATGTTCAACGTGTTCTCTACAGAGCAGTTAAGGGAAACTATAATCTTGTGATAGGGTCTGCATAATTTTGACAGGGTATAATTATTCTGCATAATTATTCTCATAATTTGGGGCAATAAGCACCAAAGAACTATGAGCAAGAAGGCCAGACAACAAGGTGACCTAATCGTTAACGCTGAATGTACTGCAGGCTTGATATATTTTTTATTCTCCTTCTCTCATTTTCCCTGATTAACTTTATAAAGTTTATAGGAATGGTTTCATGACTGTCATTTCCTTTCAGAAATTAATTTAAAGGAAAAACGTTAAAATAATTCCTGGATATCTTTTCAAATAATGTATTATATTTTATTTATATCATTTCATTGCGTAGCAAACTCCACTGTTAGGAATAAATTTGAGAATATATTTGGAAATGCAAAATGGCAAAAGGCATTACATCCCTCGTCCATGGTGCAACATGAGCATATGCAGCCGAGACTCCATCCACCTCTGTTTTGGATACTGAAATGTTAAAATTGGTAGTTACCGATGAGAGGAATTGCAGTGGAAGTAGGAATAACAGAGGAAGGAGAATAACTTTAAAAAATGCATATAATCACATAACCTATAAGGGTCTTGCAAAAAAATACTGTCAAAAGCATCATATTAGCTCAACATATTTGCGTTTTTTAAGTTTTTTTTTTTTTTTTTGAGACGGAGTCTCGGTCTGTCGCCCAGGCTGGAGTGCAATGGCGCGATCTCCGCTCGCTGCAAACTCCGCCTCCCGGGTTCACGCCATTCTCCTGCCTCAGCCTCCTGAGTAGCTGGGACTACAGGCGCCCGCCACCACGCCCGGCTAATTTTTTGTATTTTTAGTAGAGACGGGGTTTCACCGTGTTAGCCAGGATGGTCTTGATCTCCTGACCTGTGATCCACCCCCCTCGGCCTCCCAAAGTGCTGGGATTACAGGCGAGAGCCACCACGCCCAGCCAAAAACAATTTTTGAGGTACAATTTTATGTAAGGCATAGGATTCTTCTTTTTCAAAACCCAACCTAATTATTTCTTTACTCATTTCCCTACTTGATATCAATGCCTGATAACCTGGGACTTCAATGTAGCTCCAGCATGAACTATCTTTGTGATCTTGGACTGTGGTGTAAACTCACTGAGCCTCATCTTTAAACCAAGCAATACCTCTTTGATATGCTAAAACATCAAATTCACGTGTATTTTGTCTAGGCATGCCTGACACACAGAGTTTCTAGAGGAAAGATCCTGCCCTCTAAGCCCTGGTGCAACAGACATCACCACACCCGTTCCTGGGATCCCTGACTGTACTTCCTGCTTCCTGGATATCTTTTCTAATAATGTATTATATTTTATTTCATCTCTGAATGATTAAATAAGAGGTCAAATTTGCTCCTATTTTACAAAGTCCCTTTCATGAATACATTCCTACTAAGTTAATGTTTAGAGATTGCTTGGCAGAAAATAATCTTCTCAGTTGTTAATAAAATCATTAATTTCTGTTTTTTATGGCTTGAAAGATAATTGTAATAAAAACAAATATAAAATGGTGACTTCTTTGGTGTATTTTTTCTGTAAGTCAATTTTTTCCATTTCAGGTCATAGCCACAGTGAAATTATAATATATCTTCATCAGAGTCAAATATTCTATTTACAAAAGCATCATCGTAAATAGAAAATATTCTATTTACAAAAAAAACAGAATTTCATGATCAGATATTATTCTTTACTGTTAATAAAGTAATAACGTGCCAGACTGAAGCCAACATTTCACACCCATGTGTTAATATTCTACCATGGGCAGGGTATGGTGTCTCACACATGTAATGACAGCTCTTTGTGATGCAGAGTGGGGAGGATACCTTGAGACCAGGAGTTCGAGACCAGCCCAGGCTACATAGAAAAGTCCTGTCTCTACAAAAAAATTATTTTATAAATTAGCCATGGGTGGTAGCACACAGACCTAAAGTCCTAGCTATTCCAGGTGTTGAGGTGGTAAGGTTCCCTTAGGTGTAGGAGGTAGAGATTACAGTGAGCTACAATTGTGCCACTGCATCCCAACTGTTACAGCACCAACAGATTCATATGCCTGCTGCACACTAACATACCAATTACACTGAGACAGCAGAGTTTGCATCAGAGAAAGAGTTTAATGATTACAGGCTACTGAGTGAGGAGACAGGAGCAAACCCTGAAATGCATCATTCCAGAGAGTTCTGGGCTACAGTTTGTAAGCAGATTGTGGAGGATGAGAGGCTGGAAAGTTGGAGAAATTCATCAGTTGGGGTAGGGAGATGAAATCATCAGGATGTGGAAACTGCATTTTCTGGCGACTCACCTTCTCATGGGATCCTGCAGAACAGCTGATGTGAGTAGTTTTCCTAGCATGCAGGACCTGAAACAATATTTCAAAGGGAAAACTTAATGTTTCCTTAATATTGAAGTCGTTATCTATAAAGTAGTTGAGGGGAACTAAAATCTTGTAGCAGAGTCTACATACTTTGGAGAAAATAGGCAGCAAACAACTACAAGGAAGCAGGTCAGGGACAAGTTGACCTAATGATTAATGCTGAGTGTGCTGGGATATAGTATGGATGTTTGTCCCCGCTCAGATCTTATGTTGACTTAAAATCCCCAAGGTTAAAGGTGGGGCTTGGTGGGAGATATGGGGTCATGGGAGTGGATTCCTCCATGGCTTGATGCTGTTTTTGCAATAGTAAGCTTTTGCACCATCTCATCGTTTAAAAGTGTGTGACAACTCTCCACCACTCTCTCTCTCTTGCTTCCGCTCTGACATGTGATGTTCCTGCTCCTCCTTTGCCTTACATCATGACCGCAAGCTTCCTGAAGACTCCCCAGAAGCAGACGCCACGATGCTTCCTTGTACAGCCTGCAGAATCCTAAGTCAATTGAACCTTCTTTTGTTTTGTTTTGTTTTTTACGAAATGCCCAGTCTCAGGTATTTCTTTATAGCATGCAATAATGGCCTAATACATGCCACATGCTGAATTTACATTCATTTCTCTCTGATATAGTTTAGATGACATTTCTCCTCCAAATATCATGTTGAAATGTAATCCTCAATATACAGATGGGGTCTGGTAGGAGGTGTTTTTGTCATGGGGGCAGATCCCTTAGGAATGGCTTGGTGCCCTCCCCTTCATATTAAGTTTACAGGAGATCAAGTTGTTTAAAAGGAGGCCCGGTACCTCTCCCTCTCTCTCTTGCTCCTTCTTTCACCATGTGATACACATGTTTTTCCTTTGTCTTCCACAATAAGTGGAAGCTTCCTGACACCCTCAACAGAAAACGCTAGTGTCATGCTTGCACAGCACAAAACTGTGAGCCAAAATAAAAATCTTTTCATTATAATTTAATCAGTCTCAGTTATCCATTATAGTGGAAACATCAAAAATCTGAGACAGGTCTCAGTCAATTTAAGAAGTTTATTTTGCCCAGGTTAAGGGCACGCACCCATAACACAGCCTCAGGGAGGTCCTGACCACATATGCCCAAGGTGGTCATGGCACAACTTGGTTTTATGTACTTTGGGGAGACATAAGACATCAATCAATATACATAAGATGTACATTGGTTCTGTCCGGAAAGGCGGAAAAACTCAAAGTGGGGAGGGGTTTCCCAGGTCATAGATTGGTAAAAAACAAACAGTTGCATTCTTTTAGGTTTCTGATTAGCCTTTCTAAAGGAGGCAATCAGATATGCATTTATCTCTGTGAGCAGAGGGATGACTTCGAGTTCTATCTGTGCTTTGTCCACAAGGAAATTCCTTGTGAGGGTGAGGGAGGTATGTGGCTTTTTTTTTCCTTTGAGAGCAAGTTTTGCTCTTGTTGCCCAGAATGGTGTGCAATGGCAGGACCTCAGCTCACCGCAACCTCCACCTCCCAGATTCAAGCGACTCTCCTGCCTCAGCCTCCCGAGTAGCTGGGATTACAGGCATGTGCCATCACACCCGGCTAATTTTGTATTTTTGGTAGAGACGGGGTTTCTCCATGTTGGTCAGGCTGGTCTCAAACTCCCGACCTCAGGTGATCCGCCCACCTCAGCCTCCCAAAGTGCTGGGATTATAGGCGTGAGCCACTTTGCCTGGCCGGTATGTAGCTTTTTCAACTTAGCAGCTATATTCTTTAGGAATAGAGTGGAAGGTAGGTTTGCCCTAAAGTTCCCAGCTTAACTTTTCCCTTTGGCTTAGTGATTTGGGGGTCCCTGGATTTATTTTCCTTTCACGTTTCCTCCCTTTTCTTTTGAAATTCTTTTAGGTAAAGCATTTTACAAGAAAGTGAGTCTCCTCTAACATGATATTTGGAGGAGAAGAGTCATCTGATCTCTCATGGCTACGATGGTTTATTCCCAGTTGGGTAGGACCCACATTATTAGGAGAGCTCATTTTTAGCAGGTTGTGAAGTCTCACATCCTGTGAAGAGAAAATACAGGTAGGAAAAGAAAAAACAGCAACAAACAAAGAAAAAAAGAAGATTCTGGAAAATCGATATGGGCCATAATACTTTGAAGTCCATACATCAGCAGGCAGGTATGAGAGTGGTTTTTGTATGTATGTAGGTTGTTCTTATTTACTTCTGAAGTTTAAGTTATCTAGCTTCATTTTGCAGGGCCTTAAGAAAGCACAGTTTAGTTTTCGGTGATTTAAAATTAGGAAAAATGGGAAGGGGAAAGGAAAAGAAAGAAGAAAGTAATTGAAAACATTAATTTGGAGACTTTTAGCCAGAAAAAAATTTGGAATTCAGTCCAAACTGTAGAAAATAATAAAAATTAAATAACATTAGGCAAGACTAGAATCTAACAACATGTATACTACAGTTGTTGAAACATAATTTTTCTCTCTCCAGTTTCCCATTTTTACTAAAGAGAAATCATGGTAGGACCTATTTGCTTTATTATACTTGGCCTAATTATTTGTATAAAGTGCCGCAAGAACAATTATTTTTCACACAAGCCTTTTTAAATGACTTTGATGGAACTTTGTTCCATAGAAAAAGTCTCAGATAAGACTTTTTAAAAGCCAAGCCCAGCCATGGCTTTGTACCACCGAATACATATGAGTTGGGTAAATTCCCCTCCTCTTGAGGTCCCATCACTTGGGGCTCCTGGGCTTGTCAGAAAGTGACATTCTTTATTTACCACAAGTCAGAAACCTTGTATAGGGACTGTGTAGACGAGGTTTGGGGCCTGTTTTCCCAAGGGGCTTTTATTGGCTCTGTAAATCAAGTTTGACTCCTTAAAGAAAAGCGCACCATTTCAGTCAAAGCCTTGGTAAAATAACCAGTTTCTCCAATGGTGTTCTGTTGCAAAAGAAAACATTCTTATTGCACTTATGCAAATAACTACATTGACATAAGTTAAGAATATTCACCAATAGTTTGCAAATTCTGGAGAAATCAGGTAAAGAGAGAAACAAATATGCTCCAAATTTTGTTCACTGGAGTATACTTTACTGAATTGTTAAAAGCTGTCAATAGCTCAACAGTAAAGTTTCCTTGACTCAGAAAAACATAACAAAGGGTCAGCAATTTTTTAAGGTTCAGCAATTTTTTAGCAAAAAAATCAACAATATCACTTCAGTCTTCCATTTGTTCAGTCCATGCAATTAACTCCTGTTCTGTTTGATATTCACGAATATTTCAGTTCTCCATGAGAGTCCTAAAAGTTTACTCCTCCATTCTACTTTTTTAAAAAAAATTTTCCCAACCAGACTCGTGTCACATTTTTCTTTATTCTAATGTCACAATCTCCAGAGTAATTAGAAACCTGCATTCAAAAACACCTATCAAAGTCCAATAGCTAATTATAAACGACGTTTTGAAGAGGATTAAAAATAAGACAATTGTCTGTGGATGACAAAGTCTTAGGACAGGGTTTTATAATCTATCAAACATTTGTGGAGAGTGTTTTACGAAAAAAAACAAAACCTTTGAGCTACACAGTGAATGTAAAGCTGAGGCTAGACAGGAATGGGATAGGGTGAATCTTCAGTCCCAGAGATCAACAGCCAATGGTTCATTTTTTGTAGGTTAACCTGACCTGGTGGAGTCCTCCACTGGTACCAAGCACAGTTCTTCACTTTCAACTCTAGATGACTTACCCCGGGGCACTTTGACCTTTTGCTTTCTGTATAGCCTCCTCCAGTCTTTCTTTTACCTACTCTACTAGACTAAGTGATTATAACTGTTACTATCTTTTCTGAGCCTATAATCAAAAGTCAGTACCTGACAAAGAAGCAGATTGTTAAATCCAAGAATTTCTCTGTATCAGGAAAGTATTAATACGGATTCCTGCCTCCTCATTCATTAGTTGCACAGCTTCCTGCAACATAACAACTGGCCAGAAGATTCACCTGTGCAAATTGCCTGAGTGTTGGAGACTTTGCTTTTCTTTGATCCCTCCCACCATCCACCCCGTTTTTCTGTTTTGTGTCACTTTCATTTGGTTAATAATATTCTAACAATATTTATCATTATAGTTATCTTGATTTGATGCAATTTTTCTTCATGAGATTGATAAAAAATATTAGTCTTTCTTAATTCTTTATTATTTATTGTTCTGGATAACACACTGGAAAGGGAAATAGGAAAGGCTCTACATCATTTGTCACATGTGCTCCACAATTTGCCCTCAAGTTTGATTCCTAGGTCCTACCACCCACACAAAACTGCCATTGCCGGCCTGCTCCAATTCTACCCAATTACTAGCCGTTGTCATACTTCAAAGTTCCTATGACCTCCTCCAGAGGAGCACAATTTTGTATTTGATCACTTTCTGACCTCCCTGGAATCCACCCCACCTCCAATCACACTAGGATTAGAATCTAAATTCTGCCGCTACCTTGATATCAGTCTCTGTAGGGAAGCAGCCTGCAGCCTCCTATGGACTCCCATCAAGACAGGTTACCTTTTCCCGCTACAGGGTGCTGCTCACAGATTTTTTACTAAGATGGGAAGCTGGAGTAGAAATGGGAAGAGAGGGTCGGGCGCGGTGGCTCATGCCTGTAATCCCAGCACTTTGGGAGGCCGAGGCGAGCAGATCACGAGGTAAAGAGATCGGGACCATCCTGGTCAACGTGGTGAAACCCCGTCTCTACTAAAAATACAAAAATTAGCTGGGCGTCGTGGCACACTCCTGTAGTCCCAGCTACTCAGGAGGCTGAGGCAGGAGAATCCTTGAACACGGGAGGCAGAGGTTGCACTGAGCCGAGATTGCGCCACTGCACTCGAGCCTGGTGACAGAGGAAGACTCTGTCTCAAAAGAAAAAAAAAAAAAAAGACAAGAAAAAGAACTAGGAAGAGAGAACTGATGGTAGGTATTTTGCTTTGCAATGACTCCAGGCTGCTCTTCTATTTCATAGTGTCTGTAACTATGTGGGTGAGAACAGTGTAGTTTTTCCTTTATTCTCGCAACCACAGGACCAGGAGGCAATTGGAGGAGCCTCAAACAGCAGGGAAGGTTTTGGCTAGCTGAAGAAGGGGTATGGGTATGGTGGGAGGGAGATATTGAGGCAAATGCCTTGGGGGAGAGAATTGCAAGGACAAAATAGATTTCCTTACCTGGCAGTGCCTTCTCTGCCTTTGTGCTGCCATTGCCTCTGCCTAGGATCCCCCAGAAAAGGATAGTAGTGGTTTGCACAGGAGCAGAAGTGGTGAAAATGGGAAATGATGAGTGTGGATGGAGATGCTCGGGGCAGGGTCTGTAGGTCTCTTTGAGGGGGCTCAACTCACAAAGTGCAGATTTTTATTGAAATATGAATGCTTGTAGGAAAGGACATTTTCCTACTGAGCAATGGCAGTTCCATATTTCTTATCAGAAAGGAAGTAGGCCTCAGTCTGATCGAAAAGTGAGGAGAGGGAGGATTCAACACTTACAAGTTCACCTGCATTGCATTTCCCAGAAGAAAGAAAAAAATCAGTAATGCATTTCAAAGATCACGGTGCCAGAGACAGAGAACCACAATTTGAGCATTTCCCTGGGCTTAGAGGCGGATGTCTCACTGACAATTTCACGTCCAACGCCGGAGTCTCCCAGTCCATTTTTCTCCCCAGCTGTTTTAGAACTATCCCCAAATATCAAGGATATCTGAATGAGTGAACCATCAGAATAAGGAGCGATTCCCACAGAGTTCCATCCCACAGGGAAGGGACGGGACCAGCGGGGCAGGCCTGAAGCCTGGGTTGAACGGCACTGTGCCTTTCATTCTTCACCGATATCTTGGACCTAGAGTTTCCAGGTTCCGAAGGGATGCGGTTGTTGACCGCTAGCCTAGAATCCGTGAGGGCTGAACTGGGACGAAGGCCTAGGACAGAGAGGTGGTGTGGAAGGACCCAGCCGCGGCCACTGAAAGAGCAGCTTCCTGCATTGTAAAGTGTTCGCGACCTGCATTTGTTTTGCTTTCTTCCTGGAGGAGCCAAATCCGTCGCATTCCGGATCCTTATTCCAGCTCCTTTCCCTCTGCGAATCGCACTGGATCGGTCGCGGGGCCCTAAGTAATTAGAGATCACGGTTCAGCCAAGAAAAATACAGGTTTTCTTAAGCCTGAAGCCACTGACTTGAGGAGGGAGCGTGGGAGTAATGCCAGTAGCAGTTTTTTATTTCGTTTTCGTTTTTGTTTTCTAGTCACTAGGCCACCAAAGAAAGTTCCACCCAACGGCCAGTCGATCCGTCGCAGCGACGCTCCTTTCCCTGCACGGAGGGTTTATGGCTGACACCTCCACTTGTTTCTCAGAGCCGGGGCTGACTGCCGGCTGCACCTTTGAATGGCGACCAAAAATGACATGCATTTGTCTGGCACAGTCGCTGGCGTTCGCCTGGTGCCCGCGCTTGCCGGGTCCTAGCGCAGCCAGATTCTCACACCAGCGAGTCCAGCGCCCAGCCCCACTCCTGCCTCGGATCAACGGTTTCTCACATCCGTCTCCGCGGAAGCACTGGCCTGACAGTTTTCCGGTTGCGACAGCGCTAGTTGAGCCAAACAAAACGTTTTCCTGCTTGCTCTGGGCGTGCCATTCTCCATCCGAGGCCTTCTAGTCCCGGTGTCGCGGTCGCAGCACCCGGCGTCACGGTCGCAGCACCCGGCGGTGGTTGGCTCTTTCGCCAGCGGCGCGGAGCGGGCGGTTTTGCTGTCACAGCACACGTGGCACGGGGTTTCTCGGTGGCCGAACCCCTCTTTTTTCTCAGAGTCCACGGTTTCTTGGTGACAGCGCCGTTGGTTGCTCCATAAGGAATGTTGTCCTTGACAATCCGCCGGCTGCAGTCATTCGCAAGCTCCAGGCACCGACATTTCGCAGAACTGAGGTCTCTCGGTCTCGGCACAGCTCGTTGCCCGGTGCCTCCATTTTCTCGGGGCGACAGCACTCAGGTCGCCGATCTGAGGGATTCGGAGCTTCCCCAGCTGCGCTGAGCCTGGCGTTCCCGGGCGGCGGCGGCGGCGCTGGGCTGGGGGAGCCCGCCGCTCCTCCGAGCCGGTGACAGGGGAGCTGCCCGGGCGCTGTTTCTTCCCAGCGCCGCCAGCGCCGCGGCAGAACCCGCAGAACAGCTCGGCCTCCAGAACCCTGTGCTGTGGCGGCGCCGTTGGCGTGTCTGTCGCAGGACCCCGCGGATTCGTCCGTCGTTGACTTGTTGGTCCCAACAAGTTTCGATTTCAGGGTGCCTGCGTTTCCTTATCTTTTCTCTTCTTTTCCTTTTGTTTTGTTTTGAGACAGAGTCTCGCTGCGTCGCCCAGGCTGGAGTGCAGTGGCGCGATCTTGGCTCATTGCAACCTCCGCCCCCCAGGTTCAAGCGATTCTCCTGCCTCAGCCTCCTGAGTAGCTGGGATTACAGGCGCGCGCCACCAGGCCCGGATAATTTTTGTATTTTTACTGAGGCGGGGTTTCACCATATTGACCAGGCTGGTCTCGAACTCCTAACCTCAATAATCTGCCCGCCTCGGCCTCCCAAACTGCCGGGATTGCAGCGTGAGCCGCTGCGCCCAGCCGGTGACTACGATTTCTACCCCCTGGTTCAAGTCGGGGAATAGCCAAAATGTGATTTCTCAACCCAAGCAAGTCCCCACTTAGGACAAACACCAGTCTAGCCCTGGCGGCGATTTCCAGGTCGTAGGAAGTCGGTGTTTCGCCACAGAAAGGCTGAGTGACCCTGTGACTCATTTCCCAGCAACTCCGGGTTTCCTGTAGCCTTGGATTTCTAATCATAACAAACCCGGAGTTAGCCCTGCCTCAAGTTTCTTTTTTCTTTTTCCTTTTTTTTTGAGACAGAGTTTCGCTCTTTGGACCAGGCTAGAATGCAGTGGCGCGATCTCGGCGATCTCGGCTCACTGCAACCTCCACCTCCCGGGTTCAAGTGATTCCCCTGCCTCAGCCTCCCAAATAGCTAGGATTATAGGCGCCCGCCACCACACCCGGCTAATTTTTGTATTTTTAGTAGAGACGTGGTTTTGCCACGTTGGCCAGGCTGGTCTCAAACTCCCGACCTCAGATGATCCATCCACCTCGGCCTCCCAAAGCCTCAAGTTTCTAAGTCGTGGCAAGTTCCAGCTTCCTACTAGTAAGCCTTGCTTTAGCTGCGCAGGAGATGTTCAATTCCTGTAGAAATCTGTGTACCAGAGAATGCGATTCATTTGGGTTTTGCGATGACCAGTTTAGCAGTGCCTGGGAGCCCTTACACCAAGGCTAGCTTCGCAATATCAAGTCCCGCCTTAGCTATGTTGGTGTCTTTTAAACTCCCATGGAAGTCAGGAAATGCCGGCAAACACGATTTCTGGTTTACGAAGCTCGGTTTGACAATAGCAATTTCCGCCGAACGCGACTTTTTCCTCTTGTGGACCAAGTTGGGATATATCAGCTACTACGATTTTTTAGTCGTAAACAGGTTTAACTGTGACTGGGTTTTGTTGGTTTGTTGTTGTTGTTGTTTGTTTTTGTTTTTGTCGTAAGAAATGTAGACTTCGGTGTAACATGTACCGGTTTAGATCTAACAGGGATATCCTAATCATAGAATTGCTGCATTTAGCCATACTTGTAATTTCTTCTTTGTAGGGTTGGTTCTCTCTAATTTTTGCTTATTTTTAAATTCTCTTTTTGTGTCTTTTGCTCTGAGAACAATGTTACCGGTAGTTTCCGGTGTGTTTGCTTTGCCTTTTTATTTGAATTTTAGAATTTATTATTTTAAAATTTTATCTGATTTAAATGTTATTCATTTTTCTTCTACTAATTTTGAGTGTCACAGCTTCGTGCTCCTTGACTTGCATTCTCTCAGGAGCTGGGGAGCCAAGCTCGGTCTCCGCCTCGGTGGTGTCAGGTCCCGGGTTCTGTCTGGCGGCTCTGTTTCTAATGCGGAGCTGGCGGTTTTGCAGCAACGCTTTTGCCAGTAGCGTCCACTCGGCCTTTTTTCAGTTGCTGCACCGTTCTTAGCGCCTAACGGGACGTTTCCCGTACGCGGAGTCCATAAGTTGTCTGTGCCTGCCGTCACTTTCTCGGTTCTCGCACCGCTAGTATCTCCTAGGAGCTTCCTAAACCCGTTTTACGGTGCAGAACGGTAATTGCACCGAGCCTCTGTACCAACTAGTACTTCCGTAATACCGTTAGCCGGCTCTTTTCCTGTCACAACACATTAAAACGTGTTAAAACACATTAAACGGATTTAACACCTTAAACGGATTAAAACACATTAAAACGTCACAACATATTTAAACAGAGTCGGTCCATTCCTCCAGACACTATGTTTCGGGCTGGAAGCACCCCTCCTAAGAATCCACAGTTTCTTTCTAGCAGCACCGTTAAGGCGCCTAAACGGATATTTGTTTGGCAATACCAGCGCTATCCGCTAGGTGCCGGCGCCTGCTGAGTCTCAGCGCCGCCAGATTCTTGTTAGCGAGATACAGAGCAGTGCAGAGACCTGGCGGACAGTTTTCCGGTGGCAGCAATGCTCATTTCCCGGACACAGATGGTTTTTGGCCCCTGAAGAACTCTTTCATCCCTGCGTTTTGTAGCGCTCGTTCTCTGTAAGGTTTGCTTAGTATCCGTTTCATTTCGACTTCTTTTCTCGCTCTGTTTTTCTGTCGGAATTACGATTTGTTTTGTTTCTATGTGCTCTCTAGAATTTTATCGTTTTTCATTTGTCTACGAATTTTCGTGCATTTGTTACTGTTGAGTTTCATAATATCTGGGTGCCCTCTGCCCACGAGCTCCGGAGAGCATGAATACCCAGGCTGACGGTAGTGCTAAAGGTTCTGCTTCCTCTCGTTAATCAGCGCAAACGCTTATGTCCTCCTGCTCTGAGGCTTAATTAAGCGATGGAACAACATTTTCTCGGCTATGTGAAGCCTGCCTGAGATTCCGCAGAGGTGGTGCCTGAGCTCCAGCCTCCGCCTATTTGAATTCAGAAGACTGTGGTGTTCCTGTGTGAGCCACCACTTTAGGGGAGGCCAGCATGGGCAGATCACTTGAGGTCAGGAGTTGGAGACCGGCCTGGCCCAAGTGGTGAAACCCCATCTCTACTAAAAATACAAAAATTAGCCGGTGATGGTGCATGCCTGCAATCCCAGCTACTCAGGAGGCTGAGGCAGGAGAATCTCTTGAACTCGGTGGCAGAGGTTGCAGTGAGCTGAGATCGTGCCACCGTCCTCCAGCCTAGGCAGAGTGAGACGCCATCAAAAAAAAAAAAAAAAAAACAACCTTAGAGTTATATTATATGAAATAATAGATAGTCATTAAATATCTGGGTCATTTTCAACTTTACAAAAGTATTGTAGGCACATATTTTTCCAAAGAAAAAATGTTATTATCAAAAGGAAAATTGTTTTATCTAATTCAAAGGTGATTTACGAAAAAGGTAAAAACATATTGCACATTTCATCAAAATAATTCCTATGTAGTTATTACTAGGTTTTTATTTGCTTAGAAAAACTGAGATTTAAAAAAAGGTTATTATATCTACACATAACTTTCTGTAATTTTTTAAAGTTTTTGTGTTACCAAGTTACAGGGCTTTCACTCCTGAGTCGAAAAAGGTCACCAACTCCTGCTAAATCTTAAACATTAACAGCAACTGAAGTCGCATCTTCAGACCTAAGAGAAGATGAAAATCAGAAGAAGCTGCATTCATGAGACCTGGGTCCAGAAAATTAAACTATTCAACTCCCTAGTCCCAGGGACTATTGCAGAAGAAGTGGGTGTTTGGACTTGTAAGGACCTACTTTAAGAGAGAAAGTTAGTTCAGTATTTCTCTATAAACAGTGGTTTTGTTTTGTTTTGTTTTGACAGGGACTAGCTCTGTCACCTGGGTTGGAATGCAGTGGCATGATCCTGGCTCACTGCAGCAACCTCCATCTCCCAGACCCAAGTGATCCTGCCACCTCAGCCTCCTGAGTAGCTGGGACTACAGGTGTGTACCACCATGCCTGGCTAATTTTTGTATTTTTTGTAGAGACAGTGTTTCATCACATTGCCAAGGCTAGTCTCAAACTCCTGAGATCAAGGAATCCACCCACCTATGCCTCTCAAAGTACTGAGATTACAGATGTGAGCCACAATGGCCAGCCTATAAATTAAAGATTAATATCAAAGGAACACTGATGCAAGACCAGCCTGTGGGCCCCTGTGTCAGATTAACAATGTTTTCTTGAGGTATTAACCCATTATTTTTTTAAACATTGTAAAAGGTTATGAAAGGTTTATAAAATTATAGCTTCTGGTCAAGATGATTAAAATTTAATACATTTGTCTATAAGATTTGAGAAATAGATTTAATTGGCTTCATGCTATCTTCATTAGGTCTTATTTTTTGGGAAAGTAAGTCTCAAAGAGTAAAAGGTTTTGCCTTTTTGTTTTTGAAATATTTGAGTTACCACTTTGACTAAACGACTGACTTATTTTACAATGACCTGTGATTCTATTTTGTGATATCAAGTGTTTTAAACATTGACCTTGTTTTAAGTATTTGACAAACTTTCTAAAATCCAATTCTAAATTCAGTCTTTTCTACCCCATTAATTTTTTTGACATTAAGTCCCCTGAAATCCAAAGAGATATATTTGGCTTATTTGGCATAATAAGATCACATAAGATCTTGGCTTATTTGTCATAATAAAATCACATAAGATGCATTATCAAATATGAAATGATATTTAACTTTCTTTGGATTGTATTTATATGAATGTCTTATTAGTATGTATTACAAAATTGTATGAGATTCCTGTGATTCTGAAATGTGTTAGTGTATGTTAGCAGAACTAATTATGATCATTATATTAAATTGTTGTATGCCATAGCTATAACCAAATTTCCTTGCCCACTGCATCTTTAACCATTGCTATTCTAATACTTTTGCCATCGACAATTATTGTTTTACTTTGATCCTTTTATAGGATTATAATCAGCTATAGACCTCTGATACTACTCTTTTTTGTTTTTTGTTTTTGTTTTTGTTTTTGAGATAGGGTCTCATTCTGTCACCCAGGCTGCAATGTGGTGGCATGATCGCTGTTCAATTTACCCTCAATCTCCTAGGCTCAAGCAATCTCCTACCTCAGCCTCCCAAGTAGCTGAGACTACAGGTGCACACCACGCACCCAGCTAATTTTTAAATTTTTTGTATAGGTAGAGTCTCCCTATGTTACCCAGACTCGGCTCAAACTCCTGGGCTCAAGCAATCCTCTCATCTCGCCTCCCAAAGTGCTGGGATTTCTGGAATGAGCCACCACACCCAGTCTTTTAATACATTTATTGTCTCTTCATTAACAAATGCTAAGTGTCTATATTGTGCTACAAAGGGATCAAGGTCCCAGAGGTAAGTGATCAACAAGTAGACATGGACTTGGCCATAAAGTGTTTGACACCTTCATGAGTTGAAAAAAGACAGTAAACAGGACAACAAATAAATAAATAAGACAGTAGTTATATAATACATGCTTTTTGTTGCTGTTGTTGTTGTTTTGTTTGTTTGTTTGTTTATTTTTAAGACAGTCTCACTCTGTTTCCACTGCTGGAGCGCAGTGGCATGATCTCGGCTCACTGCAACCTCTGCCACCTGGGTTCAAGCAATCCTCCCACCTCAGCCTTACGAGCAGCTGGAACTACAGGCGCTCAACATGCCTGGTTAATTTTTGTATTTTTAGTAGAGACAGGGTTTAGCTGTGTTGGCTAGGCTGGTCTTGAACTCCTTACCTCAGGTGATCCACCCGCCTTGGCCTCCCAAAGTGCTAGCATTACAGGCATGAGCCACTGCGCTCGGCCCTAATAAATTCTATCAAGAAACTTAACATAAGTGTATTGGAAAGATAAGTAGTAGGATGCTATATTAGGTAGTATAGTAAGACTAGAATTATCCGCGATACTTCCACTTTGATATGAATAATGCAATGAACAAAGCGAAAAAAAATCTGGGCCAGGTGCAGTGGCCCGCATCTGTAATCCTAGCACTTTGGAAGGCCGACGCAGGAGGATCACTTGAGGCCACGAGTTTGAGACCAGCCTGGCCAACATAGTAAAACCCCCTCTCTACTAAAACTACAAACATTTGCCAGACATGGTGGCATGAACCTGTAATCTCAGATACTCGGAAGGCTAAGGTGGTACAATCATTTAAACCCAGGGGGCAGAGGTTGCAGTGAGCTGGGATCCTGCCACTGCACTTCAGCCTGGGAAACAGAGCAAGATGTTGTAAAAAAAAGAAAAACAAACAAACAAACGAACAAAAAAAAAACCCACAAAAACTGAAGGTGGAGTTATCATCATGAGAGAAGAATCTAAGACTAGAACAACTTTATTATGGGCTAGGCATGGTGGCTAACACCTGTAATCCAAGCACTTTGAGAGGCTGAGGGAGGAGGATCACTTAAGGCCAGAAGTCCAAGACCAAACCAGACAACATAGTGAAACACAATTTCTACCAAAAAAAAAAAAAAAAAAAAATTATTAGCTGGGTGTGGTGGTTCCTGCCTGGAGTCCCAGCTGCCTGTAGTCCCAGCCACTCAGGAGGCTGAGGCAACCACCAACCTAGCAGCATGGTGAAA
This sequence comes from Pongo abelii, assembly GCF_028885655.2. Taxonomy (NCBI): domain Eukaryota; kingdom Metazoa; phylum Chordata; class Mammalia; order Primates; family Hominidae; genus Pongo; species Pongo abelii. The sequence continues at coordinate 43,304,605 of NC_071989.2, forward strand.
CCCCATCATTACAAAAAATACAAGAAAAATTAGCCAGGTATGGTGGCACATACTTGTATTCCCAGCTACTCTGTAGGCTGAGGGGGGAGGATCACCCAGCTACTCTGGAGGCTGATGGGGAGGATCCCTTCAGCGTGGGAGGTCCAGGTTGCCAAGAGCATGACACTGCATTCCCACCTGAGCTACAGCAAAAACCCTGTCTCAAAAAAAAAAAAAAGACAATGAATAGGCAAAGCATCCCAAGCAATTAATTAATTAATTAATGAAGCCCAAAGCATCACATTATCCAACTTCAAACTATTCTATAAGGATGCCATTATCATAAGCGAATTCATGCAGAAAGAAATATTGCATCTCTTCACTTAGAAGTGGGAGCTCAGCCTGGTGTACAGGGACATAAAGATGAGAACAAGAGACCACTGAGGACTCCAAAAGGAGGGAGGGAGGGACATAAGGGGGTAGAGGCTGAAAAACTTCCTCCTGGGGATTTAGTTCACTCTCTGGGTGATGAGATCAATAGAAGCCTCAGGATCACGCAATATATTCTTGTAACAAACCTACACATGTACCCCCGAATCTAAAATTAAAATGTAACGTGAGTCAACATAACACAGAACAATAAAATAACAAAATATCTCCCCAAAAAATGATCTTCTAATTTTAAAAATGGGCAACTACCCTGGCCTGCTCCTCAGTAACATCGCGATCTTTAGGCATCTGACAAGCATTACTCTGAGACAGAAAGGGATCCAAGTCTGCTCTAGTACTAGCAATGCATTTGGGGACAATAATGAACTTTCTAACCAGGGTCCCCCAAGAGGGCTTTCTCTGTACAAGAAAGGTAATATTTTTTCTTTTCAATCCCTAAAGCAAACTATTTAACTAGACAACTTCATCACAAATGATAGGACTTTATGTTAATCTCATTAATTCCATGTCCTGATGTAACTTGCTCCTAAGAATAAGGTTCACAGCCACCTCCCTGCAATCTGATTTGGACCGCCCATGAGACCAGAAGACTACAAAAACGCAAAAATGTGGACTTATGAGTCCTAGATACCCTGTATCCGCTGGTGAAAGGAAGCGATGGAGTTGCCGTCTTTGCCGTCTCCCCTCCGAGTTTGGCAGGCCCGGGATTCCGCAAAGGAGGCGGCGGGACCAGATGCCTCCAGCCCGGAGCTCAGTACATTCGGTGTCCTAGATGCTCCCTTCTTGTCCTTACCACTGCGAGCTCTCCTGGGACGGCCTAGATTTCCACTGCCACCTACTTTCTGCTCCCTGCGTGCTTCCTCGCTGAAACTGCCGGCGAAAAGATCTCTTTCCCAAGTCTCAGAGTACCTTGAGGCGGGGCACAGGGTCGCCCGCTCTGGATCCGGCGCAGGCAATTCAGGAGGAGCCGCAGGAGCCCTCGGGAGAGCAGGAGGCTGCAGAGGGTCTCCACGTACTCCCGCCCCCGCAGCCTCCCTAGCAACTCGCCTCTCGCTTAGTGGACAGACGACTGGAGCCGGAGACTTCCATCCGAGAAGACCTTTGAGAGTGTCAGCCTACTGCTGTCCCCTGGTGCCACCAACCAAAGTTCCAAGACTGCTGGCTGCAGATGGCATGCGCTTGGGGACAGACGCCCTGAGACTGTGTCCACGGCCCGCCTTTGGAATCCTGGGCCCTGAAACTTCCTCTGAGACCTTCCATTGCATGATCCTCTTGTAAATAAATAAATAAATAAAGTTAACAATAATACCCGAGTTCTCTCAAATGCGATGGAAGAAGTTTCGCCTTCAGATCGCTTTATGGCTTTTTTCGTTCCTCTTCTCAATAAAATTTTACACAAATGTGAAATTCCTGTTACCTGGGTTCCTGCTGAGTAAGGATGAGGCTCAGGGGTGGGGTGTCTGGTTGCTGTTGCCAGGACTGGCAGGGAAACCTGGGTCGCCTGGATTTGCTGGTTGCAGAGCAAAATAAAATACAAAAAGTGGTGTGTCTTATGCAGCGATTGGAGGGGAGGATCGGCCAGGGGTCATGCAGGGTGGGGGACTCACAGGCTAAGCCTACAGGAAATCAAGTGAACAGGCAGAGGACCTGAGAACTTACTGCAGGAAATTTTCCTGTTCTAAGGCCCTGGAACTTTTTCCCTCTGAAGCTTTGCACCCTTCTATCTTGAGACCTTGCTAAATTCACTCATGAGTTCTGGAAGTTTGCTTTTAAACCCTTTAAGATAGGCTCATGTTCTGCAAGTGTGGATCGTTTCATTTTTTTTTTTTTACTTCCAACGTATATGCTTTTTAAGTCCTTTTCTCAACTTATTGCACCGGCAAACAATTCCAGTACCTTGTTGAATAGAAAGACTTGGAGAGGATATCTTTGTCTTGTTCCTGATTTCATGGGAAAGCATTGAGTCTGTCACTATTACATACAATTTAGTTATAGGTTTCTGTAGATGTTCTTTGCACAGTTGAGGAAATTCCCTCTATTCCCACATTGCTGAGAGCTGGTTTTTACATTTTAGATCATGAATGGGTATAGATTTTCTTAAATGCATTTTTTTGAATCATTTGATAGAATTATATGGTGTTTCCAATCTAGACAATCAATAGGGTGAATCATATTGATTGACTTTTGAGTATTAAACCAGCCTTACGTGTGGAATAAACCTTACTTGGGCATGGTATTGTTCTTTAACATACATTTCAGATTTCTAATTGTTAGTATTTTGGTGAAGATTTCTGCATCTATGTTTAGGTGCAATATTAGTCAGTAGTTTTCTCCTAGTGTACTGTGTTTGCCAGGAAAATGCTGATCTCATAAAATAAGTTGGGAAGTATGCCATATTCGTCTATTTTCTAGAATAAATTGTGTAGAATTCATCCTATTAATTCTTTGAATATTAGGTAAAATTAGTCAGTGAAATTGTAAGAACCTCTAGGTTTGTTTTTTGGAAGACATTTGACCATGAATTCAGTATCTTTAATAATTTCAAAAATTTACAGATTATTTTGTGTGAGTTGGGTAGACTGTGGATCTTGCAGGATTGATCCATATTATCTAATTTATAGAGTTGTTTTTAGACCATTTTAAAAAGTTACCCTTGTAGGCCAGGCAGGGTGGCTCACACCTGTAATCCCAACACTTTGGGAGGCTAGGGTGGGTGTATAACTTGAGGCCCGGAGTTGAAGACCAGCCTGGCCAACATAGGGAAAACCCATTTCTACTAAAAATACACAAACATTAGCCAGGCATAGTGATGCATGACTATAATCCCAGCTACTCAATAGGCTGAATCACAAGAATCACTGGAACCTGGGAGGTGGAGTTTGCAGTGAGAGCCAAGATTGTACCACTGCACACCAGCCTGGGTGAGAGAGTGAGACTCTATCTCAAAAAAAAAAAAAAAAAAATGTACCACTATGTATATGTTGATCAACCTGAAGACACTGGTAGCTAATATCTATCAGCTTGCCTCTCTAGATCTGCTTACCACTCTTCAGTCAGCACTGTGGTACAAGAGGTAACTTAAATGGGTGGCACTGGAGATCTACTTTCCCCCCCAGGCTTCTGATTGAGTTTAGCACTGAAAGACATCAGCTGTTCGGAGATACAGAGTAGTAATTTATTACCTTGCTTTGTTTCCCCTGGCCTCAGGGTACTGAATTATTTTATCTAAAGTCAAACATAGGCTGGCTGTGGTGGTTCATGCCTGAAATCACAGCACTTTGGGAGGCTGAGGCAGGAGGATCAGTTGAGGCCAGAAGTTCAAACCCAACTTGGGTAACAGAGTGAGATCCCGTCTCCACAAAAAATTAAAGAATTAGCCAGGCATGGTGGCACGTACCTGTAGTCTCCGCCACCTGGGAGTCTCCATGAGCTGAGGTGGTTGAGGCTGCAGTGAGCTATGCTTGTGCCACTGCACTCCAGCCTGGGTGACAGAGTGAGACCCTCTCTCTCTCAAAAAAAGAAAAAAAAGAAAGAAAGAAAGAAAAACAAATACTGAGGAGTGACCCTTTCCTGTAGCAGTTTCTTGCTTTGTCTAACACCACTCATTCTCTTGCCCCTGCTGAGATAGAAATGGTAATGCTGGTGGGGTGCGGTGGCTCATGCCTGTAATTACAGCACTTTGGGAGGCCGAGGTGGGCAGATCATCTAAGGTCAGGAGTTCGAGACCAGCCTGACCAACATGATGAAACCTCATCTCTACTAAAAAAGAAAAACTAGCCAGGCGTGGTGGCAGGCACCTGTAATCCCACCTATTCAGGAGGCTGAGGCAGGAGAATTGCTTGAACCTGGGAGCTGGAGGTTGCGGTGAGCCAAGATCATGCCACTGCACTCCAACCTGGGCAACAAGAGTGAAACTCCATCTCAAAATAAATGAATACATACATAATTTTTCTTATTTTTTACACATTTTATTATACTTTGCCATGCCCTTGGTTTTTGCCCCCAGTTTTCCAAGTGCAAAAATGAATGTAACTACCTCACACCCACTATTAAAAAAAACAGATGACTATTAAAAAAAACCAGAAGAATGTAGAGCACTTGGAACTTTTGTGCACTGTTGGTAGGAATATAAAATGATGCAGCCACGATGGAAAACAGCATAACAGCTCCTCCAAAAATTAAAAATAGAATTAGCATGAGATCCGGCAATTCTCTTGCTGGGGATATACACAAACATTTGAAAGCAGGCACTTGAATAGATATTTATAAACCTGTGTTCATAGAAGAACTATTCACAAAAGCCAAAAAAATGAAGGCAACCCAAGTCTCCATCAACGGATGAATAAATAAACAAAATGGAGTATGTATATACAATGGAACATTATTCAGCTCCAAAAAGAAAGAAAATTCTGACACATGCTGAAACATGGATTTACCTGGAAGACAACATGTTAAGTGAAACAAGCCAGTCAAACAGGACAAATACTGCATGGTTCACTTGTGTGAGGTACCTAGAGTAGACAAATTTATAGCGACAAAGTAGAATAGTGGTTTGCAAGAACTGGAGTTTGCAAGAAGCTGAAGCCAGCTTCCTGGGGTCACCAGGAGAATTCTCCCAATAAGCACTCACCATCTGGGGCTGCTGCTTCTCTCAGGGTTCATTCTGCAGACACCTAGAGTCCACTTCCAGGAATTCTTTGCATTTCTGGTCCCAAGGAATTCCCATTCTTGCTTTTAATGGAGACTATACATTTTCTAATGTTAATAACATTTGCCTCTTGTTTGTCTAGATTTGACATTGCACTGGAGTGTGCAGGTTCATTTCTCCAAATTTGGGACTGGACGGAAACTCTCTGGAAACCAAGTTATTTTCCAGTATCTTACAAAGAATGGACAGTATTTTTATCTTTCTTTACTGAAAAAACGAAGAAGAAAAGGCCTGGTGAGGTGGCTTATGCCTGTAGAAATGTGATGCTTCCAAATTAAATGAGTGAAAGTTAAAACCAACATGTATATTTTCCCTGAGAAACTACAAAGATCATTTAATTATACCCAATATTACTAGAGATGTGTGGCAAAATGCACTCTATTTTTACACAAGTATTTATACAATTTTGCCTCAGCAACTACAAAGATCATTTAAGTTATTATACCTAATGTTACTGAAGGTGTGGGGCAAAATACACTCTAGTTTTGACAAGTATTTTACGAATTAAGTACTATATTTTCAAGAACAATACAGGAGTATCAATTAAACTTATCATACACAATCATAATCAGAGGGTTTAATTTTTCTTCGAGGACTGTATCCTCTAAAGGCTTTCCCACATGGAAAGAATGGTGACAGACAAAACTTAAAGAGAGAAGACTTTCTAACAATAAGAAAGCAATAATCACAATACCTAGCCTTATCATGGTTCAGGGCAGGATCTCCTTGCAAATGAGTATAGACACAAAATTTATACTCTATTAAAAAAATCCAAAACAGTACCTTTCAAAACTCTAGGAACTTCCAAGTTGTTAATAAGGAAACTTATTATGGGACTCTATTTGATAACTTCCACTTTCAAATAATTACAGAAATATTTGAAACTACTTCCCCTTCCCAGTGATGAAGTATTACTGTCCAAATTTGGGGGAAGTAAAGATTTTTTAAAAATTCCAGGCACTCTCTAAACTTTCTTCTTTCTTGCCTTTCTCAGATACATTTTTTTTAGACAGGGCCTCATTCTGTCACCCAGACTGGAGTGCAGTGGTGCAATCTCGGCTCACCGCAACCTACCTCCACCTCCCAGGCTCAAGTGATTCTCCTGACTCAGTCTCCCGAGTAGCTGGGATTACAGGCAAGCGCCGCCACGCCTGGCTAATTTTTATTTTATTTATTTATTTATTTATTTTATTATTATTATTTGTTGAGACGGAGTCTCGCTCTGTCGCCCAGGCTGGAGTGCAGTGGCGCGATCTCTCGGCTCACTGCAAGCTCCGCCTCCCGGGTTCACGCCATTCTCCTGCCTCAGCCACCGGAGTAGCTGGGACTAACAGGCTCCCGCCACCGCGCCCGGATAATTTTTTGTACTTTTAGTAGAGACGGGGTTTCACCATGTTGGCCAGGCTGCTGTTGAACTCCTGACCTCAAATGATCCACCCGCCTCGGCCTCCCAAACTGCTGGGATTACAGGCATGAGCCACTGCGCCCAGCCTCAGATACCTTTATTAGAAATAAAGGCCAATCAGAAATGAACCCAAAGTATTTAAGAACCATTAACGTCCCTGCTACATGTCATTTTCATCAATTCCTCCTATGTGTGAATATGCTTTAGCCAAAGACCATCAGAAACTGAATTCGCAGTTGAAGAAACTGGATTTGTTACTCCTCACCCAGGAACTTATCATGGAGAACCACGAGCTGTCTCAAAATGAGCGTGTTAGACAGGACATTTTAGTGGATTCAGGCTTGTGCTTGGTGATTTGAGGTATTAAAAAAAAATCACTGAAAAAGAACAATTATATAAAGTAATTGTAATTAATAAATAATGTATCGGGGGACCTGCCCCGATAATCACGTAGGTTCTTTTCTATCTTCCTAAGCGTCGGCTGGCTTGAGAAATAAAAGGACACAGTACAAAAGGGAGAAATTTTAAAGCTGGGCGTCTGGGGGAGACATCACACATTGGTAGGATCCGTGATGCCCCACAAGCCACAAAAACCAGCAAGTTTTTATTAGGGATTTTCAAAAGGGGAGGGAGTGTGCGAATAGGTGTGGGTGACAGACATCAAGTACTTAACAGGGTAATAGAATATCACAAGGCAAGTGGAGGCAGGGCGAGATCACAGGACCACAGGACCGAGGCGAAATTAAAATCGCTAATGAAGTTTCGGGCACCATTGTCATTGATAACATCTTATCAGGAGACAGGGTTTTGAGATCAACCGGTCTCAGCAAAATCTATTAGGCGGGAATTTCCTCTTCCTGATAAGCCTGGGAGCGCTATGGGAGACTGGAGTTTATTTAACCTCTGCAATCTTGACCATAAGAGACAGGTATGCCCCGAGGGGGGCGCAGTTCAGAGACCTACCCCTAGGTGCGCATTCTCTTTCTCAGGGACGTTCCATGCTGAGAAAAAGAATTCAGCGATATTCCTCCCATTTGCTTTTGAAAGAAGAGAAATATGGCTCTGTTCTGCCTGGCTCACTGGTGGTCAGAGTTTAAGGTTATCTCTCTTATTCCCTGAACAATTGCTGTTATCCTGTTCTTTTTTCAGGGTGCCCACATTTCGTATTGCTCAAACACACATGCTGTACAATTTGTGTACTTCAGGCAATTATTACAGGGTCCTGAGACCATATACATCCTTCTCGCCTGACAGGATTGAAAGATTAAAGACAAGACAGTCATAGGAAATCACAAGGGTATTGATTGGGGAAGTGATAAGTGTCCATGAAATCTTTACAATTTATGTTTAGAGATTGCAGTAAAGACAGGCATAAGAAATTACAAAAGTATTAATTTGGGGAACTAATAAATGTCCATAAAATCTTCACAATCCACGTTCTTCTGCCATGGCTTCAGCCGGTCCCTCCGTTTGGGGTCCCTGACTTCCCGCAACAATAATGAACATTTACATTGTGCTAGAGTGTTCTAAGATCTTTCAATAGTATACAACTCAGGAAAAAAGTAGACACCATGATTAGTGTAGTATGCCACTGAGTTTACTGAAAAGGAATACGAAGCATAAGATTTCAGTTTACTTCTGAAATGTTAAAACTTATACTGTGTAAGTGATGGAGACCTGGTTTCCTAGGTCTTCACCACCAAGGTATACAGGTCTAGTCGCCTGGCTTTACAGTCTTTAGGTGATCATTGCCTACCTAAGCTGCCCCACTCACATTTCAACTAATCAACGTTTCTGCCAACCCACCCTCCAGAACAGCGATTTGTAGAGTTGGGGACTACAGTACCACTTCCCAGGCACTTGTCAGAGCCCAGGAAGAACTTGGAAAGATAAGAGCTTTTGGCCAAAGACAGTCCTACCAAGTATGTGCTTGGGTTGAGGAATCAAGGAACGTAAGGGGGAGGAGTCCTGGCTTCTTTCCTACCTGCACTCCTTACCCAGCAACAGACCTCTGACTTGGTCTTAATGCTAAAACAACAACAATCAAACAAAACAAAAGAAACAAAAGGCATTTGAAGTTTCTCTGTTATTTTATTGAGAAAGACAACCAAACGTTGACAAAGAATCGTGAAGGCAAACGTTTTTAAAGAACATGGATAGACATTACTATTATTATTATTATTATTATTATTATTATTATTATTGAGATGGAGTCTTGCTCTGTTGCCAGGCTGGAGTGCAGTGGCAGGGTCTCGGCTCACTGCAACCTAGTCCTCCCGGTTCAAGCGATTCTCCTGCCTTAACCTCCCGAGTAGCTGGGAATACAGGCGCGCGCCACCACGCCCCGCTAATTTTTGCACTTTTAGTAGAGGCGAGGTTTCACCATGTTGGCCAGGATGGTCTCGATCTCCTGACCTCGTGATCCACCCTCCTCGGCCTTCCAAAGTGCTGGGATTACAGGTGTGAGCTACCGCACCCGGCCCGGATAGACATTATTGTAACTGATAATTATTTCCAAAAGGATGATCCAGTAGAAGCTCTAAAATCTCAGGTAGTCTAGTCCCCGAAATCCCTGGATAATGCAGCCCGGAGAGTGGGGAGAAGTAAACATCAATTCTTCTCCAGGAGGGGGGAGAAAGCCAAGTGCAGCATCCGCGGACGTGGCACTGCAAAGGACGTCGTTCCTAAATATCCAACCCTGGGGGTTCTTCCTTTGCAGGAGTCTGTTCTTTTTGCCAGGTAGCCGAACCTAGGCAGGCAGCGTGGGGTGGAGTTGGCAAACATCCTGCAACCCATGAAGAGCCGCTATGGTACCATTAGCGGTGCTAGGACCCAAAAACTAACGAAACTGCTCAGGAGAAGCTGCAGGCTCGACCCACCAGCGGTGATGCCACCGAGATCAATCCTGCTTGGACGAATGAGCGCTGCTATGACTGAGAAAGTGCCAGTCCGAGGAAGCAGGGGTACTTGGACATAGTGAAAGGAGTTAGCCAGCTTTAGGGAGACTGTAAGGGAAGGGTCCCCGGAGAACCTCCGACTGGTGTTTTGTGCAGACAAGGGAACTTGCGCAGGGGACTTGCCTAAACATGCCTGCTGCGGACTAAGAGCGCGCACGCGCACTGGGGCAATGGGATGAAGCCTCCAGGAATTCTCGCCTTATACAAACAGGGAACCCAGCCTCATCAGCTTTCATATAAAAGCCTTTGTATTCAACTGCTAAGGGAGCAACCTGGCAGCCTGCTTTCAGGACCCTTGTTTTTGATGAGAGCTTTCGTTTACGCTTAATAAATTCTCCTCCCCTCACTCTTGGATATCCGCGTGCCCACTTCCTCCTGATCGTGAGACAAGGACCCGGATATAGCTGAGCTTAGAAGCAAAAATCCTGCATCAACAGCAAATGCCCACACTGAACGACTAGTGGCGTACCCAGCGGCAAACTTCATTTTTGGCGCAGTTAAGGTATTGCCACTAAGAAATCGCCGTCCCCGAGAAATACCGGGGCTTGGAAGGTTGTACGGTGCTTCCACCGAGAAACCACCTACCCAGTGAAACGCCTGTGGCGGAAAAACCGAGCCCAAGCCCTTCGGCCAATCATTGGGCTGAGACCGTGAGACAGCAAGCCCGGGGAAAGTGGCGGTGCTAGGAGAGAGGAAGCGTTACCACAAAGCACTCCCGAGTCTTGTGAACGAGAAACCTTCTGGGTTGTTTTGGTTTTGAGAAGGAGTCTCGCTCTGTCGCCCAGGCGGGAGTTCAGTGGCGCAATCTCGGCTCATTGCAACCTCCGCCACCTGGGTTCAAGCATACTGCCTCAGGCTCCCGAGTAACTGGGATTACAGGCACGCGCCACCACGGCCAGCTAACTAGTGTATTTTTAGTACAGACGGGGTTTCACCCGCCGGCCAGTCTGGCCTCGAACTCCTGACCTCGAGTGATCCACCCGCCTCGGCCTCCCTAAGTGCTAGGATTACAGGCGTGAGCCACAGCGCCCGGCCGAAACGTTCTGTTTTGTTCGGCGCTTCCAAAGGTGCAGCAGCGGAGAAAACACTGAGTCTCCGCTATTGGCGAAAGTGCTGATGCGAAACTGCTGGCTCCACATAGGCACAGAGCCGCGGAAGAGAACCCCAGAGACCAGGCACCAGTTCTGCTCCCCGGCTCACGGGAGAAGGCTAGTTAGTAGGAAGCTGAGACATGATACTCAAAATCAGTAGAAGAAATTATGCCACATTTACTCTCCTGGGGACGGCAGTGGGTAAGAAAAAATAAAATACATAACATTTAAATTAAAAATCAAATAATTAAATTTTTAAAGCGCACAGAAATGAAAATAAAATACACCGGTAACCTCGCTCCCAGAAACAGACACATCAAAAAAAATTTTTTTGATATACAAAACATACAAATAACCCTACAAAGAAATTGCAGTGTCGAACGGTGCGATCCTACGGCCATATTTGTATTAGCACTAAACCTGTGCCTCTTGCGTCTATCCGAAATTTCCTCGGGTTAAGAAGAAACAGCCATGGCTAAACCAGTATTTGCGACACCAAAAAGTTCCTGTAGCCTAGACACCTCAACTTCTGCGTGAGTGAAAAATCACAAGCACAGCCAGGGCGAGAATCTCTATTGTGAAATCACACTTGGTGTGACTAAAAGATTTCAGGCACTGCTAATTTTTTTTTTTTAATTACATTCTCCAGTACCCAGATTTCTACAAGACTTAACCGCACGCACGGCTATAATGGGGGTTCCTATTACAAAACAGGAACTTGCAACGACTACAAATATGTAGGCACGGTTAAAGCCAGCATTGTTACAACTAGAAATCAAAACTGGAATAAATCTCAACTTGCTACGCTAAGAAATAGCTAAACTCTGACTTGGTCAGACTAAGAAATCGGGAGTTTGAGAGCAGCCCGGGCAACATGGCGAAACCCCGTCTCTACAAAAAATTCTGGGTGTGGGGGTGGGGAGCCTTTAATCCCAGCTGCTGGAAAGACTGAGGCGGGAGAATTACTGGAGGTTGCAGTAAGCCGAGATCGCACCACTGCACTCCAGCCTGGGAGACAAAAACGGACAAACAAACCAACAAACAAAGTTAACACTGTGAATAGTTTTATCAACATAAAGACACTGCTAGCTAACATTGGCTAGCCTCTCTAGATCTGCTAGAGATGTTTGCCCTTCTAGATCTGCTTACCGTGCTTCAGTCACCTCTGTGTTACAAGAAGTAACCTGTATGGACTGCACTGGAGGGCAACTTTTGCTCCCAGGCTTCTGATTGAGTTTAGGCACTGAAAGACACCAGCTGTTCAGAGATATGGAGTAGACCTTGCTTTGTTCCCCCTGGGCCTCAGCGTATTGAATTATTTTACCTAAAGTCAAAATTAGGCTGCACTGCGGCTCCAACAGTTCCAGCAGACACAGTGAGGGCAGCACTGAAAGGACTTCGTCCTGGACGTCTCAAAGTCCAGCCCCCGGTGATCCCGGCAGCCATCCGCCAGACCCTCTGAGGCCACATCTGCCTCACTTCTCAACTGAGCCATCTTCCCAGCATAAATAGCCACTGACTCCTCCTCCTCTGCCCTCTCCTCACACCCCCTGTGAATCTGAAGCCTGCACGCGGGAAAAAGCAGCCCTTTTACCCTCCAACATCCCCACCCTCAACTCTCAGGCATAGAGTGTGCTTAGTGCGCCCCCAGCCCTGTCAGTTCTTCTGACTCTTATTCCAACTCGGGAGCCCTCACAGGCGCCTATCCTAACTGGACCCCAGGGACCTTGAGTCTACTGAAGCCGGGAAGCCCACCCCTTGAAAACTTCCAGTGACTTCACAAGGATACGCAGCCCCTAGTCGGGCAAGAGACCATTCCCTGGGGAAAGAAAGCTCTGTGGTGGCTTGTAGGTTCCTCTTTCTTTTCTCTGACCTCTTTTCTCAGTTCTGCTCATTTCACTCCTCTAGTGGGAAGACCTCAACCCTCCTCTCCCTTCCTCTACCCACTGTCAAGGTACACACACACACACACACACACACGCACGCACACACACACACACACACACAGAGACACATCCACCTGGGGCTGCTCGATGTTTTCCTCCTCTGTCTTCCCTGGAGTCTTCCCTTGTCTTTCCTGTGCAGCAGAAGGTGGATGGTGATTCGCATCCACCTTCAATGCCCTATGCTCCCCACACGGAGGAGACAAATTGGTGAAATAGGATTGATTTTTGTCCCCTGGTGGACCAGCAGATGTCCCGGTTTCTGCCTCACACACCAAAGGAAGTGCTTGGCTGCTTTTTTCAGCTTGGGTTAACCTGCTGATCCATCAGCATAGCCGTTACAGATAGAATCCAGGTTATCTACGTGTGCTGGAGACAGCCACATGCCACCCTGGAAGTCCCTCACGCCTCTTCCTGGTCTTCTTTTCTCAGCCAGGAGATAGAGGAAAAGCGTCAGTGGGGCTGGGAAATCAATGACTGCCTGAGTTTCCTAACTTCCACGTCACTTCTGGAGTCATGCCAGTTAGGGATCTCACCAGTCATTTAATGTGCCCTGGGGAAGACCATTGTAATAGCACTTGAAATCCCAGAGACAGCAAGGATCCCACTGAAAGCACCTGGCACAGTATTCCCTGGTAGAATTTGGATCCAGTTTTCCATTGACTGTTGTCAATTTTGAAACCCAAAGAAATCAGCACACGTGCTGCTCTTCCGGGAGGTCCGGCAGACACAGGGTCAAATTCTGTAAAATACTTGATGAGATTTATTGTGAACCAAATGTGAGTGACCGTTAGCCCGTGAAACAGCCATCAGGAGACCCTGAGAACATGTGCTTCAGGTGGTCAGCGCACAACTTGGTTTATATATATTTTAGGAAGTGATGAGATCAATACATTTAAGGTGTACATTGGTTCAGTCCAGAAAGGCAGAATAACTGGAAGCATGATCTTTCAAGTTGGAGAGGTTCAAAAATTTTATGATTGGCAATTTGTTGCAATAACTATTATCTCTAGAAAGGAATGCCTGGGTTGCCATAAGGTGTTCCAGAGACAAAGGTGTCGCAGATGAAGCCTCCAGGTGGAAGACTTCAGAGAGATAGACTGTAAATGTTTCTAACCAGACTTAAAGAGTCTGTTCTATCAATAATTTTAAAAGAGAGGAGAATATAATGAGGCACGTCTCACTCCCCACTCCCAGCATGGCTTGAAACTACTTTTTCAGGCTGACTTTGGAATGCCCTTGGCTGAGAAGAGGGGTCCATTCAGACGTTGGTGGCGGGGGGCTTCAAATTTTATTTTTGGTTTACAATAGCAATGAAGTAATAACCACATTCAAGTTGAGTAAATGAATGAGCTCTCATCCACTATGGTTATGTTTGTGTCCCGGTCTGAAAACCAACTTGTTTCTTTTATTTATTGTTTCCTGGAATTATTCCTGGACATGAGGACTCTACCTGTCAGAGTTCAGTTAGGAAAAGAAACCAAAGCAGCCCACACTGTGAGAGCCAAGCTGATGTGCTGCCATCCCACTGCCAAGCCATAACCGGAATGACTGTTCATCTTTTTATTGCCTCATGTCCCACCAAGTCTGCCTACCATTTGTGACCCTGTTGGTAAGGCAAATTTAGAAATGGAGGTTTTAGGAGTCCAGGCCCACACCTCAAGGGAGGAAACAAAAGGGCACAAATCTGCCTGACCACGAAGAATAAACACAGAAAATTAAAACTAAATGTGTTTTAAAAGCTAAATTTTAAAAATGATTTTTTTGGGGGCGGGGGTTGGAGTCTTGCTCTGTTGCCCTGGCTGGAGTGCAGTGGCGGGATCTCAGCTCACTGCAACCTCCGCCTCCCAGATTCACACCTTTCTCCTGCCTCAGCCTCCCAAGTAGCTGGGACTACAGGCGCCCGCCACCACGCCGGGCTAACTTTTGTGTATTTTTAGTAGAGATGGGGTTTCACCGTGTTGGCCAGGATGGTCTCGATCTCCTGACCTCGTGATCTGCTCGCCTTGGCCTCCCAAAGTGCTGGGATTACAAGGGTGAGCCACCGTGCTCAGCCTTCTTTTTTTTGAGACAGAGTTTTGCTCTTGTTGCCCAAGCTGGACTGCAGGGGCGCAATTTCGGCTCACTGCAATCGCTGCCTCCCGATTCAAGCGATTCTCTTGCCTCAGCCTCCCGAGTAGCTGGGATTACAGGCATGTGCCACCACGCCTGGCTAATTCAGTAGAGATGGGGTTTCATCATGTTGATCAGGCTGGTCTTGAACTCCTGACCTCAGGTGATCTGCCTGCCTCGGCCTCCCAAAGTGCTGGGATAACAAATGACTTCTTTTAACACAAAAACGCAATGTACTATCACTGTACTAACTACAAGATTAGACAACAAAAAAACCATTTTATTACATGACACTATGCCATAGGCAATGAGTTCCTCTAATTGAGCACAGTTTAAAAGTTGAGACATGACCATTTTCATTCACATCCATGAAGCTCTGTGGCTGTATGTATAATCTCAATTGGAGGAAAAATCTAACGTCTACATTTGAGGCTCATGAGTCTGAGGCCTTGTTCGATTGGCCCTCCTGTGGATATCCCCTTGCCCCACTGGCCCCAAGCCTACACATCTTATTAGATTTGAGCTTAGTCCTCTGAGTGGGGTCTTGGAACCAGGAGCCTGGCTCTTGGAATATCTCCACTAATGTTTGCTGAGTTTTTAAATACATTTTTTCTTTTTTCTTTTTTTTTTCCTGAGACGGAGTCTCGCTCTGTCACCCAGGCTGGAGTGCAGTGCCGCGATCTCGGCTCACTACAAGCTCTGCCTCCTGGGTTCATGCCATTCTCCTGCCTCAGCCTCCCGAGTAGCTGGGACTACAGGCGCCCACCATGACGCCCGGCTAATTTTTTGCATTTTTAGTAGAGACGGGGTTTCACCATGTTAGCCAGGATGGTCTCCATCTCCTGACCTCGTGATCTCGTGATCTGCCCGCCTCGGCCTTCCAAAGTGCTGGGATTACAGGCGTGAGCCACCGTGCCCAGCCTTAAATACGTTTTTTCAAAAGTAGGGATTAGAGGATAGCAGTTAGGTTCTAATGAGAGAAAAGAGATCGGAAATGTGAACAGGGGTTTCCAAATGCTGCTCCACTTATTTTTTAGATATCAGACTCTGCAATCCCGTTCCTACATTTATCCCTGCGTGGCAATTTTTACGAAGTGCTCCCATAATATAATCCAACTTACAAATATTTATAATATTCACCTGAATTCAGTATTGTGCACTTAAGAGCCATATGTCTTCAATAACCACTTAACAGCCATCTGATTATGACTCAAATTCAGGAATTCTAAATCATTCTGGAAGCAGATACCTCTCAGATCCACTCTGAGTATACTCAAGTCCTCCACAGCTTTACTCTAAAGGAGGCAAAAGTTATAGCTGCACTAGAAACATCTGAACCATTCCAGATTCTTCAGCCTAGCAAGGTTAAAGTCAGATCTTGAAAACAACTGAGTTCAGTGGGGTCCAGTATCTGGACCTTTTATGCCATATATTCATATATCCACTTTCCTATTTTGAAATACAAAGCAGCACCAAATTCAAACAAATCTTTTCTTTCCCCACCTTCACACAGAGTCTCCCTCTGTGGACCAGGCAGGAGTGCAGTGCCACAAACAGGGCTCACTGCAGTCTCGACATCCTGGACTTAATCCTCTCACCTCAGCCTCCACAGTAGCTGGCAGCAAGGTGCATGCCACCACCTTGGGTTAATATTTTTTATTTTTTTGTAGAGATGGGGTCTCTCCATGTTGCCCAGGGTGGTCTCAGACTCCTGAGCTCAAGCAGTCCTCAACTTCAGCCTCCCAAAGTGCTGGGATTACAGACCTGAGCCACCATGCCCAAATTCACACAAACCTATGCCCCCAGCTCAGACTCTGATGCTGCAGGCCTTATTCTTTCTTATTTACTGAATGGCTCTTTTGAAAGCCCCCAGACAATTCCAAATCCAGTCTTACTCAACTTGAAGATTCCTTATCTTGGCTAATGACAGCAAAAAATAAATAAATAAATAAATAAATAAATATATATATATATATATATATATGTATATAGTTTAGCAAAATTCACAAATTTTATCTCAGAATAAATTTTATCTTTTCTTGCTTCCTTTCTTCCTCTTCTCCCTTTTTTCCTTCCTTCTTCCTTAACCATAACTCTAACTCTAAATCTAACCAGGTGACTGAATCCTTCATGGCATATTACTTGTCACCCTCTACATCAGCATCCCCCCTTCCCAGGAGAAATTGCATCTTCCCTTTCACTTTCCTCAGCAGAGGATTCCTGGTAACTCCATCCGGAAAGATTCTCCTGGTGTTCTTCAGACTTGAGGAAAAACATTCCTCTCACAAGGCTGCTTGTTTGTTCAAATTAGCATCATGACGTTCATGAATTCCATTATACTGTTAAATCAGAATTCTGCTTTCAGAGGCCCAAATTCACAATATCCTGAAGCACCACGGATTTCCTCCTACAGGAAAGACAGACACACACACATAATTGTTAGTCAAGAGTTTATCGCTCACCAAAATTGGGTAAACTCTTGGAGCTTGTCAGTGAATACAGCCCCAAATTACTTGTCAGTGAATACAGCCCCAAATTACTACAGCAAATGGAACCAGGAAGAAGAAATTCTGTGGAGGAACTAGGAGAAAGAACATGGGTGGAGGTGCATTGGAGTGGTAGTCACAGGGCTCCCCTGCACCTTGCAGGGTCTAGTGGATCCTGCGGTTTATAATCTATCAAACATTTGTAGAGAGTGTTTTACAAAACAAACAAAACAAACAAACAAAACAAGACAGACAAAAAAACAAGCACAAAACCCTCTAAGTTACAGGTAAGCTTAGGACAGGCAGGAAATTGGGAGGGTGACTCTTCAATCCCAGAGACCAACAGCAAATGGTTCATTTTTTGTAGGTGAAGCAGAGGCAGGGTGGAGCCCTCCGTTGGCACCAAGCAGAATTCTTCACTTTCTTACTCTAGATTACTTACCCTGGGACATTTTTACCTTTTACTTTCTGTCTAGACTCCTGCATGATCTTTGTTTTTACCTGCTCTACTACAGTTATAACTGTTACCATCTTTTCTGAGCCTAAAATCAAGAACCAATACCTGACAAAGAAGCAGATTGTTAAAACCAAGAGTTTCTCTGTATCAGGAAAGTATTAATATGAATTCCTGCCTCCTAATTTATTAGTTGCCCAGCTTTCTGCAACATACCAACTGACCAGAAGATTCACCTGTACACACCACCTGAGTGTTGGGGACTTTTTCTTTCTTCGTCCCTCCCACCCCCCACCGTTTTTCTGTTTTGTGTCACTTTCATTTGGTTAATAATATTCTAACAAGATTTGTCATTATAGTTATCTTAGTTTGATGAGATTTTTCTTCAGGAAATTGAACAAAAATATCAGTCTTTTTTAATTCTTTATTATTTATTGTTTTGGATGACACACCAGGAAGGGAAATAGGAAAGGCTCTACATCATTTGTCGTATGTGCTCCACAATTTGCCCTCAAGTTTGAATCCTAGGTCCTACCACCCACACAAAACTGCCATTGCCAGCCTGCTCAATTCTACCCAATCTGTAGCCATTGTCATACTGCAAAGTTCCCATGACCTCCTCCCAAGGAGCTCAATTCTGTACTTTACCTCTTCCTGACCTCCCTGGAATCCACCCCGCCTCCAACCACACTGGAATTAGAATCTGAATTCTGCAACTACCTTGATGTCAGTCTCTGTAGGGGAGCAGCCTGCAGCCTCTATGGACTCCCATTAAGACAGGATATTCCTTCCATCTAGGGGGTGCTGATTGCAACTTTTTTGCTAAGATGAAAAGCTGGAGTCGAAATGAGAAGAGAGGAGTTGTGGCAGGTATTTTGCTTTGCAATGGCTCCACATTGCTCTTCTATTTGATAAAGTGGCTGAAACTATGTGGGTGGGAACAGTGCAGTTTTTTCTTTATTCTCCGACCCACAAAACCCGGAGGGAATTGGAAGGGCCTCAAATACCAGGGAATGTTTTAGCTAGCTGAAGACGGGGTAAGGTGCGAAGGAGATATTGAGGCAAATGTCTTGGGAGAGGGTGAGAATTACAAGGCCAAAATGGATTTCCTTACCAGGCAGGGCATATCTCTGCCTTTGTCCTGGCATGGCCTCTACCTAGGATCCCCCAGGGAAAGGATAGCTTGGTTTGCACAGGAGCAGCAGTGATGAAAATGGGAAATGATGAGTGTGGATGGAGATGCTCGTGGCAGGGTTTGTAGGTCTCTTTGAGGGGGCTCAACTCACAAAGTGCAGATTTTTATTAAAATATAAATGCTTGTGGGAAAGGACGTTTTCCTACTGAGCAGTGGCAGTCCCATATTTCTTCTCAGATAAAAAAAAAAAAAAAACAGGCCTCAGTCTGAAAAGTGAGGACATGGAGGATTTGAGCACCTACGAGTTCACCTGCATTGCATTTCCCAGAAGACAGAAAGAAATCAATGATGCATTTTGAAGATCATGCTGCTAGAGACAGAGAACCCCAGCTTGAGCTTTTCTCTGGGCTTAGAGAGGAGGTGTATGCCTCGCTGTCAATTCTACATCCAACGCTGGAGTCTTTCAGCCCGTTTTCCTCCCCGGCTGTTTTTGAACTACTATCCCCAAATATCGAGGATATCTGACAGAGTGAACCATCAGAATAAGGAGCGATTGCCACAGAGTTCCATCCAGTAGGGGAAGGACTTGATGTGCAGGGCAAGCCTGATGCCTGGGTCAGGCGACTGTGCCTTTCATTCAATCTCCACGGAGATCTTGAACCTAGAGTTTCCAAGTTCCGAAGAGATGCGGTTGTTGACGGCTCTCCTAGAATCTCTGATGGCTCTGAACGGGGACAAAGGTCTAGGGCAGAGGGATGGTGTGGAAGGACCCAGCCGGGGTCATTGGAAGAGCAGTTTCCTGCAGTGTAAAGCTATTTGCGACCCGCACAAGCTTTAGCTCTCTCCCAGGACGAAGCACATCCGCCCCATTCACGGTCCTTATTCCAGCTCCTTTCCCTCTGCGAATCACACTGGGTGGGTCGCTGGGGGCCTCGGTAATTACGGATTATGGCACAGCCAAGAAAAATACAGGTTTTCTTAAGCCTGAAGCCACTGACTTGAGGGGGGAGAGTAGGAGAAATGCCAGCAGCAGTCTTGTATTTGGTTTTTGTTTTTATATTCTAGTCTCTAGGCCACAAGAGAATGTTGCACCCAGTGCCAGTCGATCCGTCACGGCGCCGCACCTTTCCCTGAACCGAGGGTTTGTGGCTGACATCTCTAGTTTCTCAGAGCCTGGGAGTGATCGCTGGCTGCACCTTTGATGGCGCCCAAAAAGAACGGGCATTTGTCTTTGGCAACAGCGCTGGCTTTGGCCTCGTGCCCGCGCCTGGAGGGTCCTAGCGCCGCCAGATTCTCGCACTCGCGGGTCCAGCGCCCAGCGCCGCTCCTCCCACCAGTCTTGGGTTTCTCACACGCACTTCATTGGCAGCACTGGCGGGTCAGTTTTCCGGTGGCGGCGGCGCTAGTTGGTCTGCACGAAACGTTTCCCTTCTCGCTGCGTGTGTCCCATTCTCCATCCCACGTCCTCCAGTGCCGGGGTCATGGTCGGAGCACCCGGCGTTCCCGTTGGCTCTTTTGCCAGCTGCGCGGAGCCGGCGGTTTTTCTGTCACAGCACTTGTACGGAGTTTCTCAGCGGCCGAACGTCTCTTTTTTTCTCAGAGACGACGGTTTCTTGGTGACAGTGCCGTTGTTTGCGCCGTAACGAATGTTCTCCTTCACAGCCCCACCGGCTGGCGTCACTGGCAGGCTCCAGACGCCGCCATTTCGCCGAGCCGAGGTCTCTTGGTTGCGGCACTGCTCCTGGCTCGGTGCCCGTATTTTCTCGGTGGCTACAGCGCCCAGGTCGCCGATCTGAGGGCTTCGGAGTACCGGCCGGGCGCGGTGGCTCACGCCTGTAATCCCAGCACTTTGGGAGGCCGAGGCGGGCGGATCAGGAGGTCAGGAGATCGAGACCATCCTGGCTAACACGGTGAAACCCCGTCTCTACCAAAAATACAAAAAAATTAGCCGGGCGTGGTGGCGGGTCCCTGTAGTCCCAGCTACTCGGGAGGCTGAGGCAGGAGAACGACGTGAACCCTGGAGGCGGAGCTTGCAGTGAGCGGAGATCGCGCCACTGCACTCCAGCCTGGGCGACAGAGCGAGACTCCAACTCAAAAAAAAAAAAAAAAAAAAAAAAAAGAAAAAGAAAAAGAAATCTGGGTACCCGCGAATGTGATTTTTTTAGGTTTACCGAAGATCAGTTTAGCAGTGCCTGGGAGCTCTTACACCAAGTTTGTTTTCGCAATATTGAGTCCCACCTTCGCTAAACTTGTGCGTTTTTTAAACTCCCATGGAAGTCAGGAAATGTCGGCAAAAGCGATTTCTGGTTACCAAGCTCCCTTTGACAACAGCAAGTCCCGCCGAACGCGACTTTTTCCTCTTGTGGACCAAGTCTGAATATACCAGTTACTGCGATTTTTAAGTCGTAGTCAAAAAGGTTTAACCGTGACTGGTTTTTTTGTTGGTGTTGTTAGTTTTTGTTTTTGTTTTTTTTTCGTAGGAAATGTAGACTTAGGTGTAACATGTACCGGTTTAGATCTGACAGAGATATCACAACCGTAGGATTGCATCTTTTGGCAAGGTTTGTAATTTCTTCTTTGTAGGGTTGGTTCTCTGTAATTTTTGCTTATTTTTAAATTCTCTCTTTGTCTTTTGCTCTGAGAACGATGTTACCGATGTGTTTGCTGTCCATGTTTACTTGCATTTTAGCCTTTAATTATTTTTTCATTTTATTTTTATTTAAATGTTATGTATTTTTTTCTACTAATTTTGAGCGTCTCAGCTTCCTGCTTCTTTACTTACATTCTCTCAGGATCCGGGGAGCCGAGCTCGGTCTCAGTCTCCCTGCTATCAGGTCCCAGGTTGTGTCTGGTGACTCTGCTTCGTATGCGGAGCTGATGGTTTTGCATCAGCGCTTTTGCCAGTAGAGCCGTCTAGCGTTTTCTCAGTTACAGCACCGTTCTTAGCGCCCAATGTGACGTTTCCCATTCGCGGGGTCCTTATGTTCTCTGTGCTGTCACTTTCTTGGTTCTCGCACCGCTAGTATCTGCTAAGAACTTCCTAAACCACGTTCTACTGTGCAGAAGGGTGATTGCGCCGAGCCGCTGTACGCACTAGTAATTTCATAGCACCGTTAGCCGGCGCTTTTTCTGTCACAACACATTAAAACGGGTTAAAATACTGTAAGCGGATTAGACACATTAAGAGGATTAAAACATTAAAATGTCTCAACACATTTTTCTGACACAACACATTTAAACAGAGTGGGTTCATCCCTCCGAACAGGATGTTTAGGCGTGGAAGCACCGCTCTTTCCCAAGAGCACGGTTTCTCTCTGGCAGCAGCACTTACGGCACCAAAACAGGTATTTTTTGGCAACACCAGCACTATTCGCTAGGTGCCGGCGCTTGCTGAGTCCCAGCGCCGCCAGTTTCTCTTTAGGTCGTAAGTAGCTCAGAGCCCTAGCGGACAGTTTTCAGGTGGCAGTAATGCTCATTTCCTGGAACAGATGGTTCGTGGCCCTTGAAGCGCTGCGATCTGTAACGCTAGTTCTCTGCAAGGTTTGCTTAGTGCCCGTTTTATTTCGGTTTCTTTTCTCGCTATGTTTATCTGTCGGAATTACAGTTTGTTTTGGTTCTATGTAATCGCTAAAATGTTATCGTTTTTCTTTTGTCTACTAATTTTCGTGCATTCATTACTGTTGAGTTTCATAATACCTGTCTTGCCTCCGCCCACGGCCTCCGGAAAGCATAAATACCCAGGCTAATGGGAGTGCTGAAGGCTCTGCCTCGTTGATCAGCACAAACGCTTGTGTCCTGCTCTAAGGCTTAAGCGACGGAGCAACGTTTTCTTGGCTGTGCGAAGGGGGCTTGGGTTTCCGCAGAGGTGGCGCCAGAGCCCCAGCCTCCATCTGCTCTGGGTTCAGAAGGTTGTGGGCGGTGGCCTCTCCCTTTTTATCCAGTACTAGGAGAGTACTCATTGGACAGCTGTGATTTGGGAATGCGTTCCAGCCCTTGTTGGTGGCTTCAATTAAATACTTTATCAGAAAAATAGAAACTTTAAGCCCAAATGGTTTTTGAGGTTCACTTGATTCAAGTAAATCTTTAACAAATAAGCTGCATTTAAAATTATTAGTAAAATAAAATTAGAAATGTCTTCGGAATTGTCAGTATACATTATTGTTTAGATTTATTGGTCAGCGGTTTTTGATTTATCTCTGCTAGATATTATAAGGCGTGAAAATTTGGCATGAAGGTTATAAATCTATAAATGCAACCCCAAACAGAATTATCTTTGTTCATGTAATTTTGGTAAATAAGGCATTTAATATCATTGGTTTAAAGAAAACAGCTAAATCCTGGGTTACTGACAGAAGAGAAAAATCCATTTATTTAACCTTAAGGTTCTTACTTAGGTAAACACCTGATATTCACAGTCTATAATAATGGTTGACACGGACATAACTGTAACTGGCCCATATGTTCATTTTGCCTGTTGCCCAGATAGAGTTGATTTGTCAAGACAGCGAATTGCAATAAAGAGTTTAATATGTGCAGAGTTGGCTAAATTGGAGACTTGAATTTTATTATTACTCAAATCAGGCTCCCAGAAAATTCAGAAGCCAAGGTTTTTCAAGGATGGTTTGGCAGAGGGGTGCTGCTGCTCGGCTGAGGAACAATCACAGGGGTGTGGAAAACAGTCCTCCTGCACTCAGTCCATTTCTTGAGGGGCGGCCACAGAGGAGTGGCTGATGCCGTTGGGGCCATCAAAGTCTGAAAAGTCATCTGGAAAAGCCAAACCTAGGTTCTAGTAATTAGGGAAGTTGCAAATCTTGTGACCTCTGGAATAATGGCTGGTAATCCTTTAACTATGCCTACGTCTTAGCAGAAATCAGGCCCCTCTCATCCTCCTAACCTGGTGGGCTTTCACCAGTTTTACAAAGATGGTTTAGTTTTGGGAAGTGCTATTATCATATAAACTATAAACTAAATTTCTCCCTAAGTTAGGTTGGCCCATGCCCAGGAGTGATCAAGGGCTGTTTGGAGGTTAAAGGCAAGATGGAGTTCGTTAGGTCAGGTCTCTGTCACCGTCAATATTTTCTCACTGTTAAAATTTTGCAAAGCTGGTTTCATGACTTTAAATGATAGCTAGCTTTGTCTGATGTCACAGATTTTATAAGTAATCTAGGTAAACTATTTTAAAAAAATAAATTAATTAGGTAAATGTAATGGAATAAACGCTTATAAGTAAACATACAATTTAGAATCTTAAAGTTATATTAAATTAAATAATAGTCATTAAATGTCCAGGTCATGTCCAATTTTTAAAAAATTGTAGGAAAACATTTTTCCAAAAAAAAGTGTTCTTATTGAAAGGAAAATAATTTTGTCTAATTCACAGATTATTTGTGAAACAAGATAAAAGAAACCAGAAAAAAGAGAGAGAGAGAGATAGGCCAGGTGTGGTGGTCTGTAATCCCAGCATTTTGGGACGCTAAGGGGGGCAGATCACTTGAGATCAGGAGTTGAAGACCAGTCTGGCCAATATGGTGAAACCCTGTCTCTGATAAAAATACAAAAATTAGGCCAGGCACAGTGGCTGACGCCTGTAATCCCAGCACTTTGGGAGGCCGAGCGGATGGATCACGAGGTCAGGAGATCCAGACCATTCTAGCTAACATGGTGAAACCCCGTCTCTACTAAAAACACAAAAATTAGCAGGGCGTGGTGGTGGGTGCCTGTAGTCCCAGCTACTCGGGAGGCTGAGGCAGGAGAATGGCGTGAACCTGGGAGGCGGAGCTTGCAGTGAGCTGATATCGCACCACTGCACTCCAGCCTGGGCGACAGAGCAAGACTCCATCTCAAAAAAAAAAAAATATGTTATCTAGTTGGCTATAAATAAAAGGAAATTATAGTAGTCTTTCTAGAGATTGGGCTTTGATATAAAAAGATACATTAATACTCAAAAGACTTGGTTAGAACAACATTTTTGTGAAATATTATTTACTCTTAATAAGTTATAAGAATATTATTTACTCTTAATAAGTTATAAGATATTTGAATTTACCCAAATTTTCAACTTTTATCGCATCTCAATGTTTTCAGCTTTCTCTCTCTTTATTTTTTATTTATTATTATTATTATTATTTTCTCTCTCTTTTTTTTAAGACGGAGTCTCGCTCTGTCACCAGGCTGGAGTGCAGTGGCGAGATCTAGGCTCACTGCAACCTCCACCTCCCAGGTTCAAGCGATTCTCCTGCCTCAGCCTCCCAAGTAGCTAGGACTACAGGTGCGCACCACTACGCCCAGCTAATTTTTGTATTTTTAGTAAAGATGGGGTTTCACCATGTTGGTCAGGGTGGTCTCGATTTCTTAACCCCGTGATCTGCCCGCCTCAGCCTCCCAAAGTGCTGGGATTACAGGCTTGAGCCACTGCGCCGGGCCTCTCTCCTTTTTAAGGCCTGAGGTAATAACTTTCTCCTTCAACTTTTTTGTCAGCTCCTGTGACTTTTTTCCTTAGGTTTTAACTGTTGTTGTGGTCTGATGCTAAAAAACACTTCATCTTTAGGATCAAAACGAAATGTTTTCTTCCAATAGAACATTCTGTGCTCTTGACTTTTTAAAATATATCTAAATTGTTCTATGAAACCAAAAAACTTCACTTATGTCCTGGGACACACTCTTCCTATGTCTAATTAATTCAAGTGCCCTTTTCATTAGTTTTGACTTGAAGGTTGTCTAAATGGAATCCCCATATGGAAAAGCACATCCTTTTTTGCCTTTTGGTAGCCAGCCTGAGAATAACCTATTTTACATTTTATCAAAATAATTCCTATGTCATTACTAGGTTTTTATTTGCTCAGAAAAACTGAGATTGAAGGAGGCTGAGGCAGGCAGATCACGAGGCCAGGAGTTCAAGAGCAGCCTGGCCAACACAGTGAAACCCAGCTCTACTAAAAATACAAAAAATTAGCCGGACGTGGTGGCGGGTGCCTGTAATCCTAGCTACTTGGGAGGCTGAGGCAGGAGAATCACTTGAACCTGGGAGGCGAAGGTTGCAGTAAGCCGAGATCTAGCCACTGCATACCAGCCTGGGCGACAGTGTGAGACTCTGTCTCAAAAAAAAAAAAAAAAAAAGAAAGAAAGAAAAGAAAACCGAGATTTAAAAAAATTAAGGTTAATTAAGGTTATTATATCCGTGTAACTTTCTGTATTTCTTTTAAAGTCCTTGTGCTACTAATTTTCATGGCTTTGACTCCTGAGTCTAAAAAGATCACTAACTCCCGCTAAATTGAGAGCAATTGAAGCCTCATCTTCAGATCTAGGAGAAGACGAAAATCAGAATAAGCTGCAGTCATGAGACATGGGGCCAGAAATTAAGACTATTCAAACCCTCTAGTCCCAGGGACTACTGAAGAAGAAGTGGGTGTGTAAGCTTGTAAGGACCTATTTTAACAGATAAAATTAGTTCAGTTTCTCTATAATTTATACAGAATTTAATTTAAACAGGTTTTTTTTGTTTTTTTTCCAGATAAGGTCTAGCTCTGTCACCCAGGCTGGAGTACAGTGGCATAGTCCTAGCTCACTGCAACCTCCACCTCCCAGGCTCAAGCGATCCTGCCACCTCAGCCTCCTAGGTAGCTGGGACTATGGATGTGCACCAGCACACATGGCTAAGTTTTGTATTTTTTGTAGACACAGTGTTTCGCCATGTTGCCCAGGCTGGTCTCGAACTCCTGAGCTCAAGCAGTCTGCCTGCCTAGACCGCCCAAAGTGCTGAGTTTACAGGTGCGAGCCACCACAGCCAGCCTATAAAGTAAACGTTAATATCAAAGGAACACTGATGCAAGACCAGCATGTGGGACCCCATGTCAGATTCACAATGTTTTCATGGATCATTAACTCATTCTTATTAAAAAATTATGAAAGCTTATGAAAAGGTTTATAAAAGTTGTATCTTATGGTCAAGATGATCAAAATTTATTAGATTTGTCTACAATATTTGAGAGATTTGATTGGCTTCGTGCTGTCTTTATTAGCTCTTACTGTTTGGGAAAGCAAGTCTCAAAGAATAAAAGGTTTTGGCTTTTAGTTTTTGAACACTTTGAGTTACTGCTTAACTAAATGAATGACTTATTTTTTACAATGACCTGTGATCCTGTTTTGTGATATCAAGTGTTTTAAGTCTTTGATGTTTGACAAACTTTCCAAAATCCAATTCTAAATTCAGTCATTTTTATCTCATTAATTTTTTTGACATTGAGTCCCCTGAAATCCAAAGAGACATATTTGGCTTAGTTGGTATAATCACACAAGAAGTATTATCAAATATAAAATGATGTGTAACCATCTTTGCATTGTATTTATGTAAATGTGTTATCAGTGTTTTAAAATTGTATGAGATTCTTATGATTGTGATATGTCTTAGTATATGTTTTCAGAACTAATTATGATTATTATATTCAAATGTTATATATCATAGATATAACCACATTTCTTTGTCAGTTGTGTCTTAAACCATGGCTATGATAAGACTTTCGTCATCTACAATTATTGTTTTACTTTGATCCTTTCGTAGAGTGGTTTATAATCAGTTACAGAGCTCTGAGACTACCCTTTGTTTTGTTGTTGTTGTTGTTGTTGTTTGTTTGTTTTTTTGAGACAGGGTCTCAATCTGTCACCTATACTGCAGTGTGGTGGCATAATCACTGCTCACTTTAGCCTTAATCTCCTAGACTCAAGCAATCCTCCCACCTAAGCCTACCAAGTAGCTGAGGCTACAGGCACGCACCATACACTCAGCTAATTTAAAAAATTTTGTAGAGATACATACAGTCTCCCTCTGCTGCCCAGGCTGATCTCAAACTCTTGGGCTCAAGCAATCCTCCCACCTCAGCCTCCCAAAGTGCTGGGATTACAGGCATAAGCCACCACACTCAACCTTTTAATACATTTATCGTGTCTTCATTAACAAATACCAAGTGTCTATATTGTACTACATAGTGAACAAGGTCCCAGAGATAAGTAATCAACAAGCAGACATGGACTTGGCTATAAAGTGTTTGACACCTTCATGGATTGTAAAAAAAAAAAAAAAAATAGCATGACAACAAATAAATAAATAAAACAGTGTTTATATGATAAATGTTATCAAGAAACTTAATGCAACTTAGTTGAAAAGGTAACTAAGAGGATGCTATATTAGCTACTATAGTAAGGATAGAATTGTCACAGATACTTCCACTTCGATATGAGTAATGCAATGAACAACACCAAAAAACAGCAAACAAACCAACCTAGGCTGGGTGCAGTGGCTCACACCTGTACTCCTAGCACTTTGGGAGGCCAAGGCAGGCGGATCACTTGAGGCAAGGAGTTCAAGACCATCCTGGCCAACATGGTGAAATGCCGTCTCTACTAAAAATATAAAAAAAATCTGCTGGGCGTGGTGGCCCACACCTGTAATCTCAAGTTACTCAGTAGGCTGAGGCGAGAGAATCATTTGAACCCGGGAGGCAGAGCTTGCAGTGAGCTGAGAACACACCACTGTACTCCAGCCTGGGCAACAGAGCAAGACCCTGCCTCAAAAAAAAAAAAAAAAAAAAAAAGGTGGAGTTACCTTCATGAGAGAATATAAAGTACAAAGTTTCTAAGACTAGAAAACTTTATTACGGGCTGGGCATAGTGGCTCATGCCTGTAATCCCAGCACTATGGGAGGCTGAGGCAGGAGGATCACTTGAGGCCAAAAACTCAAAACCAGCCCAGGCAACATAGTAAAATACCATCTCTAGTAAAAAAAAAAAAAAAAAAAAAAAAAATTAGCTGGATGTGTTGGTGTCTGCTTGTAATCCCAGCCACACAGGAGGCTGAGGCAACATAATTGTTTGAGCCCAGGAGTTCAAGGCTGAAGTGAGCTGTGATGATACCACTACATTCTAGCCTGAGCTACAGAGTGAAACCTTGCCTCCAAAATAAAAATAAACGTTTGTTACAGCCATGGACAAAGCGAAAGCAATTAATGGCTTTCAGTGAACCAAATAGGAGGTATCTAGACTAAAGAAATCTTGTAGTCTTCTGCCCAAGATGGCCTGCTGGCCTCCAGGCAAACATGATACATGATTAGATAAAGATGGAAGTTTTGATTTAGTTTTGATTGAATTGTTAAACTACTGATGATACAGTGCCCACGTATATGATATTGACTCCATAAATTATCAGGTTGGCCAAAGATGTAGCAAAGGCGTTTGTAAGAAAGCTGTAAATGATAACGCTTGATGGTATATTTCTACATTTTCTTCCTAAGTTGATCAGATTAGTTGACCCCTATATCAGCTGAGTTCTTTATTCTCTAAGTTATGACATGCAAATTCTTGCAGGATGTAACATAATATAAATAAAGTGTAAAAGCAAAATACTACAGGCAATCATTTAACCCATTTCCCATTTGTCCTGAGAATACTTGCAAGTGGGGCTTGCAGCTGCAGCGTTTACCCTCAGATCACTTGCAGTTTTCTTTTTTTTCAGATAATATTATAATTGCAGTTTGTGTAAATCAACATTCCCTAAGAAAGTATCACCTGCCTTAACAGTTTTTCTCTGGGGAAGTTGAAAAGAAATAGTACATTCCTTTGCACACGTTGGAGGGAGAAGCATGTCTGCATAAGAGGCTGGACAGCAGGTCTCTGCCTGCGTGACATGGGTCTCCTTTGGGAATGGTCACTACTTTGTGTGTTATACCCATGCAGAGCACTGCCAACTCTCTACAATGTAAGGTTCCATCCACTGTTCACATCTGGAGAGACACATCCAGGCTACATGCTCAAAGAAATGCTAAAGAGGCTGGGCGCGGTGGCTCACGCCTGTAATCCCAGCACTTCGGAAGGCCGAGGCGGGCGGATCACGAGGTCAGGAGATCGAGACCATCCTGGCTAACACGGTGAAACCCCGTCTCTACTAAAAATACAGAAAATTAGCCGGGTGTAGTGGCGGGTGCCTGTAGTCCCAGCTACTTGGGAGGCTGAGGCAGGAGAATGGCGTGAACCCGGGAGGCGGAGCTTGCAGTGAGCCAAGATGGCGCCACTGCACTCCAGCCTGGGCGACAGAGGGAGACTCCGTCTCAAAAAAAAAAAAAAAAAAAAAATGCTAAAGCTAGTTTTCTGGAATCACCACTGGTACTTCTCGAGTAATACTGGCAGGTAGGAGTTGCTCCTGCTCTCAGGATCCATTCTCCAGACACCTAGAGTCCATAAACCTTTCACCTAACAAGAGCTTGCAATCTTCTGCCTTCTGTATCTGTTCTGTCATTCTCATTCTGTTTCCTTTTTTTCACTTCCTGTTGTATAGTTGTATATTTTCCTTTTTTCTAGTAGAAAGAAGCATGGCTTTGAAGGGAAGCTTCAATTCAGACCTTTTCTTTCTGGTCTTCAAATCAGCTCCTGGAATAAACACAGAGTCAGCTGTGTTCTGAATGATCTCCTGACAGAGTATTCTCTCATTAGTAAGAGTTGTGAAAACTGCAACCAGTTCCTCATCTTTGTATTTGTGGCTCCCTTTATAGCCCCTGGAACACGGTAGGGTATCAGAACATGCTTGCTAAATGTTGGGATCAATCAGATTTTACAATAGTAAACAATAATGTTTAATTAGGTAATTCTATAATTGTATCCATTGATGCTTTGCAAATAGCATGTTTAACTCAGACAAATTCCAGTTTCACAGAGGATATGAGAAGGAAAAAAAATCCACAGAAAGAATGCAACAAAGAAGGATTCATTTTACATTCGTTCTGATTAAGAATATCTTTCAGTTTATGATAAAATCAATAATGATAATATTGTTAAAAACTGACCTAATTACTTTCAACCGGATACTGTCCAAACATTAACTTTTTCCATCGAAAGTATCCCTGATAGTTACTTTGTAAAATGAAAGCACATTTGGCTTCCATTTCGGAGGTGGTTAAAATAAAGGCTACCGGGTTAGATAACTTACAGAGGTTCACACATCTAGAATGGCATGTAACCTCTCTGTAACTTAGCCAGTGGGGCCTGAGACTTCTTGCTATTACACACAAGCAGAAGTGTTGAAATCTTTTTTCTTTCTTTCTTTTTTTAGATGACATTTTGCTCTTGTTGCCCAGGCTGGAGTGCAATGCGGCGATCTCGGCTCACCGCAACCTCGGCCTCCCGGGTTCAAGCAATTCTCCTGCCTCAGCCTCCTGAGTAGCTGGGATTACGGGCATGTGCCACCACGTCCAGCTAATTTTGTATTTTTAGTAAAGACGGGGTTTCTCCATGTTGGTCAGGCTGGTCTCGAACTCCTGTCCTCAGGTGATCCTCCCTCCTTGGCCTCCAAAAGTGCTGAGATTACAGACGTGAGCCACCGTGCCCAGCCTAAGTCTTTTTTCTTTTTGTGTTTTGAGACAGGGTCTCACTCCGTTGCTCAGGCTAGAGTACAGTAAGCTGAATCTCGGCTCACTGCAGCCTCAACTTCCCAAGCTCAGGTGGCTCTCCGGCTCAGTCTTTCAGGTAGCTGGGACTATAGCCATGCACCACTTTGCCCAGTTGATTGTTGTATTTTTTTTCGCCATGTTACCCAGGATAGTCTTAAACTCCTGGGCTCAAGTGGTCTGCCTGCCTCACCTCGTAAAGTGCTGGGATTATAGCTCTGAGCCGCTGCACCTGGCCAAAATCTTTTTAATATAGCAATTCAGCAGAAGACAAAACTGGAAACGTGAAAGACCACATTAACAATAGGGCAACTATGCTTACCCAGCTCCTCAATAACACCCCATAACTGCTTTATACATTACCCCCAAGCTTTTCTCCTGGTAGAAAGCGTTCTAGTCTCTGCTCTAGGACTAGCAATGTGATTTGGGGCAGTAATGAGCTTTCTAAAGCCAGGCACCATAAAAACAGCTTTTCCTCCACAGACATGGTAGTACTTTTTCCTTTCATCTGCAAAACCAATCTGTCCTAATCTAGATAATTTCACCCCAGAAGGTAGGATTTTATGTTAATATCATTAATTCCATCTCCTAAGGAAATTTGCTCCTAAGACTAAAGTTATCATCGAGTTTCTTGTTATCTGGTTACAACCACCCAAGAGAGCAGAAGAGTATAAAAACACAAATACTGGAGATTTCTAAGTTCCAGATACTCTGTCACCAATTGTGAGATGGATGCCATGAAGCAGCACTTTCCTCCTAGGGTGCAGCAGGGGCAGGACTTTCCCCTGGGGTGCATCAGGCCTGGGATTCAACAGACCAGGCACCAGGACTCCAGAGGCCACCAACCCTGAGCCCAGGGGATTGTGTGCCCTGTCTGCTCCATTGTATATTATTGCACACATACAACCAAATTCTGCAATACTTTAAATTTAGCAATTCAGCAGTAGAAGACAATACTGGGAGAGTGAAAGACCACATTAAGTATTGGGCAATGACCAGCCTGGGCAACATGGTGAGACCCTATCTTTACAAAAACTACAGTAAAAAAAATGAGCCAGGTATGGTGGCACAAACTTGTATTTCTAGCTACCCTGGAGGCTGAAGGGGGAGGATCAATTGAGCCTGAGAGTTCGAGGCCGCCAAGGCCATGCCAGTGCATTCCCACCTGAGCGAAAGGGCAAGACTCTGTCTCAAAAAAAAAAAAAAAAAAAAAAAAAAAAAAGAATTGGTCAAGTAATAGGCAAAGCATCCTAAGCAAAAAAAAAAAAAAAAAAGAAGAAGAAGCCCGAGGCATCACATTATCCAACTTCAAACTATTCTGTAAGGATGCCATTACCTAGAGCAAATTAATGCAGAAACACATATTGCATGTTCTTACTTGTAAGTGGGAGGTAAACCTGATACACAGGAACATAAAGATGAGAATGGGGCAGGGTGCGGTGGTTCACGCCTGTAATCCCAGCACTTTGGGAGGCCGAGGCAGAGGGGCAGGGAGGGATCACTTGAGGTCAGGAGTTTGAGGCCAGCCTGGCCCACATGGTGAAACCCCATCTCTACTGAAAAGAAAAAAAAAAAAGAAAAGAAAAAAAATATGTATATATATATATAAATAGCCTGGCATGGTGGTGGGCGCCTGTAATCCCAGCTACTCGGGAGGCTGAGGCAGGAGAATTGCTTCAACCCAGGAGATGGAAGTTGTAGTGAGCCAAGATCATGCCACTGCACTCCAGTCTGGGTGACAGAGTGAGACCCTGTCTCAATAAAATAAAATAAACATGAGAACAATAGAAAACTGAAGGACAACAAAAGGAGGGACGGAGACAAGGGGGTAGAGGCTGAAAAACTTCCTACTGAGGACTATGTTCACTCTCTGGGTGACAATATCAATAGAAGCCTTAGCATCACACAATATACCCTTGTAACCTACACATGTACCCTCTGAATCTAAAATTAAAATTTAAAAAGAGGCCACATAACACACAATAGTATTATGAAATACCATAAAAGGCCAGGCGCGATGGCTCACGCCTGTAATCCCAGCACTTTGGAAGGCCGAGGCGGGCGGATCACCTGAGGTCAGGAGTTCAAGACCAGCCTGGGCAATATAGTGAAACCTCGTATCTACTAAAAATACAAAAAAATTAGCTGGGCATGGTGGCGGGCGACTGTAATCCCAGCTACTCGGGAGGCTGAGGCAGGGGAATCATTTGAATCCAGGAGGTGGAGATTGCGGTGAGCCGAGATCTCGCCATTGCACTCCAGACTGGGCAACAAGAGCAAAACTCCGTGTCAAAAGAAACAAACAAACAAACAAAACAAAACAAAACAAAACAGGTATTTTTATTTTAAAAATGGGCGACTACCGTGGCCTGCTCCTCAGTAACATTATGACCCATCAGGCATCTGACAAGCACTGCTCTGGTGTAGAAAAGGATCCAAGTCTGCTCAGGTACTAGTAATGCATTTGGGGGCAATAATGAACTTTCTAACCAGGGTCCCCCAAAACAGATTTCCCTGCACCCGATAGTATTTTTTCTTTTCAATCCCTAAAGCAAACTATTTAACTAGATAACTTCATCTCAGATGATAGGACTTTATGTAAATCTCATTAATTCCATCTCTTGATGTAATTTGCTCCTAAGAGTAAGGTTTCCATCCACCTCCCTGAAATCTGATTTGGACCCCCAGGAGGCCAGAAGAGTATAAAAACGCAAAAGATGTTGACTTCTGAGTCCCACATACCCGGCGTCAGCTGGTGGATGAAAGACGCGAAGGAGCTGCTGTGGAGCTGCTGTCTCCCCTCGGAGTTTGGCAGGCCCGGGATTCCGCAAAGGAGGCGACGGGGCCAGATGCCTCCAGCCCTGAGCTCAGTACATTCGGTGTCCTGGATGCTCCCTTCCTTTCCTTACCACTGCGAGCTCTCCTGGGACGGCCTAGATTTCCACTGGGACCTACTTTCCGCTCCCTGCGTGCTTCTTTGCTGAAACTGCCGGCGAAAAGATCTCTTTCCCAAGCCTCAGAGCACCTTGAGGCCGGGCGCAGAGTCGCCCGCTCTGGATCCCGCGCCAGAGACCCAGGAGGATCCGCAGGAGCCCTCGGGAGAGCAGGAGGCTGCATAGGGTCTCAACGTACTCCCGTCCCCGCAGCCTGCCTCGCAACTCGTCCCTCGCTCGGTAGGCAGACAACTCCAGCCGGACAGGTCCGTCTGAGGAGACCTTTCAGAGTGTCAGCCTACTGCTGACCTCGGAGCCACCAACCAAAGTTCCAAGACTGCTGGCTGCAGATTGCATGCGCTTGGGACAGACGCCCTAAGAATGTGTCCACCGAGTCCAATGTGTCTTCGGAGTCCTGAGCCCTGAGATTTCCGCTAAGACCTTCCATTGGACGATCTCTTGTAACAGGTGTTCTTACAGTAACACGTGAGTTCGCTCAAACGCGATGGAAGAAGTTTCGCCTTTCGATCACTTTGTGCCTTTTTCTTTCCCCTTCTCAATAAAATCGTACACAAATGTGAAATTCCTGTTGCCTGTGTTCCTGTTGATGTTGGGTAAGGATGAGCCTCAGGGGCGGGGTGGCTGGTTGCTGGTGCCAGGACTATCACGGGGACCCTGAATCCCCTAGATTTGCTGGTTGCAGGGCAAACAAAAAGTACAAGAAGTGTGTGTCTTATGCAGAGATTGGAGGGGAGAATAGGCCAGGGGTCGTGCATGCCTGGTGACTCACAGGCTGAGCCTACAGGAAATCCGGTGAACAGGCAGCAGACCTGAGAACTTACTGCAGGAAATTCTCCTGTTCTGAGGCCCTGGAACTTTTTCCCTCTGAAGATTTGCACCTTTCTATCTTGAGGCCTTGCTAAACTCATAATTTCTGGAAGTTTTCTTCTAGACTCTTTAAGATTTTCTCCATAGGCTCATGTTCTGCAAGTATGGATAGTTTCATTTTTTCACTTCCAATGTGTATGCTTTCTCACCTTATTGCACTGGCAAACGATTCCAGTACCTTGTTGAATAGAAATGGTTGGAGTGAATATCTTGGCCTTGTTTCTGATTTCATGGGGAAAGCACTGAGTCTGTCACGATTACATACAATTTTGCTATAGGTTTTTGTAGACGTTCTTTGCACGGTTGATGAAAATCCCTCTATTCCCACGTTGCTGAGAGTTGTTTTTTAAATTTTAAATCACGAATGGATATAGATTTTCTTAAATGCTTTTTGTGCATCATTTGACAGGATTATACAGTGTTTCTCATTGAGCCTATCAATAGGGTGAAATATACTGATTGACTTTTGAGTATTAAACCAGGCTTACATATGGAATAAACCTTACTTGGGCATGGTGTTGTTCTTTAACATACATTTCTGATTTCTATTTGTTAGTATTTTGGTGAGGATTTCTGCATCTACGTTTAGGTGCAATCTTGGTCAGTAGTTTTCTCTTAGTGTCCTCGGTTTGCCAGGAAAATGCTGATCTCATAAAAAAAGTTGGGAAGTATTCCATATTCTTCTATTTTCTAGAATAAATTGTGTAGAATTTATGTTATTTATTCTTTAAATATTAGGTAAAATTAGTCAGTGAAATGGTAAGAACCTCTAGGTTTTGTTTTTTTTTTTTTTTTGACCATTAAGTCAATATCTTTAATAATTGCAAAAATTTACAGATTATTTTTCATGAGTTGGGTAGACTGGATCTTGCAGGATTGATGCATTTTATCTAATTTGTTGAAATTATGAGTGCAGAGTTGTTGTTAGACCATTTTTAAAAGTTACCATTGTGGGCCAGGCCGGGTAGTTCATGACTGAAATTCTAGTGCTTTGGGAGTCCAAGGTGGGCAGATCACTTGAGGCCAGGAGTTGGAGACCAGCCTCGCCAACATAGCAAAACCCGGTTTCTACCAAAAATACAAGAAGATTAGCCGGGTGTGGTGGTGCATGCCTGTAATCCCAGCTACTGGGGAGGCTGAGTCACAAGAATTACTTGAACCCAAGAGGCAGAGGTTGCAGTGAGCCGAAATCGTACCAATGCACTCCAGCCTCGGTGTCAATGGGAGACTGTCTCAAAAGAAAAAAAAGAAAAAGTTACCATTGTGAGTAGGTTGATCAACATAAAGACACTGCTAGGTAACAGTTTGCCTCTCTAGATCCACTTAAGGCTCTTCAGTCAGCACTATGCTGCAAGAAGCAACCTGTATGGACTGCACTGAGAGCTACTTTTGCTCCCAGGCTTCTGATTGAGTTTAGGCACTGAAAGACAACAGCTGTGCAGAGATATGGATTAGTAATTTATTACCTTGTTTCGTTTCACCTAGACCTCAGGGTACTGAATTATTTTACCTGAAGTCAAAAATAGGCTGGCTGTGGTGATTCACATCACACCTGCAACCACAGCACTTTGGGAGGCCGAGGCAGGAGGATTACTTGAGGCCAGGAGTTCAAAACCATCTTGGGTAATAGAAAGATAACCCGTCTCCACACACACACATACACAGACACAGACACACACACACACACACACACACACACTCACACACAGTAGCCAGGCATGGTGGCACGTACCTGTAGTCCCAGCTACTTATGAGGCTGAGAAGGGAGGATTGCATGACCCAGGATGGTTGAGGCTGCAGTGAGCTATGCTTGTGCCACTGCACTCCAGCCTGGGTGACACAGCCAGACCCTGTCTCAAAATAAGTGGGGGGGGAAAAAAAAGCCAAAAAATACTGTGGAGTGGCCCTTCCTTCAAGCATCTGCTTGCTTTCTCTAACACCACTCATTCTATTGCCCCTACTGAGCTTGAAATGATAATGCTTTCTTCAGGTGCCTGGTCTGGAGTGCTGGTGCACCTATCTCAAAACGCTGTCTCAAAACTCCAACAGGGAGCACCTAACGGTACTGGGTACAACAGTGCTAGCACGAAGCAAACAGCAGTCCAGTAGCCTGGAAATAACAGGCTCTGCGAAACCAAGGACTCTGACCAAGAGAAATTGCCAATTCCAGACATAGCCTGTTTTAGAGAAATGAATGGCGTTGTCATCGAAAAATCACAGACTCGATTGTGACAGAAATACCGCCACAAACGCCGGTACAGGGACAGCCGACACCGAGAACCAAGGGAAGCGGTTGAGAGCTTGCGCCTCCACGGAATAACCGCCAGCCGACACAGTGCGAGTGAGAAACCGGCCTCTCCATGAAACGACCAGTACTGCCACGGAAAGGAATTCGACGTCGCCAACAAGCGGTGCTACCAGGAGAAACGGCTGCTTTTGAAGAAAACAGCCAGGAACGCGACT
Source organism: Pongo abelii (assembly GCF_028885655.2). Classification (NCBI taxonomy): domain Eukaryota; kingdom Metazoa; phylum Chordata; class Mammalia; order Primates; family Hominidae; genus Pongo; species Pongo abelii. The sequence goes on from NC_071989.2 coordinate 43,342,037, forward strand.
GAAAGACATTTGCTCCCAGGAAGAATTGGCATTTGTTCCAAAACACAGCCGGATAAACCGAGAACCTTCGGAGTGGTTGCACCGAAACGGGGTCACCCAGCACCTCAGCGTCCTGGGCTCTAGCAAGCCTCACAGAAGCAACCGGCAGTGCTACCACGGAGGAGCACCTAGAGGGACAAAACTAGCAGTAATGCCATGGACGAAAGGCCAGTTAGGCCAAAAGAATAGAATATTTAGTTCCGGGGATTATAGGCCAGCGCAAACCAGACAGCATAAAGCTGAGGGTCAGCAAAACAAAAATTAGGAACAATTTTTTTTTAAAGGGCAAGTTAGCTGAAACACACACACACACACACACACACACACACAATAAAAACAATACATTTGGGAAGATTCATCAAATGAAATTTCAAAACTAAGCAAAACGTGGAAAAATGGACTCTACAAAGAAGAAAATGCAAACACTTCTAAACAATGTGGTTTCACAGAGGTGATATCGCTGTCAGGCCTATATCAATATCTGCTCGGTCTCACCAGGACTTCTAACTAAGGGACGGCAGACCTTAAGGGACTGCTAAACCGCTACTTGCTACTCCTAAAATATCTTCTTCACCTACATGCCCGGACTTCTATATTTAAAACTCAGGCATAAGTAAAGCAGGGTAAGTTATTATGAAACCGAAAGGTACTGGGACTAAGGAGTCGCAGGCATGGCTATGCTAGTACTGGTTGCGACTAAATATGGACTTGCAAGAGCTAAGAAATCGCATTCGCAGGGGCACTTAGAATCGAAGCATGCACTTGTTACTCTAAGAAATCCCTAACCCACGACTCGCTCAGAATATTTCGAACGCAGAATTAAGCATCTCTATCGCAGGCGAAATAAGCCGATACTTATTCCGCTTAAGTTCGAACTTGCTATGCAGAGAAACCACAATCAGGGCCATATTCCGAGTGCAGGAGGTTTAAAACTCCCGAAAAGGCAGTCAAAGCAGGCAGGGCCAAGCCGGACCTGCTGTGCCTACTGGAATTGCTAAACCCAGTTGTGGTACCATTAAGTAATTGGTAGTTCTCTTCTAAGCCACGCTAAACTGTTCCAAAGAAAAAGACGCGGGAAACACTGCTAGCCCTGAGACCTGTGAACAAGTAACCTTTTCAATTATTTATGTATTTTGAGACACGGTCTCGCTCTGCTGGAGGGCATTGGTGCTATCCGGCTCACTGCAGCCTCGACCTCCTGAGCTCAGGCAACCCGCCCACACCAGCCTCCGGAGCAGCTGGCACTACAGGTGCGCACCACCTCACCGGGCTAATTTTTGCATTTTTTGTAGACACAGGCCTCACCCTGTTGCCCAGGCTGTTCTCAAACTCCTGAGCTCAAGCAATCCGCATGCCTCCGCCGCTGAAAGTGCTAGGATTACTGCCGTGAGCCACTCTGCCCCGCCAGAATAAGTAATACTAAGAACTGGTCATCTGTGAAGTTGTATTAATATAAGTAATTGAGTGGTCCTTCCACGAGAAACAGCAAAGATTGATAAACCTCTCAGTCTTATGACCGTGAATAAAATTCCTGAGTGTAAAACACAATGAATTGCTATACTGAAAAACAGAAAGACCGCTGTTAAAAATAAAATTAACAATTAAAATTAAAAAGACGTTATAGTAACGTAAAAGACATGATACAAAATTAAATGTAAACAAACAGTATATTTAAAAAGCAATAATTAGAAAAATAGTAGGAATAAGATTTAAAAATACAATGGAAAAAACAAATACATTTTAAATTTGCCAAAAACTCTAAGAATTCTACAATCGTAAAACAGATTTCTCAAAGTTAAAACAGATACGAATGAAATATTTAATGAAATAAATATACATGTTTAAAATACAAGGAAACTGAAAGTAATAAGCGACGCGAAACAAGAAAGAAACATCAGGGAAAAGAGAATTTAAAAACTGACAACCAGCAATGTGTATTTTTATTTTCTAGGTGGAGACGTTTGGTAACTGAGAATCTTTTCAAGGAGGAGAATCCAAAAAAGCCTTCTGCTGCTATCTAAGGCTGCTTAGCGCCACAGATCCGTGGGCAGCACGCCCAGAGTACAGAGAACGCGGTAAAACCAACGCGAAGAATCCACTCCAGGCAGTCTGAGAAACCCGGGAGGTGGCGCCACCGATGGAGGGCAGGAGGATGGCGGCGTTCCAAAAGGCACCCGCTGTCACAGACCTCGGTGTCCTGCTGTCTGTCCCAGGGATGGGGAGGACTGCACCAGGGAAGCTGCTGGAGCTTGAGTCTGTCGGGTTCCTCTGCCTGCCCCACCTCTTCTACGGGTGCCTCTTGCCGCTTCTGTGTCCCCGGCCAACTGAACTCAGTGGGCTTCGATGTACTCGGTTCCAAAGTGCTCTGGCCTCCAGGAAAGAGTCCGTTTTGCCAGTAGACTCCGGGTAGCCGCCAGCAAGGACTGGAAAGCAGTCCCAAATCACAGCTGTCCAATGAGTACTCTCCTAGTACCGGATACAAAGGAAGAGGCCACGGCCCACGATCTTCTGAACTCACAATAGGCGGAGGCTGGGGCTCTGGCGCCACCTCTGCGGAATCCCAAGCCCGCTTCACACAGCCAAGATAATGTTGCTCCATCGCTTAAGCCTCAGACCAAAGTTTGCGCTGATCAAGGAGGGATAGTCTTCCTGCACTACCATCAGCCTGAGTATTTATGCTCTCCAGAGCCCGTGGGCGGAGGCCAGTCAGATATTAAGGAACTCAGTAGTAAGAAATGCACGAAAATTAGTAAACAAATGAAAAACGATAACATTTTACAGAGTACATAGAACCAAAACGAACCGTAATTCCGACAGAAAAACATAGCGAGAAAATAAACCGAAATGAAATGACACTAAGCAAACCTCGCAGAGAACTAGCGCTACAGAACGCAGGTATTAAAGAGCGCTGCAAGGGCCAAGAACCACCCGTTTCCGGGAAATGAGCGTTGCTGCCACCGGAAAACCGTCCGCTAGGGCTCTGCGCTAAGCACCTTGCAAACGAGAAACTGGAGCGTTGAACTTTAGCAAGCGCCGGCACCTAGCGGATAGCGCTAGTATTGCCAAACAAATATCCGTTTCGGCGCCATAAAGGGTGCTGCTAAAGAGAAACAGCATGCTCTTAGAAAAGAGCGGTGCTTCCACACCTAAACACCCTGTTTGGAGGCAGGAACCAACTCTGTTTCAATGTGTTGTACCAGAAGAATGTGTTGCGGCATTTTAATGTGCTTTAATCCGTTCAATGTGTTTGATAGGTTTAATATGTTTTAACCCGTTTTAACGGGTTGTGACAGAAAAAGCGCCGGCTAATGGTACCACACAATTACCAGCGCGAGCAGCGGCTCCGTGCAATCACCGTTCTGCACCGCAAAACGGGGTTCAGAAAGTTCCTAGGAGATACTAGCGGTTGTAGGACCGAGAAAGTGACAGCACTGAGAACGTAAGGACCCCGCGAATGGGAAATGTCACGTTGGGTGCAGCAACTGAGAAAACGCCCAGTGGGCGCTACTGGCAAACGTGCTGATACAAAACCGCCAGCTCCGCATAGGAAGCGGAGCCGCCAGACAGAACCCGGAACCTGATACCAGCCAGCGAGGCTAAGACCGAGCTCGGCTCCCCGGCTCCTGAGAGAATGAAAGTCAAGAAGCAAGAATCTGAGACGCTCAAAATTAGTACAAAAAAAATACATAACATCTAAATAAAAATAAAAATTTAAAATAATGAAAGTCTGAAATGCAAGTAAAAATGAAAAACACATCGGTAACATTGTCCTCAGAGCAAAAGACACAAAAATAATTTTAAGATAAGCAAAAATTACAGAGAACTAACCCTACAAAGAAGATATTACAAATATGGCTAAGCGGTGCAATGCCTACCATTAGAATATTTCTGTCAGATCTAAACCCCTGCAGGTTGCTCCTGTCGTAATTTCCTACGACAAACAAAAATAGCCACGGTTAAACGTGTTTAGCTACGTCTAAAAAATCGTAGTAGCTGGTACATCCCGATTTGGTCTACAAGAGGAAAAAGTCTCGATGGGCAGGACTTGCTGTTGTGAAAGGGAGCTTGGTAAAACTGAGAAATCGCGTTCGCCGGCATTTCCTGACTTCCACCGGAGTTTTAAAAACACACAAGCATAGCTAAGACGGGACTCGATATTGCGAAACCAAACTTGGTATAAGAGCTCCCAACACTGCTAAACTGGTTATCACTAAACCTTCAAAAAAAAAAAAAAAAAAAAAAGCAAAACAAACAAACAAACAAAAAAAACAAAGAAAAACGCATTCGCTGATACTCACATTTCCACAGGAGTTAAACATTTCCTGCGCAGCTAAAGCAAGTCTTACCAGCAGGAAACGGGAACTTGCTAGGACTAAGAAACTTGAGGCTACGCTGACCCCATGGTTGTTACGATTAGAAATCCGAGGCTACTGGAAACCCGGAGCTGCTGACAAATGAGTCGCAGAGTAACTTCGCCTTCGCATGGGGAAATGGTGACTTCCTACGGCCTAGATATCGCTGCCAAGACCAGACCGGTGTTTGTCTCAAGTCAGGACTTGCTTGGGCTGAGAAATCACATTTTGGCTATTCTCCTACTTGGACAGGGGGGTGGAAATCCCAGGCACAGCGAAATCGAAACTTGCTAGGACCAAGAAGCCAACGACGCGCGAAACCGTGGGGTCCTGCGACAGAGACGCCGGCGGCGCCGCCACAGGACTGCGTTCTGGAGGCTGAGCCGGAACCCGTGCGGCGGCGCTGGGAAGAGACTGTGCCCCTGCAGCTCCCCTGTCACCGGCTCCGAGGAGCGTCGGGCTCCCCCCGCCCAGCCCTGCAACACCCATCCGGCAACGCCAGACTGTGCGCAACTGGGGCAGCTGCGACTTTGAATCTCTCAGCTCCGCGGCCTGAGGGCTGCCGCCACCGAGAAATGGAGGCAGAGAGCTGTGAACAAGAGACCACGGCTCGGCGAAATGGCAGTGCCAGGAGCCTGAAAGGGAATGCAGCCGGCGGGGTTGTCAAGGACAACATTTGTTTTGGGGCAACCAACGGTGCTGTCACCAAGAAACCGTCGACTCTTGAGAAAAAAGAGAAGTTCGGCTACCGAGAAACTCCGTGCAACAAGTGCTGTGACAGCAAAACCGCCAGCTCCACGCCGCTGGCGAAAGAGCCAACGGAAACGCCGGGTGCTGCGACCGCGACGCCGGCACTAGAGGTCCTCGGATGGAGAAAGCCCCGCAGTGAGACGAGGAAACTGTGCACAGCGCAGCTAGCAGTTGACACAAACAGAAAAGTGTCTGGTCTGCACTCTGGGAGAAAGCGCGGATCAAAACCAGCAACTCAGTGGAGGGAACCCCGCAGCCACTGAAGAAGTTGCCCACGTGGCGGTGGGGCCAGAGAAACACCGCGATTTCGACGACAGCCGTGGGGATACGACAGAGAAACATGCGCGGCCACAGAAGTACATCCAGCTCCGCGCAACCAGTGGTTCTGCGATCCAAAAACCGCCAGCTGGGCTCGACCAGAAACTTCTAAAAAACTGTGGTCCCATAGCAGCTTTCCTACCCACGACAGACAGTCGCCTTTAGAGAGCACCTAACGGTGCTGAGACCAGCCTAGGCCAGCAAAAGCGCAGAGCGGTGCCGGTGCCAGGAAACGCCCGACTTGGTGAAACCAACCTCGTGACCACCGATTCCACTGGCTTCTCAGGACGCAACGGGCGAAGGCGGGGCGGAGAAACCGCAGGCTCCCTTCACCGATTATGCTGCGGGCTGGGGATGGTGGGGGGCACCCGCGAAGTTGTGAAACCAGCGGGGCTGGGACCCAGCGATCAGCTGCCCATAGCAAATGCCTGTGCAGTTGCAAAAGACAACTTTTGGCGGAAAGAAGGTTGCCGCCACAGAGCATCCGATAACGCTGACAAAGGCGTGGCGTTGCCAGTGAGAAACCGCCGGCGCTGGGAAAGGAACGGTGCAGCGACCCACCAACTGCGCACATTAAAATGCCGCAACACATTCTTCTGGTACAACACATTGAAACAGAGTTGGTTCCTGCCTCCAAACAGGGTGTTTAGGTGTGGAAGCACCGCTCTTTTCTAAGAGCATGCTGTTTCTCTTTAGCAGCACCCTTTATGGCGCCGAAACGGATATTTGTTTGGCAATACTAGCGCTATCCGCTAGGTGCCGGCGCTTGCTAAGTTCAACGCTCCAGTTTCTCGTTTGCAAGGTGGTTAGCGCAGAGCCCTAGCGGACAGTTTTCCGGTGGCAGCAACGCTCATTTCCCGGAAACGGGTGGTTCTTGGCCCTTGCAGCGCTCTTTAATACCTGCGTTCTGTAGCGCTAGTTCTCTGCGAGGTTTGCTTAGTGTCATTTCATTTCGGTTTATTTTCTCGCTATGTTTTTCTGTCGGAATTACGGTTCGTTTTGGTTCTATGTACTCTGTAAAATGTTACCGTTTTTCATTTGTTTACTAATTTTCGTGCATTTCTTACTACTGAGTTCCTTAATATCTGACTGGCCTCCGCCCACGGGCTCTGGAGAGCATAAATACTCAGGCTGATGGTAGTGCAGGAAGACTATCCCTCCTTGATCAGCGCAAACTTTGGTCTGAGGCTTAAGCGATGGAGCAACATTATCTTGGCTGTGTGAAGCGGGCTTGGGATTCCGCAGAGGTGGCGCCAGAGCCCCAGCCTCCGCCTATTGTGAGTTCAGAAGATCGTGGGCCGTGGCCTCTTCCTTTGTATCCGGTACTAGGAGAGTACTCATTGGACAGCTGTGATTTGGGACTGCTTTCCAGTCCTTGCTGGCGGCTACCCGGAGTCTACTGGCAAAACGGACTCTTTCCTGGAGGCCAGAGCACTTTGGAACCGAGTACATCGAAGCCCACTGAGTTCAGTTGGCCGGGGACACAGAAGCGGCAAGAGGCACCCGTAGAAGAGGTGGGGCAGGCAGAGGAACCCGACAGACTCAAGCTCCAGCAGCTTCCCTGGTGCAGTCCTCCCCATCCCTGGGACAGACAGCAGGACACCGAGGTCTGTGACAGCGGGTGCCTTTTGGAACGCCGCCATCCTCCTGCCCTCCATCGGTGGCGCCACCTCCCGGGTTTCTCAGACTGCCTGGAGTGGATTCTTCGCGTTGGTTTTACCGCGTTCTCTGTACTCTGGGCGTGCTGCCCACGGATCTGTGGCGCTAAGCAGCCTTAGATAGCAGCAGAAGGCTTTTTTGGATTCTCCTCCTTGAAAAGATTCTCAGTTACCAAACGTCTCCACCTAGAAAATAAAAATACACATTGCTGGTTGTCAGTTTTTAAATTCTCTTTTCCCTGATGTTTCTTTCTTGTTTCGCGTCGCTTATTACTTTCAGTTTCCTTGTATTTTAAACATGTATATTTATTTCATTAAATATTTCATTCGTATCTGTTTTAACTTTGAGAAATCTGTTTTACGATTGTAGAATTCTTAGAGTTTTTGGCAAATTTAAAATGTATTTGTTTTTTCCATTGTATTTTTAAATCTTATTCCTACTATTTTTCTAATTATTGCTTTTTAAATATACTGTTTGTTTACATTTAATTTTGTATCATGTCTTTTACGTTACTATAACGTCTTTTTAATTTTAATTGTTAATTTTATTTTTAACAGCGGTCTTTCTGTTTTTCAGTATAGCAATTCATTGTGTTTTACACTCAGGAATTTTATTCACGGTCATAAGACTGAGAGGTTTATCAATCTTTGCTGTTTCTCGTGGAAGGACCACTCAATTACTTATATTAATACAACTTCACAGATGACCAGTTCTTAGTATTACTTATTCTGGCGGGGCAGAGTGGCTCACGGCAGTAATCCTAGCACTTTCAGCGGCGGAGGCATGCGGATTGCTTGAGCTCAGGAGTTTGAGAACAGCCTGGGCAACAGGGTGAGGCCTGTGTCTACAAAAAATGCAAAAATTAGCCCGGTGAGGTGGTGCGCACCTGTAGTGCCAGCTGCTCCGGAGGCTGGTGTGGGCGGGTTGCCTGAGCTCAGGAGGTCGAGGCTGCAGTGAGCCGGATAGCACCAATGCCCTCCAGCAGAGCGAGACCGTGTCTCAAAATACATAAATAATTGAAAAGGTTACTTGTTCACAGGTCTCAGGGCTAGCAGTGTTTCCCGCGTCTTTTTCTTTGGAACAGTTTAGCGTGGCTTAGAAGAGAACTACCAATTACTTAATGGTACCACAACTGGGTTTAGCAATTCCAGTAGGCACAGCAGGTCCGGCTTGGCCCTGCCTGCTTTGACTGCCTTTTCGGGAGTTTTAAACCTCCTGCACTCGGAATATGGCCCTGATTGTGGTTTCTCTGCATAGCAAGTTCGAACTTAAGCGGAATAAGTATCGGCTTATTTCGCCTGCGATAGAGATGCTTAATTCTGCGTTCGAAATATTCTGAGCGAGTCGTGGGTTAGGGATTTCTTAGAGTAACAAGTGCATGCTTCGATTCTAAGTGCCCCTGCGAATGCGATTTCTTAGCTCTTGCAAGTCCATATTTAGTCGCAACCAGTACTAGCATAGCCATGCCTGCGACTCCTTAGTCCCAGTACCTTTCGGTTTCATAATAACTTACCCTGCTTTACTTATGCCTGAGTTTTAAATATAGAAGTCCGGGCATGTAGGTGAAGAAGATATTTTAGGAGTAGCAAGTAGCGGTTTAGCAGTCCCTTAAGGTCTGCCGTCCCTTAGTTAGAAGTCCTGGTGAGACCGAGCAGATATTGATATAGGCCTGACAGCGATATCACCTCTGTGAAACCACATTGTTTAGAAGTGTTTGCATTTTCTTCTTTGTAGAGTCCATTTTTCCACGTTTTGCTTAGTTTTGAAATTTCATTTGATGAATCTTCCCAAATGTATTGTTTTTATTGTGTGTGTGTGTGTGTGTGTGTGTGTGTGTTTCAGCTAACTTGCCCTTTAAAAAAAAATTGTTCCTAATTTTTGTTTTGCTGACCCTCAGCTTTATGCTGTCTGGTTTGCGCTGGCCTATAATCCCCGGAACTAAATATTCTATTCTTTTGGCCTAACTGGCCTTTCGTCCATGGCATTACTGCTAGTTTTGTCCCTCTAGGTGCTCCTCCGTGGTAGCACTGCCGGTTGCTTCTGTGAGGCTTGCTAGAGCCCAGGACGCTGAGGTGCTGGGTGACCCCGTTTCGGTGCAACCACTCCGAAGGTTCTCGGTTTATCCGGCTGTGTTTTGGAACAAATGCCAATTCTTCCTGGGAGCAAATGTCTTTCAGTCGCGTTCCTGGCTGTTTTCTTCAAAAGCAGCCGTTTCTCCTGGTAGCACCGCTTGTTGGCGACGTCGAATTCCTTTCCGTGGCAGTACTGGTCGTTTCATGGAGAGGCCGGTTTCTCACTCGCACTGTGTCGGCTGGCGGTTATTCCGTGGAGGCGCAAGCTCTCAACCGCTTCCCTTGGTTCTCGGTGTCGGCTGTCCCTGTACCGGCGTTTGTGGCGGTATTTCTGTCACAATCGAGTCTGTGATTTTTCGATGACAACGCCATTCATTTCTCTAAAACAGGCTATGTCTGGAATTGGCAATTTCTCTTGGTCAGAGTCCTTGGTTTCGCAGAGCCTGTTATTTCCAGGCTACTGGACTGCTGTTTGCTTCGTGCTAGCACTGTTGTACCCAGTACCGTTAGGTGCTCCCTGTTGGAGTTTTGAGACAGCGTTTTGAGATAGGTGCACCAGCACTCCAGACCAGGCACCTGAAGAAAGCATTATCATTTCAAGCTCAGTAGGGGCAATAGAATGAGTGGTGTTAGAGAAAGCAAGCAGATGCTTGAAGGAAGGGCCACTCCACAGTATTTTTTGGCTTTTTTTTCCCCCCCCACTTATTTTGAGACAGGGTCTGGCTGTGTCACCCAGGCTGGAGTGCAGTGGCACAAGCATAGCTCACTGCAGCCTCAACCATCCTGGGTCATGCAATCCTCCCTTCTCAGCCTCATAAGTAGCTGGGACTACAGGTACGTGCCACCATGCCTGGCTACTGTGTGTGAGTGTGTGTGTGTGTGTGTGTGTGTGTGTCTGTGTCTGTGTATGTGTGTGTGTGGAGACGGGTTATCTTTCTATTACCCAAGATGGTTTTGAACTCCTGGCCTCAAGTAATCCTCCTGCCTCGGCCTCCCAAAGTGCTGTGGTTGCAGGTGTGATGTGAATCACCACAGCCAGCCTATTTTTGACTTCAGGTAAAATAATTCAGTACCCTGAGGTCTAGGTGAAACGAAACAAGGTAATAAATTACTAATCCATATCTCTGCACAGCTGTTGTCTTTCAGTGCCTAAACTCAATCAGAAGCCTGGGAGCAAAAGTAGCTCTCAGTGCAGTCCATACAGGTTGCTTCTTGCAGCATAGTGCTGACTGAAGAGCCTTAAGTGGATCTAGAGAGGCAAACTGTTACCTAGCAGTGTCTTTATGTTGATCAACCTACTCACAATGGTAACTTTTTCTTTTTTTTCTTTTGAGACAGTCTCCCATTGACACCGAGGCTGGAGTGCATTGGTACGATTTCGGCTCACTGCAACCTCTGCCTCTTGGGTTCAAGTAATTCTTGTGACTCAGCCTCCCCAGTAGCTGGGATTACAGGCATGCACCACCACACCCGGCTAATCTTCTTGTATTTTTGGTAGAAACCGGGTTTTGCTATGTTGGCGAGGCTGGTCTCCAACTCCTGGCCTCAAGTGATCTGCCCACCTTGGACTCCCAAAGCACTAGAATTTCAGTCATGAACTACCCGGCCTGGCCCACAATGGTAACTTTTAAAAATGGTCTAACAACAACTCTGCACTCATAATTTCAACAAATTAGATAAAATGCATCAATCCTGCAAGATCCAGTCTACCCAACTCATGAAAAATAATCTGTAAATTTTTGCAATTATTAAAGATATTGACTTAATGGTCAAAAAAAAAAAAAAAACAAAACCTAGAGGTTCTTACCATTTCACTGACTAATTTTACCTAATATTTAAAGAATAAATAACATAAATTCTACACAATTTATTCTAGAAAATAGAAGAATATGGAATACTTCCCAACTTTTTTTATGAGATCAGCATTTTCCTGGCAAACCGAGGACACTAAGAGAAAACTACTGACCAAGATTGCACCTAAACGTAGATGCAGAAATCCTCACCAAAATACTAACAAATAGAAATCAGAAATGTATGTTAAAGAACAACACCATGCCCAAGTAAGGTTTATTCCATATGTAAGCCTGGTTTAATACTCAAAAGTCAATCAGTATATTTCACCCTATTGATAGGCTCAATGAGAAACACTGTATAATCCTGTCAAATGATGCACAAAAAGCATTTAAGAAAATCTATATCCATTCGTGATTTAAAATTTAAAAAACAACTCTCAGCAACGTGGGAATAGAGGGATTTTCATCAACCGTGCAAAGAACGTCTACAAAAACCTATAGCAAAATTGTATGTAATCGTGACAGACTCAGTGCTTTCCCCATGAAATCAGAAACAAGGCCAAGATATTCACTCCAACCATTTCTATTCAACAAGGTACTGGAATCGTTTGCCAGTGCAATAAGGTGAGAAAGCATACACATTGGAAGTGAAAAAATGAAACTATCCATACTTGCAGAACATGAGCCTATGGAGAAAATCTTAAAGAGTCTAGAAGAAAACTTCCAGAAATTATGAGTTTAGCAAGGCCTCAAGATAGAAAGGTGCAAACCTTCAGAGGGAAAAAGTTCCAGGGCCTCAGAACAGGAGAATTTCCTGCAGTAAGTTCTCAGGTCTGCTGCCTGTTCACCGGATTTCCTGTAGGCTCAGCCTGTGAGTCACCAGGCATGCACGACCCCTGGCCTATTCTCCCCTCCAATCTCTGCATAAGACACACACTTCTTGTACTTTTTGTTTGCCCTGCAACCAGCAAATCTAGGGGATTCAGGGTCCCCGTGATAGTCCTGGCACCAGCAACCAGCCACCCCGCCCCTGAGGCTCATCCTTACCCAACATCAACAGGAACACAGGCAACAGGAATTTCACATTTGTGTACGATTTTATTGAGAAGGGGAAAGAAAAAGGCACAAAGTGATCGAAAGGCGAAACTTCTTCCATCGCGTTTGAGCGAACTCACGTGTTACTGTAAGAACACCTGTTACAAGAGATCGTCCAATGGAAGGTCTTAGCGGAAATCTCAGGGCTCAGGACTCCGAAGACACATTGGACTCGGTGGACACATTCTTAGGGCGTCTGTCCCAAGCGCATGCAATCTGCAGCCAGCAGTCTTGGAACTTTGGTTGGTGGCTCCGAGGTCAGCAGTAGGCTGACACTCTGAAAGGTCTCCTCAGACGGACCTGTCCGGCTGGAGTTGTCTGCCTACCGAGCGAGGGACGAGTTGCGAGGCAGGCTGCGGGGACGGGAGTACGTTGAGACCCTATGCAGCCTCCTGCTCTCCCGAGGGCTCCTGCGGATCCTCCTGGGTCTCTGGCGCGGGATCCAGAGCGGGCGACTCTGCGCCCGGCCTCAAGGTGCTCTGAGGCTTGGGAAAGAGATCTTTTCGCCGGCAGTTTCAGCAAAGAAGCACGCAGGGAGCGGAAAGTAGGTCCCAGTGGAAATCTAGGCCGTCCCAGGAGAGCTCGCAGTGGTAAGGAAAGGAAGGGAGCATCCAGGACACCGAATGTACTGAGCTCAGGGCTGGAGGCATCTGGCCCCGTCGCCTCCTTTGCGGAATCCCGGGCCTGCCAAACTCCGAGGGGAGACAGCAGCTCCACAGCAGCTCCTTCGCGTCTTTCATCCACCAGCTGACGCCGGGTATGTGGGACTCAGAAGTCAACATCTTTTGCGTTTTTATACTCTTCTGGCCTCCTGGGGGTCCAAATCAGATTTCAGGGAGGTGGATGGAAACCTTACTCTTAGGAGCAAATTACATCAAGAGATGGAATTAATGAGATTTACATAAAGTCCTATCATCTGAGATGAAGTTATCTAGTTAAATAGTTTGCTTTAGGGATTGAAAAGAAAAAATACTATCGGGTGCAGGGAAATCTGTTTTGGGGGACCCTGGTTAGAAAGTTCATTATTGCCCCCAAATGCATTACTAGTACCTGAGCAGACTTGGATCCTTTTCTACACCAGAGCAGTGCTTGTCAGATGCCTGATGGGTCATAATGTTACTGAGGAGCAGGCCACGGTAGTCGCCCATTTTTAAAATAAAAATACCTGTTTTGTTTTGTTTTGTTTTGTTTTGTTTGTTTGTTTGTTTCTTTTGACACGGAGTTTTGCTCTTGTTGCCCAGTCTGGAGTGCAATGGCGAGATCTCGGCTCACCGCAATCTCCACCTCCTGGATTCAAATGATTCCCCTGCCTCAGCCTCCCGAGTAGCTGGGATTACAGTCGCCCGCCACCATGCCCAGCTAATTTTTTTGTATTTTTAGTAGATACGAGGTTTCACTATATTGCCCAGGCTGGTCTTGAACTCCTGACCTCAGGTGATCCGCCCGCCTCGGCCTTCCAAAGTGCTGGGATTACAGGCGTGAGCCATCGCGCCTGGCCTTTTATGGTATTTCATAATACTATTGTGTGTTATGTGGCCTCTTTTTAAATTTTAATTTTAGATTCAGAGGGTACATGTGTAGGTTACAAGGGTATATTGTGTGATGCTAAGGCTTCTATTGATATTGTCACCCAGAGAGTGAACATAGTCCTCAGTAGGAAGTTTTTCAGCCTCTACCCCCTTGTCTCCGTCCCTCCTTTTGTTGTCCTTCAGTTTTCTATTGTTCTCATGTTTATTTTATTTTATTGAGACAGGGTCTCACTCTGTCACCCAGACTGGAGTGCAGTGGCATGATCTTGGCTCACTACAACTTCCATCTCCTGGGTTGAAGCAATTCTCCTGCCTCAGCCTCCCGAGTAGCTGGGATTACAGGCGCCCACCACCATGCCAGGCTATTTATATATATATATACATATTTTTTTTCTTTTCTTTTTTTTTTTTCTTTTCAGTAGAGATGGGGTTTCACCATGTGGGCCAGGCTGGCCTCAAACTCCTGACCTCAAGTGATCCCTCCCTGCCCCTCTGCCTCGGCCTCCCAAAGTGCTGGGATTACAGGCGTGAACCACCGCACCCTGCCCCGTTCTCATCTTTATGTTCCTGTGTATCAGGTTTACCTCCCACTTACAAGTAAGAACATGCAATATGTGTTTCTGCATTAATTTGCTCTAGGTAATGGCATCCTTACAGAATAGTTTGAAGTTGGATAATGTGATGCCTCGGGCTTCTTCTTCTTTTTTTTTTTTTTTTTTTGCTTAGGATGCTTTGCCTATTACTTGACCAATTCTTTTTTTTTTTTTTTTTTTTTTTTTTTTTTGAGACAGAGTCTTGCCCTTTCGCTCAGGTGGGAATGCACTGGCATGGCCTTGGCGGCCTCGAACTCTCAGGCTCAATTGATCCTCCCCCTTCAGCCTCCAGGGTAGCTAGAAATACAAGTTTGTGCCACCATACCTGGCTCATTTTTTTTACTGTAGTTTTTGTAAAGATAGGGTCTCACCATGTTGCCCAGGCTGGTCATTGCCCAATACTTAATGTGGTCTTTCACTCTCCCAGTATTGTCTTCTACTGCTGAATTGCTAAATTTAAAGTATTGCAGAATTTGGTTGTATGTGTGCAATAATATACAATGGAGCAGACAGGGCACACAATCCCCTGGGCTCAGGGTTGGTGGCCTCTGGAGTCCTGGTGCCTGGTCTGTTGAATCCCAGGCCTGATGCACCCCAGGGGAAAGTCCTGCCCCTGCTGCACCCTAGGAGGAAAGTGCTGCTTCATGGCATCCATCTCACAATTGGTGACAGAGTATCTGGAACTTAGAAATCTCCAGTATTTGTGTTTTTATACTCTTCTGCTCTCTTGGGTGGTTGTAACCAGATAACAAGAAACTCGATGATAACTTTAGTCTTAGGAGCAAATTTCCTTAGGAGATGGAATTAATGATATTAACATAAAATCCTACCTTCTGGGGTGAAATTATCTAGATTAGGACAGATTGGTTTTGCAGATGAAAGGAAAAAGTACTACCATGTCTGTGGAGGAAAAGCTGTTTTTATGGTGCCTGGCTTTAGAAAGCTCATTACTGCCCCAAATCACATTGCTAGTCCTAGAGCAGAGACTAGAACGCTTTCTACCAGGAGAAAAGCTTGGGGGTAATGTATAAAGCAGTTATGGGGTGTTATTGAGGAGCTGGGTAAGCATAGTTGCCCTATTGTTAATGTGGTCTTTCACGTTTCCAGTTTTGTCTTCTGCTGAATTGCTATATTAAAAAGATTTTGGCCAGGTGCAGCGGCTCAGAGCTATAATCCCAGCACTTTACGAGGTGAGGCAGGCAGACCACTTGAGCCCAGGAGTTTAAGACTATCCTGGGTAACATGGCGAAAAAAAATACAACAATCAACTGGGCAAAGTGGTGCATGGCTATAGTCCCAGCTACTTGAAAGACTGAGCCGGAGAGCCACCTGAGCTTGGGAAGTTGAGGCTGCAGTGAGCCGAGATTCAGCTTACTGTACTCTAGCCTGAGCAACGGAGTGAGACCCTGTCTCAAAACACAAAAAGAAAAAAGACTTAGGCTGGGCACGGTGGCTCACGTCTGTAATCTCAGCACTTTTGGAGGCCAAGGAGGGAGGATCACCTGAGGACAGGAGTTCGAGACCAGCCTGACCAACATGGAGAAACCCCGTCTTTACTAAAAATACAAAATTAGCTGGACGTGGTGGCACATGCCCGTAATCCCAGCTACTCAGGAGGCTGAGGCAGGAGAATTGCTTGAACCCGGGAGGCCGAGGTTGCGGTGAGCCGAGATCGCCGCATTGCACTCCAGCCTGGGCAACAAGAGCAAAATGTCATCTAAAAAAAGAAAGAAAGAAAAAAGATTTCAACACTTCTGCTTGTGTGTAATAGCAAGAAGTCTCAGGCCCCACTGGCTAAGTTACAGAGAGGTTACATGCCATTCTAGATGTGTGAACCTCTGTAAGTTATCTAACCCGGTAGCCTTTATTTTAACCACCTCCGAAATGGAAGCCAAATGTGCTTTCATTTTACAAAGTAACTATCAGGGATACTTTCGATGGAAAAAG
Source organism: Pongo abelii (assembly GCF_028885655.2). Taxonomy (NCBI): domain Eukaryota; kingdom Metazoa; phylum Chordata; class Mammalia; order Primates; family Hominidae; genus Pongo; species Pongo abelii. The sequence goes on from NC_071989.2 coordinate 43,358,184, forward strand.
TTAATGTTTGGACAGTATCCGGTTGAAAGTAATTAGGTCAGTTTTTAACAATATTATCATTATTGATTTTATCATAAACTGAAAGATATTCTTAATCAGAATGAATGTAAAATGAATCCTTCTTTGTTGCATTCTTTCTGTGGATTTTTTTTCCTTCTCATATCCTCTGTGAAACTGGAATTTGTCTGAGTTAAACATGCTATTTGCAAAGCATCAATGGATACAATTATAGAATTACCTAATTAAACATTATTGTTTACTATTGTAAAATCTGATTGATCCCAACATTTAGCAAGCATGTTCTGATACCCTACCGTGTTCCAGGGGCTATAAAGGGAGCCACAAATACAAAGATGAGGAACTGGTTGCAGTTTTCACAACTCTTACTAATGAGAGAATACTCTGTCAGGAGATCATTCAGAACACAGCTGACTCTGTGTTTATTCCAGGAGCTGATTTGAAGACCAGAAAGAAAAGGTCTGAATTGAAGCTTCCCTTCAAAGCCATGCTTCTTTCTACTAGAAAAAAGGAAAATATACAACTATACAACAGGAAGTGAAAAAAAGGAAACAGAATGAGAATGACAGAACAGATACAGAAGGCAGAAGATTGCAAGCTCTTGTTAGGTGAAAGGTTTATGGACTCTAGGTGTCTGGAGAATGGATCCTGAGAGCAGGAGCAACTCCTACCTGCCAGTATTACTCGAGAAGTACCAGTGGTGATTCCAGAAAACTAGCTTTAGTATTTTTTTTTTTTTTTTTTTTTTTGAGACGGAGTCTCCCTCTGTCGCCCAGGCTGGAGTGCAGTGGCGCCATCTTGGCTCACTGCAAGCTCCGCCTCCCGGGTTCACGCCATTCTCCTGCCTCAGCCTCCCAAGTAGCTGGGACTACAGGCACCCGCCACTACACCCGGCTAATTTTCTGTATTTTTAGTAGAGACGGGGTTTCACCGTGTTAGCCAGGATGGTCTCGATCTCCTGACCTCGTGATCCGCCCGCCTCGGCCTTCCGAAGTGCTGGGATTACAGGCGTGAGCCACCGCGCCCAGCCTCTTTAGCATTTCTTTGAGCATGTAGCCTGGATGTGTCTCTCCAGATGTGAACAGTGGATGGAACCTTACATTGTAGAGAGTTGGCAGTGCTCTGCATGGGTATAACACACAAAGTAGTGACCATTCCCAAAGGAGACCCATGTCACGCAGGCAGAGACCTGCTGTCCAGCCTCTTATGCAGACATGCTTCTCCCTCCAACGTGTGCAAAGGAATGTACTATTTCTTTTCAACTTCCCCAGAGAAAAACTGTTAAGGCAGGTGATACTTTCTTAGGGAATGTTGATTTACACAAACTGCAATTATAATATTATCTGAAAAAAAAGAAAACTGCAAGTGATCTGAGGGTAAACGCTGCAGCTGCAAGCCCCACTTGCAAGTATTCTCAGGACAAATGGGAAATGGGTTAAATGATTGCCTGTAGTATTTTGCTTTTACACTTTATTTATATTATGTTACATCCTGCAAGAATTTGCATGTCATAACTTAGAGAATAAAGAACTCAGCTGATATAGGGGTCAACTAATCTGATCAACTTAGGAAGAAAATGTAGAAATATACCATCAAGCGTTATCATTTACAGCTTTCTTACAAACGCCTTTGCTACATCTTTGGCCAACCTGATAATTTATGGAGTCAATATCATATACGTGGGCACTGTATCATCAGTAGTTTAACAATTCAATCAAAACTAAATCAAAACTTCCATCTTTATCTAATCATGTATCATGTTTGCCTGGAGGCCAGCAGGCCATCTTGGGCAGAAGACTACAAGATTTCTTTAGTCTAGATACCTCCTATTTGGTTCACTGAAAGCCATTAATTGCTTTCGCTTTGTCCATGGCTGTAACAAACGTTTATTTTTATTTTGGAGGCAAGGTTTCACTCTGTAGCTCAGGCTAGAATGCAGTGGTATCATCACAGCTCACTTCAGCCTTGAACTCCTGGGCTCAAACAATTATGTTGCCTCAGCCTCCTGTGTGGCTGGGATTACAAGCAGACACCAACACATCCAGCTAATTTTTTTTTTTTTTTTTTTTTTTTTACTAGAGATGGTATTTTACTATGTTGCCTGGGCTGGTTTTGAGTTTTTGGCCTCAAGTGATCCTCCTGCCTCAGCCTCCCATAGTGCTGGGATTACAGGCATGAGCCACTATGCCCAGCCCGTAATAAAGTTTTCTAGTCTTAGAAACTTTGTACTTTATATTCTCTCATGAAGGTAACTCCACCTTTTTTTTTTTTTTTTTTTTTTGAGGCAGGGTCTTGCTCTGTTGCCCAGGCTGGAGTACAGTGGTGTGTTCTCAGCTCACTGCAAGCTCTGCCTCCCGGGTTCAAATGATTCTCTCGCCTCAGCCTACTGAGTAACTTGAGATTACAGGTGTGGGCCACCACGCCCAGCAGATTTTTTTTATATTTTTAGTAGAGACGGCATTTCACCATGTTGGCCAGGATGGTCTTGAACTCCTTGCCTCAAGTGATCCGCCTGCCTTGGCCTCCCAAAGTGCTAGGAGTACAGGTGTGAGCCACTGCACCCAGCCTAGGTTGGTTTGTTTGCTGTTTTTTGGTGTTGTTCATTGCATTACTCATATCGAAGTGGAAGTATCTGTGACAATTCTATCCTTACTATAGTAGCTAATATAGCATCCTCTTAGTTACCTTTTCAACTAAGTTGCATTAAGTTTCTTGATAACATTTATCATATAAACACTGTTTTATTTATTTATTTGTTGTCATGCTATTTTTTTTTTTTTTTTTACAATCCATGAAGGTGTCAAACACTTTATAGCCAAGTCCATGTCTGCTTGTTGATTACTTATCTCTGGGACCTTGTTCACTATGTAGTACAATATAGACACTTGGTATTTGTTAATGAAGACACGATAAATGTATTAAAAGGTTGAGTGTGGTGGCTTATGCCTGTAATCCCAGCACTTTGGGAGGCTGAGGTGGGAGGATTGCTTGAGCCCAAGAGTTTGAGATCAGCCTGGGCAGCAGAGGGAGACTGTATGTATCTCTACAAAATTTTTTAAATTAGCTGAGTGTATGGTGCGTGCCTGTAGCCTCAGCTACTTGGTAGGCTTAGGTGGGAGGATTGCTTGAGTCTAGGAGATTAAGGCTAAAGTGAGCAGTGATTATGCCACCACACTGCAGTATAGGTGACAGATTGAGACCCTGTCTCAAAAAAACAAACAAACAACAACAACAACAACAACAAAACAAAGGGTAGTCTCAGAGCTCTGTAACTGATTATAAACCACTCTACGAAAGGATCAAAGTAAAACAATAATTGTAGATGACGAAAGTCTTATCATAGCCATGGTTTAAGACACAACTGACAAAGAAATGTGGTTATATCTATGATATATAACATTTGAATATAATAATCATAATTAGTTCTGAAAACATATACTAAGACATATCACAATCATAAGAATCTCATACAATTTTAAAACACTGATAACACATTTACATAAATACAATGCAAAGATGGTTACACATCATTTTATATTTGATAATACTTCTTGTGTGATTATACCAACTAAGCCAAATATGTCTCTTTGGATTTCAGGGGACTCAATGTCAAAAAAATTAATGAGATAAAAATGACTGAATTTAGAATTGGATTTTGGAAAGTTTGTCAAACATCAAAGACTTAAAACACTTGATATCACAAAACAGGATCACAGGTCATTGTAAAAAATAAGTCATTCATTTAGTTAAGCAGTAACTCAAAGTGTTCAAAAACTAAAAGCCAAAACCTTTTATTCTTTGAGACTTGCTTTCCCAAACAGTAAGAGCTAATAAAGACAGCACGAAGCCAATCAAATCTCTCAAATATTGTAGACAAATCTAATAAATTTTGATCATCTTGACCATAAGATACAACTTTTATAAACCTTTTCATAAGCTTTCATAATTTTTTAATAAGAATGAGTTAATGATCCATGAAAACATTGTGAATCTGACATGGGGTCCCACATGCTGGTCTTGCATCAGTGTTCCTTTGATATTAACGTTTACTTTATAGGCTGGCTGTGGTGGCTCGCACCTGTAAACTCAGCACTTTGGGCGGTCTAGGCAGGCAGACTGCTTGAGCTCAGGAGTTCGAGACCAGCCTGGGCAACATGGCGAAACACTGTCTACAAAAAATACAAAACTTAGCCATGTGTGCTGGTGCACATCCATAGTCCCAGCTACCTAGGAGGCTGAGGTGGCAGGATCGCTTGAGCCTGGGAGGTGGAGGTTGCAGTGAGCTAGGACTATGCCACTGTACTCCAGCCTGGGTGACAGAGCTAGACCTTATCTGGAAAAAAAACAAAAAAAACCTGTTTAAATTAAATTCTGTATAAATTATAGAGAAACTGAACTAATTTTATCTGTTAAAATAGGTCCTTACAAGCTTACACACCCACTTCTTCTTCAGTAGTCCCTGGGACTAGAGGGTTTGAATAGTCTTAATTTCTGGCCCCATGTCTCATGACTGCAGCTTATTCTGATTTTCGTCTTCTCCTAGATCTGAAGATGAGGCTTCAATTGCTCTCAATTTAGCGGGAGTTAGTGATCTTTTTAGACTCAGGAGTCAAAGCCATGAAAATTAGTAGCACAAGGACTTTAAAAGAAATACAGAAAGTTACACGGATATAATAACCTTAATTAACCTTAATTTTTTTAAATCTCGGTTTTCTTTTCTTTCTTTCTTTTTTTTTTTTTTTTTTGAGACAGAGTCTCACACTGTCGCCCAGGCTGGTATGCAGTGGCTAGATCTCGGCTTACTGCAACCTTCGCCTCCCAGGTTCAAGTGATTCTCCTGCCTCAGCCTCCCAAGTAGCTAGGATTACAGGCACCCGCCACCACGTCCGGCTAATTTTTTGTATTTTTAGTAGAGCTGGGTTTCACTGTGTTGGCCAGGCTGCTCTTGAACTCCTGGCCTCGTGATCTGCCTGCCTCAGCCTCCTTCAATCTCAGTTTTTCTGAGCAAATAAAAACCTAGTAATGACATAGGAATTATTTTGATAAAATGTAAAATAGGTTATTCTCAGGCTGGCTATCAAAAGGCAAAAAAGGATGTGCTTTTCCATATGGGGATTCCATTTAGACAACCTTCAAGTCAAAACTAATGAAAAGGGCACTTGAATTAATTAGACATAGGAAGAGTGTGTCCCAGGACATAAGTGAAGTTTTTTGGTTTCATAGAACAATTTAGATATATTTTAAAAAGTCAAGAGCGCAGAATGTTCTATTGGAAGAAAACATTTCGTTTTGATCCTAAAGATGAAGTGTTTTTTAGCATCAGACCACAACAACAGTTAAAACCTAAGGAAAAAAGTCACAGGAGCTGACAAAAAAGTTGAAGGAGAAAGTTATTACCTCAGGCCTTAAAAAGGAGAGAGGCCCGGCGCAGTGGCTCAAGCCTGTAATCCCAGCACTTTGGGAGGCTGAGGCGGGCAGATCACGGGGTTAAGAAATCGAGACCACCCTGACCAACATGGTGAAACCCCATCTTTACTAAAAATACAAAAATTAGCTGGGCGTAGTGGTGCGCACCTGTAGTCCTAGCTACTTGGGAGGCTGAGGCAGGAGAATCGCTTGAACCTGGGAGGTGGAGGTTGCAGTGAGCCTAGATCTCGCCACTGCACTCCAGCCTGGTGACAGAGCGAGACTCCGTCTTAAAAAAAAGAGAGAGAAAATAATAATAATAATAATAAATAAAAAATAAAGAGAGAGAAAGCTGAAAACATTGAGATGCGATAAAAGTTGAAAATTTGGGTAAATTCAAATATCTTATAACTTATTAAGAGTAAATAATATTCTTATAACTTATTAAGAGTAAATAATATTTCACAAAAATGTTGTTCTAACCAAGTCTTTTGAGTATTAATGTATCTTTTTATATCAAAGCCCAATCTCTAGAAAGACTACTATAATTTCCTTTTATTTATAGCCAACTAGATAACATATTTTTTTTTTTTTGAGATGGAGTCTTGCTCTGTCGCCCAGGCTGGAGTGCAGTGGTGCGATATCAGCTCACTGCAAGCTCCGCCTCCCAGGTTCACGCCATTCTCCTGCCTCAGCCTCCCGAGTAGCTGGGACTACAGGCACCCACCACCACGCCCTGCTAATTTTTGTGTTTTTAGTAGAGACGGGGTTTCACCATGTTAGCTAGAATGGTCTGGATCTCCTGACCTCGTGATCCATCCGCTCGGCCTCCCAAAGTGCTGGGATTACAGGCGTCAGCCACTGTGCCTGGCCTAATTTTTGTATTTTTATCAGAGACAGGGTTTCACCATATTGGCCAGACTGGTCTTCAACTCCTGATCTCAAGTGATCTGCCCCCCTTAGCGTCCCAAAATGCTGGGATTACAGACCACCACACCTGGCCTATCTCTCTCTCTCTCTTTTTTCTGGTTTCTTTTATCTTGTTTCACAAATAATCTGTGAATTAGACAAAATTATTTTCCTTTCAATAAGAACACTTTTTTTTGGAAAAATGTTTTCCTACAATTTTTTAAAAATTGGACATGACCTGGACATTTAATGACTATTATTTAATTTAATATAACTTTAAGATTCTAAATTGTATGTTTACTTATAAGCGTTTATTCCATTACATTTACCTAATTAATTTATTTTTTTAAAATAGTTTACCTAGATTACTTATAAAATCTGTGACATCAGACAAAGCTAGCTATCATTTAAAGTCATGAAACCAGCTTTGCAAAATTTTAACAGTGAGAAAATATTGACGGTGACAGAGACCTGACCTAACGAACTCCATCTTGCCTTTAACCTCCAAACAGCCCTTGATCACTCCTGGGCATGGGCCAACCTAACTTAGGGAGAAATTTAGTTTATAGTTTATATGATAATAGCACTTCCCAAAACTAAACCATCTTTGTAAAACTGGTGAAAGCCCACCAGGTTAGGAGGATGAGAGGGGCCTGATTTCTGCTAAGACGTAGGCATAGTTAAAGGATTACCAGCCATTATTCCAGAGGTCACAAGATTTGCAACTTCCCTAATTACTAGAACCTAGGTTTGGCTTTTCCAGATGACTTTTCAGACTTTGATGGCCCCAACGGCATCAGCCACTCCTCTGTGGCCGCCCCTCAAGAAATGGACTGAGTGCAGGAGGACTGTTTTCCACACCCCTGTGATTGTTCCTCAGCCGAGCAGCAGCACCCCTCTGCCAAACCATCCTTGAAAAACCTTGGCTTCTGAATTTTCTGGGAGCCTGATTTGAGTAATAATAAAATTCAAGTCTCCAATTTAGCCAACTCTGCACATATTAAACTCTTTATTGCAATTCGCTGTCTTGACAAATCAACTCTATCTGGGCAACAGGCAAAATGAACATATGGGCCAGTTACAGTTATGTCCCTGTCAACCATTATTATAGACTGTGAATATCAGGTGTTTACCTAAGTAAGAACCTTAAGGTTAAATAAATGGATTTTTCTCTTCTGTCAGTAACCCAGGATTTAGCTGTTTTCTTTAAACCAATGATATTAAATGCCTTATTTACCAAAATTACATGAACAAAGATAATTCTGTTTGGGGTTGCATTTATAGATTTATAACCTTCATGCCAAATTTTCACGCCTTATAATATCTAGCAGAGATAAATCAAAAACCGCTGACCAATAAATCTAAACAATAATGTATACTGACAATTCCGAAGACATTTCTAATTTTATTTTACTAATAATTTTAAATGCAGCTTATTTGTTAAAGATTTACTTGAATCAAGTGAACCTCAAAAACCATTTGGGCTTAAAGTTTCTATTTTTCTGATAAAGTATTTAATTGAAGCCACCAACAAGGGCTGGAACGCATTCCCAAATCACAGCTGTCCAATGAGTACTCTCCTAGTACTGGATAAAAAGGGAGAGGCCACCGCCCACAACCTTCTGAACCCAGAGCAGGTGGAGGCTGGGGCTCTGGCGCCACCTCTGCGGAAACCCAAGCCCCCTTCGCACAGCCAAGAAAACGTTGCTCCGTCGCTTAAGCCTTAGAGCAGGACACAAGCGTTTGTGCTGATCAACGAGGCAGAGCCTTCAGCACTCCCATTAGCCTGGGTATTTATGCTTTCCGGAGGCCGTGGGCGGAGGCAAGACAGGTATTATGAAACTCAACAGTAATGAATGCACGAAAATTAGTAGACAAAAGAAAAACGATAACATTTTAGCGATTACATAGAACCAAAACAAACTGTAATTCCGACAGATAAACATAGCGAGAAAAGAAACCGAAATAAAACGGGCACTAAGCAAACCTTGCAGAGAACTAGCGTTACAGATCGCAGCGCTTCAAGGGCCACGAACCATCTGTTCCAGGAAATGAGCATTACTGCCACCTGAAAACTGTCCGCTAGGGCTCTGAGCTACTTACGACCTAAAGAGAAACTGGCGGCGCTGGGACTCAGCAAGCGCCGGCACCTAGCGAATAGTGCTGGTGTTGCCAAAAAATACCTGTTTTGGTGCCGTAAGTGCTGCTGCCAGAGAGAAACCGTGCTCTTGGGAAAGAGCGGTGCTTCCACGCCTAAACATCCTGTTCGGAGGGATGAACCCACTCTGTTTAAATGTGTTGTGTCAGAAAAATGTGTTGAGACATTTTAATGTTTTAATCCTCTTAATGTGTCTAATCCGCTTACAGTATTTTAACCCGTTTTAATGTGTTGTGACAGAAAAAGCGCCGGCTAACGGTGCTATGAAATTACTAGTGCGTACAGCGGCTCGGCGCAATCACCCTTCTGCACAGTAGAACGTGGTTTAGGAAGTTCTTAGCAGATACTAGCGGTGCGAGAACCAAGAAAGTGACAGCACAGAGAACATAAGGACCCCGCGAATGGGAAACGTCACATTGGGCGCTAAGAACGGTGCTGTAACTGAGAAAACGCTAGACGGCTCTACTGGCAAAAGCGCTGATGCAAAACCATCAGCTCCGCATACGAAGCAGAGTCACCAGACACAACCTGGGACCTGATAGCAGGGAGACTGAGACCGAGCTCGGCTCCCCGGATCCTGAGAGAATGTAAGTAAAGAAGCAGGAAGCTGAGACGCTCAAAATTAGTAGAAAAAAATACATAACATTTAAATAAAAATAAAATGAAAAAATAATTAAAGGCTAAAATGCAAGTAAACATGGACAGCAAACACATCGGTAACATCGTTCTCAGAGCAAAAGACAAAGAGAGAATTTAAAAATAAGCAAAAATTACAGAGAACCAACCCTACAAAGAAGAAATTACAAACCTTGCCAAAAGATGCAATCCTACGGTTGTGATATCTCTGTCAGATCTAAACCGGTACATGTTACACCTAAGTCTACATTTCCTACGAAAAAAAAACAAAAACAAAAACTAACAACACCAACAAAAAAACCAGTCACGGTTAAACCTTTTTGACTACGACTTAAAAATCGCAGTAACTGGTATATTCAGACTTGGTCCACAAGAGGAAAAAGTCGCGTTCGGCGGGACTTGCTGTTGTCAAAGGGAGCTTGGTAACCAGAAATCGCTTTTGCCGACATTTCCTGACTTCCATGGGAGTTTAAAAAACGCACAAGTTTAGCGAAGGTGGGACTCAATATTGCGAAAACAAACTTGGTGTAAGAGCTCTCAGGCACTGCTAAACTGATCTTCGGTAAACCTAAAAAAATCACATTCGCGGGTACCCAGATTTCTTTTTCTTTTTCTTTTTTTTTTTTTTTTTTTTTTTTTTTGAGTTGGAGTCTCGCTCTGTCGCCCAGGCTGGAGTGCAGTGGCGCGATCTCCGCTCACTGCAAGCTCCGCCTCCAGGGTTCACGTCGTTCTCCTGCCTCAGCCTCCCGAGTAGCTGGGACTACAGGGACCCGCCACCACGCCCGGCTAATTTTTTTGTATTTTTGGTAGAGACGGGGTTTCACCGTGTTAGCCAGGATGGTCTCGATCTCCTGACCTCCTGATCCGCCCGCCTCGGCCTCCCAAAGTGCTGGGATTACAGGCGTGAGCCACCGCGCCCGGCCGGTACTCCGAAGCCCTCAGATCGGCGACCTGGGCGCTGTAGCCACCGAGAAAATACGGGCACCGAGCCAGGAGCAGTGCCGCAACCAAGAGACCTCGGCTCGGCGAAATGGCGGCGTCTGGAGCCTGCCAGTGACGCCAGCCGGTGGGGCTGTGAAGGAGAACATTCGTTACGGCGCAAACAACGGCACTGTCACCAAGAAACCGTCGTCTCTGAGAAAAAAAGAGACGTTCGGCCGCTGAGAAACTCCGTACAAGTGCTGTGACAGAAAAACCGCCGGCTCCGCGCAGCTGGCAAAAGAGCCAACGGGAACGCCGGGTGCTCCGACCATGACCCCGGCACTGGAGGACGTGGGATGGAGAATGGGACACACGCAGCGAGAAGGGAAACGTTTCGTGCAGACCAACTAGCGCCGCCGCCACCGGAAAACTGACCCGCCAGTGCTGCCAATGAAGTGCGTGTGAGAAACCCAAGACTGGTGGGAGGAGCGGCGCTGGGCGCTGGACCCGCGAGTGCGAGAATCTGGCGGCGCTAGGACCCTCCAGGCGCGGGCACGAGGCCAAAGCCAGCGCTGTTGCCAAAGACAAATGCCCGTTCTTTTTGGGCGCCATCAAAGGTGCAGCCAGCGATCACTCCCAGGCTCTGAGAAACTAGAGATGTCAGCCACAAACCCTCGGTTCAGGGAAAGGTGCGGCGCCGTGACGGATCGACTGGCACTGGGTGCAACATTCTCTTGTGGCCTAGAGACTAGAATATAAAAACAAAAACCAAATACAAGACTGCTGCTGGCATTTCTCCTACTCTCCCCCCTCAAGTCAGTGGCTTCAGGCTTAAGAAAACCTGTATTTTTCTTGGCTGTGCCATAATCCGTAATTACCGAGGCCCCCAGCGACCCACCCAGTGTGATTCGCAGAGGGAAAGGAGCTGGAATAAGGACCGTGAATGGGGCGGATGTGCTTCGTCCTGGGAGAGAGCTAAAGCTTGTGCGGGTCGCAAATAGCTTTACACTGCAGGAAACTGCTCTTCCAATGACCCCGGCTGGGTCCTTCCACACCATCCCTCTGCCCTAGACCTTTGTCCCCGTTCAGAGCCATCAGAGATTCTAGGAGAGCCGTCAACAACCGCATCTCTTCGGAACTTGGAAACTCTAGGTTCAAGATCTCCGTGGAGATTGAATGAAAGGCACAGTCGCCTGACCCAGGCATCAGGCTTGCCCTGCACATCAAGTCCTTCCCCTACTGGATGGAACTCTGTGGCAATCGCTCCTTATTCTGATGGTTCACTCTGTCAGATATCCTCGATATTTGGGGATAGTAGTTCAAAAACAGCCGGGGAGGAAAACGGGCTGAAAGACTCCAGCGTTGGATGTAGAATTGACAGCGAGGCATACACCTCCTCTCTAAGCCCAGAGAAAAGCTCAAGCTGGGGTTCTCTGTCTCTAGCAGCATGATCTTCAAAATGCATCATTGATTTCTTTCTGTCTTCTGGGAAATGCAATGCAGGTGAACTCGTAGGTGCTCAAATCCTCCATGTCCTCACTTTTCAGACTGAGGCCTGTTTTTTTTTTTTTTTTATCTGAGAAGAAATATGGGACTGCCACTGCTCAGTAGGAAAACGTCCTTTCCCACAAGCATTTATATTTTAATAAAAATCTGCACTTTGTGAGTTGAGCCCCCTCAAAGAGACCTACAAACCCTGCCACGAGCATCTCCATCCACACTCATCATTTCCCATTTTCATCACTGCTGCTCCTGTGCAAACCAAGCTATCCTTTCCCTGGGGGATCCTAGGTAGAGGCCATGCCAGGACAAAGGCAGAGATATGCCCTGCCTGGTAAGGAAATCCATTTTGGCCTTGTAATTCTCACCCTCTCCCAAGACATTTGCCTCAATATCTCCTTCGCACCTTACCCCGTCTTCAGCTAGCTAAAACATTCCCTGGTATTTGAGGCCCTTCCAATTCCCTCCGGGTTTTGTGGGTCGGAGAATAAAGAAAAAACTGCACTGTTCCCACCCACATAGTTTCAGCCACTTTATCAAATAGAAGAGCAATGTGGAGCCATTGCAAAGCAAAATACCTGCCACAACTCCTCTCTTCTCATTTCGACTCCAGCTTTTCATCTTAGCAAAAAAGTTGCAATCAGCACCCCCTAGATGGAAGGAATATCCTGTCTTAATGGGAGTCCATAGAGGCTGCAGGCTGCTCCCCTACAGAGACTGACATCAAGGTAGTTGCAGAATTCAGATTCTAATTCCAGTGTGGTTGGAGGCGGGGTGGATTCCAGGGAGGTCAGGAAGAGGTAAAGTACAGAATTGAGCTCCTTGGGAGGAGGTCATGGGAACTTTGCAGTATGACAATGGCTACAGATTGGGTAGAATTGAGCAGGCTGGCAATGGCAGTTTTGTGTGGGTGGTAGGACCTAGGATTCAAACTTGAGGGCAAATTGTGGAGCACATACGACAAATGATGTAGAGCCTTTCCTATTTCCCTTCCTGGTGTGTCATCCAAAACAATAAATAATAAAGAATTAAAAAAGACTGATATTTTTGTTCAATTTCCTGAAGAAAAATCTCATCAAACTAAGATAACTATAATGACAAATCTTGTTAGAATATTATTAACCAAATGAAAGTGACACAAAACAGAAAAACGGTGGGGGGTGGGAGGGACGAAGAAAGAAAAAGTCCCCAACACTCAGGTGGTGTGTACAGGTGAATCTTCTGGTCAGTTGGTATGTTGCAGAAAGCTGGGCAACTAATAAATTAGGAGGCAGGAATTCATATTAATACTTTCCTGATACAGAGAAACTCTTGGTTTTAACAATCTGCTTCTTTGTCAGGTATTGGTTCTTGATTTTAGGCTCAGAAAAGATGGTAACAGTTATAACTGTAGTAGAGCAGGTAAAAACAAAGATCATGCAGGAGTCTAGACAGAAAGTAAAAGGTAAAAATGTCCCAGGGTAAGTAATCTAGAGTAAGAAAGTGAAGAATTCTGCTTGGTGCCAACGGAGGGCTCCACCCTGCCTCTGCTTCACCTACAAAAAATGAACCATTTGCTGTTGGTCTCTGGGATTGAAGAGTCACCCTCCCAATTTCCTGCCTGTCCTAAGCTTACCTGTAACTTAGAGGGTTTTGTGCTTGTTTTTTTGTCTGTCTTGTTTTGTTTGTTTGTTTTGTTTGTTTTGTAAAACACTCTCTACAAATGTTTGATAGATTATAAACCGCAGGATCCACTAGACCCTGCAAGGTGCAGGGGAGCCCTGTGACTACCACTCCAATGCACCTCCACCCATGTTCTTTCTCCTAGTTCCTCCACAGAATTTCTTCTTCCTGGTTCCATTTGCTGTAGTAATTTGGGGCTGTATTCACTGACAAGTAATTTGGGGCTGTATTCACTGACAAGCTCCAAGAGTTTACCCAATTTTGGTGAGCGATAAACTCTTGACTAACAATTATGTGTGTGTGTCTGTCTTTCCTGTAGGAGGAAATCCGTGGTGCTTCAGGATATTGTGAATTTGGGCCTCTGAAAGCAGAATTCTGATTTAACAGTATAATGGAATTCATGAACGTCATGATGCTAATTTGAACAAACAAGCAACCTTGTGAGAGGAATGTTTTTCCTCAAGTCTGAAGAACACCAGGAGAATCTTTCCGGATGGAGTTACCAGGAATCCTCTGCTGAGGAAAGTGAAAGGGAAGATGCAATTTCTCCTGGGAAGGGGGGATGCTGATGTAGAGGGTGACAAGTAATATGCCATGAAGGATTCAGTCACCTGGTTAGATTTAGAGTTAGAGTTATGGTTAAGGAAGAAGGAAGGAAAAAAGGGAGAAGAGGAAGAAAGGAAGCAAGAAAAGATAAAATTTATTCTGAGATAAAATTTGTGAATTTTGCTAAACTATATACATATATATATATATATATATATATTTATTTATTTATTTATTTATTTATTTTTTGCTGTCATTAGCCAAGATAAGGAATCTTCAAGTTGAGTAAGACTGGATTTGGAATTGTCTGGGGGCTTTCAAAAGAGCCATTCAGTAAATAAGAAAGAATAAGGCCTGCAGCATCAGAGTCTGAGCTGGGGGCATAGGTTTGTGTGAATTTGGGCATGGTGGCTCAGGTCTGTAATCCCAGCACTTTGGGAGGCTGAAGTTGAGGACTGCTTGAGCTCAGGAGTCTGAGACCACCCTGGGCAACATGGAGAGACCCCATCTCTACAAAAAAATAAAAAATATTAACCCAAGGTGGTGGCATGCACCTTGCTGCCAGCTACTGTGGAGGCTGAGGTGAGAGGATTAAGTCCAGGATGTCGAGACTGCAGTGAGCCCTGTTTGTGGCACTGCACTCCTGCCTGGTCCACAGAGGGAGACTCTGTGTGAAGGTGGGGAAAGAAAAGATTTGTTTGAATTTGGTGCTGCTTTGTATTTCAAAATAGGAAAGTGGATATATGAATATATGGCATAAAAGGTCCAGATACTGGACCCCACTGAACTCAGTTGTTTTCAAGATCTGACTTTAACCTTGCTAGGCTGAAGAATCTGGAATGGTTCAGATGTTTCTAGTGCAGCTATAACTTTTGCCTCCTTTAGAGTAAAGCTGTGGAGGACTTGAGTATACTCAGAGTGGATCTGAGAGGTATCTGCTTCCAGAATGATTTAGAATTCCTGAATTTGAGTCATAATCAGATGGCTGTTAAGGGGTTATTGAAGACATATGGCTCTTAAGTGCACAATACTGAATTCAGGTGAATATTATAAATATTTGTAAGTTGGATTATATTATGGGAGCACTTCGTAAAAATTGCCACGCAGGGATAAATGTAGGAACGGGATTGCAGAGTCTGATATCTAAAAAATAAGTGGAGCAGCATTTGGAAACCCCTGTTCACATTTCCGATCTCTTTTCTCTCATTAGAACCTAACTGCTATCCTCTAATCCCTACTTTTGAAAAAACGTATTTAAGGCTGGGCACGGTGGCTCACGCCTGTAATCCCAGCACTTTGGAAGGCCGAGGCGGGCAGATCACGAGATCACGAGGTCAGGAGATGGAGACCATCCTGGCTAACATGGTGAAACCCCGTCTCTACTAAAAATGCAAAAAATTAGCCGGGCGTCATGGTGGGCGCCTGTAGTCCCAGCTACTCGGGAGGCTGAGGCAGGAGAATGGCATGAACCCAGGAGGCAGAGCTTGTAGTGAGCCGAGATCGCGGCACTGCACTCCAGCCTGGGTGACAGAGCGAGACTCCGTCTCAGGAAAAAAAAAAGAAAAAAGAAAAAATGTATTTAAAAACTCAGCAAACATTAGTGGAGATATTCCAAGAGCCAGGCTCCTGGTTCCAAGACCCCACTCAGAGGACTAAGCTCAAATCTAATAAGATGTGTAGGCTTGGGGCCAGTGGGGCAAGGGGATATCCACAGGAGGGCCAATCGAACAAGGCCTCAGACTCATGAGCCTCAAATGTAGACGTTAGATTTTTCCTCCAATTGAGATTATACATACAGCCACAGAGCTTCATGGATGTGAATGAAAATGGTCATGTCTCAACTTTTAAACTGTGCTCAATTAGAGGAACTCATTGCCTATGGCATAGTGTCATGTAATAAAATGGTTTTTTTGTTGTCTAATCTTGTAGTTAGTACAGTGATAGTACATTGCGTTTTTGTGTTAAAAGAAGTCATTTGTTATCCCAGCACTTTGGGAGGCCGAGGCAGGCAGATCACCTGAGGTCAGGAGTTCAAGACCAGCCTGATCAACATGATGAAACCCCATCTCTACTGAATTAGCCAGGCGTGGTGGCACATGCCTGTAATCCCAGCTACTCGGGAGGCTGAGGCAAGAGAATCGCTTGAATCGGGAGGCAGCGATTGCAGTGAGCCGAAATTGCGCCCCTGCAGTCCAGCTTGGGCAACAAGAGCAAAACTCTGTCTCAAAAAAAAGAAGGCTGAGCACGGTGGCTCACCCTTGTAATCCCAGCACTTTGGGAGGCCAAGGCGAGCAGATCACGAGGTCAGGAGATCGAGACCATCCTGGCCAACACGGTGAAACCCCATCTCTACTAAAAATACACAAAAGTTAGCCCGGCGTGGTGGCGGGCGCCTGTAGTCCCAGCTACTTGGGAGGCTGAGGCAGGAGAAAGGTGTGAATCTGGGAGGCGGAGGTTGCAGTGAGCTGAGATCCCGCCACTGCACTCCAGCCAGGGCAACAGAGCAAGACTCCAACCCCCGCCCCCAAAAAAATCATTTTTAAAATTTAGCTTTTAAAACACATTTAGTTTTAATTTTCTGTGTTTATTCTTCGTGGTCAGGCAGATTTGTGCCCTTTTGTTTCCTCCCTTGAGGTGTGGGCCTGGACTCCTAAAACCTCCATTTCTAAATTTGCCTTACCAACAGGGTCACAAATGGTAGGCAGACTTGGTGGGACATGAGGCAATAAAAAGATGAACAGTCATTCCGGTTATGGCTTGGCAGTGGGATGGCAGCACATCAGCTTGGCTCTCACAGTGTGGGCTGCTTTGGTTTCTTTTCCTAACTGAACTCTGACAGGTAGAGTCCTCATGTCCAGGAATAATTCCAGGAAACAATAAATAAAAGAAACAAGTTGGTTTTCAGACCGGGACACAAACATAACCATAGTGGATGAGAGCTCATTCATTTACTCAACTTGAATGTGGTTATTACTTCATTGCTATTGTAAACCAAAAATAAAATTTGAAGCCCCCCGCCACCAACGTCTGAATGGACCCCTCTTCTCAGCCAAGGGCATTCCAAAGTCAGCCTGAAAAAGTAGTTTCAAGCCATGCTGGGAGTGGGGAGTGAGACGTGCCTCATTATATTCTCCTCTCTTTTAAAATTATTGATAGAACAGACTCTTTAAGTCTGGTTAGAAACATTTACAGTCTATCTCTCTGAAGTCTTCCACCTGGAGGCTTCATCTGCGACACCTTTGTCTCTGGAACACCTTATGGCAACCCAGGCATTCCTTTCTAGAGATAATAGTTATTGCAACAAATTGCCAATCATAAAATTTTTGAACCTCTCCAACTTGAAAGATCATGCTTCCAGTTATTCTGCCTTTCTGGACTGAACCAATGTACACCTTAAATGTATTGATCTCATCACTTCCTAAAATATATATAAACCAAGTTGTGCGCTGACCACCTGAAGCACATGTTCTCAGGGTCTCCTGATGGCTGTTTCACGGGCTAACGGTCACTCACATTTGGTTCACAATAAATCTCATCAAGTATTTTACAGAATTTGACCCTGTGTCTGCCGGACCTCCCGGAAGAGCAGCACGTGTGCTGATTTCTTTGGGTTTCAAAATTGACAACAGTCAATGGAAAACTGGATCCAAATTCTACCAGGGAATACTGTGCCAGGTGCTTTCAGTGGGATCCTTGCTGTCTCTGGGATTTCAAGTGCTATTACAATGGTCTTCCCCAGGGCACATTAAATGACTGGTGAGATCCCTAACTGGCATGACTCCAGAAGTGACGTGGAAGTTAGGAAACTCAGGCAGTCATTGATTTCCCAGCCCCACTGACGCTTTTCCTCTATCTCCTGGCTGAGAAAAGAAGACCAGGAAGAGGCGTGAGGGACTTCCAGGGTGGCATGTGGCTGTCTCCAGCACACGTAGATAACCTGGATTCTATCTGTAACGGCTATGCTGATGGATCAGCAGGTTAACCCAAGCTGAAAAAAGCAGCCAAGCACTTCCTTTGGTGTGTGAGGCAGAAACCGGGACATCTGCTGGTCCACCAGGGGACAAAAATCAATCCTATTTCACCAATTTGTCTCCTCCGTGTGGGGAGCATAGGGCATTGAAGGTGGATGCGAATCACCATCCACCTTCTGCTGCACAGGAAAGACAAGGGAAGACTCCAGGGAAGACAGAGGAGGAAAACATCGAGCAGCCCCAGGTGGATGTGTCTCTGTGTGTGTGTGTGTGTGTGTGCGTGCGTGTGTGTGTGTGTGTGTGTGTGTACCTTGACAGTGGGTAGAGGAAGGGAGAGGAGGGTTGAGGTCTTCCCACTAGAGGAGTGAAATGAGCAGAACTGAGAAAAGAGGTCAGAGAAAAGAAAGAGGAACCTACAAGCCACCACAGAGCTTTCTTTCCCCAGGGAATGGTCTCTTGCCCGACTAGGGGCTGCGTATCCTTGTGAAGTCACTGGAAGTTTTCAAGGGGTGGGCTTCCCGGCTTCAGTAGACTCAAGGTCCCTGGGGTCCAGTTAGGATAGGCGCCTGTGAGGGCTCCCGAGTTGGAATAAGAGTCAGAAGAACTGACAGGGCTGGGGGCGCACTAAGCACACTCTATGCCTGAGAGTTGAGGGTGGGGATGTTGGAGGGTAAAAGGGCTGCTTTTTCCCGCGTGCAGGCTTCAGATTCACAGGGGGTGTGAGGAGAGGGCAGAGGAGGAGGAGTCAGTGGCTATTTATGCTGGGAAGATGGCTCAGTTGAGAAGTGAGGCAGATGTGGCCTCAGAGGGTCTGGCGGATGGCTGCCGGGATCACCGGGGGCTGGACTTTGAGACGTCCAGGACGAAGTCCTTTCAGTGCTGCCCTCACTGTGTCTGCTGGAACTGTTGGAGCCGCAGTGCAGCCTAATTTTGACTTTAGGTAAAATAATTCAATACGCTGAGGCCCAGGGGGAACAAAGCAAGGTCTACTCCATATCTCTGAACAGCTGGTGTCTTTCAGTGCCTAAACTCAATCAGAAGCCTGGGAGCAAAAGTTGCCCTCCAGTGCAGTCCATACAGGTTACTTCTTGTAACACAGAGGTGACTGAAGCACGGTAAGCAGATCTAGAAGGGCAAACATCTCTAGCAGATCTAGAGAGGCTAGCCAATGTTAGCTAGCAGTGTCTTTATGTTGATAAAACTATTCACAGTGTTAACTTTGTTTGTTGGTTTGTTTGTCCGTTTTTGTCTCCCAGGCTGGAGTGCAGTGGTGCGATCTCGGCTTACTGCAACCTCCAGTAATTCTCCCGCCTCAGTCTTTCCAGCAGCTGGGATTAAAGGCTCCCCACCCCCACACCCAGAATTTTTTGTAGAGACGGGGTTTCGCCATGTTGCCCGGGCTGCTCTCAAACTCCCGATTTCTTAGTCTGACCAAGTCAGAGTTTAGCTATTTCTTAGCGTAGCAAGTTGAGATTTATTCCAGTTTTGATTTCTAGTTGTAACAATGCTGGCTTTAACCGTGCCTACATATTTGTAGTCGTTGCAAGTTCCTGTTTTGTAATAGGAACCCCCATTATAGCCGTGCGTGCGGTTAAGTCTTGTAGAAATCTGGGTACTGGAGAATGTAATTAAAAAAAAAAAATTAGCAGTGCCTGAAATCTTTTAGTCACACCAAGTGTGATTTCACAATAGAGATTCTCGCCCTGGCTGTGCTTGTGATTTTTCACTCACGCAGAAGTTGAGGTGTCTAGGCTACAGGAACTTTTTGGTGTCGCAAATACTGGTTTAGCCATGGCTGTTTCTTCTTAACCCGAGGAAATTTCGGATAGACGCAAGAGGCACAGGTTTAGTGCTAATACAAATATGGCCGTAGGATCGCACCGTTCGACACTGCAATTTCTTTGTAGGGTTATTTGTATGTTTTGTATATCAAAAAAATTTTTTTTGATGTGTCTGTTTCTGGGAGCGAGGTTACCGGTGTATTTTATTTTCATTTCTGTGCGCTTTAAAAATTTAATTATTTGATTTTTAATTTAAATGTTATGTATTTTATTTTTTCTTACCCACTGCCGTCCCCAGGAGAGTAAATGTGGCATAATTTCTTCTACTGATTTTGAGTATCATGTCTCAGCTTCCTACTAACTAGCCTTCTCCCGTGAGCCGGGGAGCAGAACTGGTGCCTGGTCTCTGGGGTTCTCTTCCGCGGCTCTGTGCCTATGTGGAGCCAGCAGTTTCGCATCAGCACTTTCGCCAATAGCGGAGACTCAGTGTTTTCTCCGCTGCTGCACCTTTGGAAGCGCCGAACAAAACAGAACGTTTCGGCCGGGCGCTGTGGCTCACGCCTGTAATCCTAGCACTTAGGGAGGCCGAGGCGGGTGGATCACTCGAGGTCAGGAGTTCGAGGCCAGACTGGCCGGCGGGTGAAACCCCGTCTGTACTAAAAATACACTAGTTAGCTGGCCGTGGTGGCGCGTGCCTGTAATCCCAGTTACTCGGGAGCCTGAGGCAGTATGCTTGAACCCAGGTGGCGGAGGTTGCAATGAGCCGAGATTGCGCCACTGAACTCCCGCCTGGGCGACAGAGCGAGACTCCTTCTCAAAACCAAAACAACCCAGAAGGTTTCTCGTTCACAAGACTCGGGAGTGCTTTGTGGTAACGCTTCCTCTCTCCTAGCACCGCCACTTTCCCCGGGCTTGCTGTCTCACGGTCTCAGCCCAATGATTGGCCGAAGGGCTTGGGCTCGGTTTTTCCGCCACAGGCGTTTCACTGGGTAGGTGGTTTCTCGGTGGAAGCACCGTACAACCTTCCAAGCCCCGGTATTTCTCGGGGACGGCGATTTCTTAGTGGCAATACCTTAACTGCGCCAAAAATGAAGTTTGCCGCTGGGTACGCCACTAGTCGTTCAGTGTGGGCATTTGCTGTTGATGCAGGATTTTTGCTTCTAAGCTCAGCTATATCCGGGTCCTTGTCTCACGATCAGGAGGAAGTGGGCACGCGGATATCCAAGAGTGAGGGGAGGAGAATTTATTAAGCGTAAACGAAAGCTCTCATCAAAAACAAGGGTCCTGAAAGCAGGCTGCCAGGTTGCTCCCTTAGCAGTTGAATACAAAGGCTTTTATATGAAAGCTGATGAGGCTGGGTTCCCTGTTTGTATAAGGCGAGAATTCCTGGAGGCTTCATCCCATTGCCCCAGTGCGCGTGCGCGCTCTTAGTCCGCAGCAGGCATGTTTAGGCAAGTCCCCTGCGCAAGTTCCCTTGTCTGCACAAAACACCAGTCGGAGGTTCTCCGGGGACCCTTCCCTTACAGTCTCCCTAAAGCTGGCTAACTCCTTTCACTATGTCCAAGTACCCCTGCTTCCTCGGACTGGCACTTTCTCAGTCATAGCAGCGCTCATTCGTCCAAGCAGGATTGATCTCGGTGGCATCACCGCTGGTGGGTCGAGCCTGCAGCTTCTCCTGAGCAGTTTCGTTAGTTTTTGGGTCCTAGCACCGCTAATGGTACCATAGCGGCTCTTCATGGGTTGCAGGATGTTTGCCAACTCCACCCCACGCTGCCTGCCTAGGTTCGGCTACCTGGCAAAAAGAACAGACTCCTGCAAAGGAAGAACCCCCAGGGTTGGATATTTAGGAACGACGTCCTTTGCAGTGCCACGTCCGCGGATGCTGCACTTGGCTTTCTCCCCCCTCCTGGAGAAGAATTGATGTTTACTTCTCCCCACTCTCCGGGCTGCATTATCCAGGGATTTCGGGGACTAGACTACCTGAGATTTTAGAGCTTCTACTGGATCATCCTTTTGGAAATAATTATCAGTTACAATAATGTCTATCCGGGCCGGGTGCGGTAGCTCACACCTGTAATCCCAGCACTTTGGAAGGCCGAGGAGGGTGGATCACGAGGTCAGGAGATCGAGACCATCCTGGCCAACATGGTGAAACCTCGCCTCTACTAAAAGTGCAAAAATTAGCGGGGCGTGGTGGCGCGCGCCTGTATTCCCAGCTACTCGGGAGGTTAAGGCAGGAGAATCGCTTGAACCGGGAGGACTAGGTTGCAGTGAGCCGAGACCCTGCCACTGCACTCCAGCCTGGCAACAGAGCAAGACTCCATCTCAATAATAATAATAATAATAATAATAATAATAATAATAGTAATGTCTATCCATGTTCTTTAAAAACGTTTGCCTTCACGATTCTTTGTCAACGTTTGGTTGTCTTTCTCAATAAAATAACAGAGAAACTTCAAATGCCTTTTGTTTCTTTTGTTTTGTTTGATTGTTGTTGTTTTAGCATTAAGACCAAGTCAGAGGTCTGTTGCTGGGTAAGGAGTGCAGGTAGGAAAGAAGCCAGGACTCCTCCCCCTTACGTTCCTTGATTCCTCAACCCAAGCACATACTTGGTAGGACTGTCTTTGGCCAAAAGCTCTTATCTTTCCAAGTTCTTCCTGGGCTCTGACAAGTGCCTGGGAAGTGGTACTGTAGTCCCCAACTCTACAAATCGCTGTTCTGGAGGGTGGGTTGGCAGAAACGTTGATTAGTTGAAATGTGAGTGGGGCAGCTTAGGTAGGCAATGATCACCTAAAGACTGTAAAGCCAGGCGACTAGACCTGTATACCTTGGTGGTGAAGACCTAGGAAACCAGGTCTCCATCACTTACACAGTATAAGTTTTAACATTTCAGAAGTAAACTGAAATCTTATGCTTCGTATTCCTTTTCAGTAAACTCAGTGGCATACTACACTAATCATGGTGTCTACTTTTTTCCTGAGTTGTATACTATTGAAAGATCTTAGAACACTCTAGCACAATGTAAATGTTCATTATTGTTGCGGGAAGTCAGGGACCCCAAACGGAGGGACCGGCTGAAGCCATGGCAGAAGAACGTGGATTGTGAAGATTTTATGGACATTTATTAGTTCCCCAAATTAATACTTTTGTAATTTCTTATGCCTGTCTTTACTGCAATCTCTAAACATAAATTGTAAAGATTTCATGGACACTTATCACTTCCCCAATCAATACCCTTGTGATTTCCTATGACTGTCTTGTCTTTAATCTTTCAATCCTGTCAGGCGAGAAGGATGTATATGGTCTCAGGACCCTGTAATAATTGCCTGAAGTACACAAATTGTACAGCATGTGTGTTTGAGCAATACGAAATGTGGGCACCCTGAAAAAAGAACAGGATAACAGCAATTGTTCAGGGAATAAGAGAGATAACCTTAAACTCTGACCACCAGTGAGCCAGGCAGAACAGAGCCATATTTCTCTTCTTTCAAAAGCAAATGGGAGGAATATCGCTGAATTCTTTTTCTCAGCATGGAACGTCCCTGAGAAAGAGAATGCGCACCTAGGGGTAGGTCTCTGAACTGCGCCCCCCTCGGGGCATACCTGTCTCTTATGGTCAAGATTGCAGAGGTTAAATAAACTCCAGTCTCCCATAGCGCTCCCAGGCTTATCAGGAAGAGGAAATTCCCGCCTAATAGATTTTGCTGAGACCGGTTGATCTCAAAACCCTGTCTCCTGATAAGATGTTATCAATGACAATGGTGCCCGAAACTTCATTAGCGATTTTAATTTCGCCTCGGTCCTGTGGTCCTGTGATCTCGCCCTGCCTCCACTTGCCTTGTGATATTCTATTACCCTGTTAAGTACTTGATGTCTGTCACCCACACCTATTCGCACACTCCCTCCCCTTTTGAAAATCCCTAATAAAAACTTGCTGGTTTTTGTGGCTTGTGGGGCATCACGGATCCTACCAATGTGTGATGTCTCCCCCAGACGCCCAGCTTTAAAATTTCTCCCTTTTGTACTGTGTCCTTTTATTTCTCAAGCCAGCCGACGCTTAGGAAGATAGAAAAGAACCTACGTGATTATCGGGGCAGGTCCCCCGATACATTATTTATTAATTACAATTACTTTATATAATTGTTCTTTTTCAGTGATTTTTTTTTAATACCTCAAATCACCAAGCACAAGCCTGAATCCACTAAAATGTCCTGTCTAACACGCTCATTTTGAGACAGCTCGTGGTTCTCCATGATAAGTTCCTGGGTGAGGAGTAACAAATCCAGTTTCTTCAACTGCGAATTCAGTTTCTGATGGTCTTTGGCTAAAGCATATTCACACATAGGAGGAATTGATGAAAATGACATGTAGCAGGGACGTTAATGGTTCTTAAATACTTTGGGTTCATTTCTGATTGGCCTTTATTTCTAATAAAGGTATCTGAGGCTGGGCGCAGTGGCTCATGCCTGTAATCCCAGCAGTTTGGGAGGCCGAGGCGGGTGGATCATTTGAGGTCAGGAGTTCAACAGCAGCCTGGCCAACATGGTGAAACCCCGTCTCTACTAAAAGTACAAAAAATTATCCGGGCGCGGTGGCGGGAGCCTGTTAGTCCCAGCTACTCCGGTGGCTGAGGCAGGAGAATGGCGTGAACCCGGGAGGCGGAGCTTGCAGTGAGCCGAGAGATCGCGCCACTGCACTCCAGCCTGGGCGACAGAGCGAGACTC
This sequence comes from Pongo abelii, assembly GCF_028885655.2. Classification (NCBI taxonomy): domain Eukaryota; kingdom Metazoa; phylum Chordata; class Mammalia; order Primates; family Hominidae; genus Pongo; species Pongo abelii. The sequence continues at coordinate 43,382,416 of NC_071989.2, forward strand.
CGTCTCAACAAATAATAATAATAAAATAAATAAATAAATAAATAAAATAAAAATTAGCCAGGCGTGGCGGCGCTTGCCTGTAATCCCAGCTACTCGGGAGACTGAGTCAGGAGAATCACTTGAGCCTGGGAGGTGGAGGTAGGTTGCGGTGAGCCGAGATTGCACCACTGCACTCCAGTCTGGGTGACAGAATGAGGCCCTGTCTAAAAAAAATGTATCTGAGAAAGGCAAGAAAGAAGAAAGTTTAGAGAGTGCCTGGAATTTTTAAAAAATCTTTACTTCCCCCAAATTTGGACAGTAATACTTCATCACTGGGAAGGGGAAGTAGTTTCAAATATTTCTGTAATTATTTGAAAGTGGAAGTTATCAAATAGAGTCCCATAATAAGTTTCCTTATTAACAACTTGGAAGTTCCTAGAGTTTTGAAAGGTACTGTTTTGGATTTTTTTAATAGAGTATAAATTTTGTGTCTATACTCATTTGCAAGGAGATCCTGCCCTGAACCATGATAAGGCTAGGTATTGTGATTATTGCTTTCTTATTGTTAGAAAGTCTTCTCTCTTTAAGTTTTGTCTGTCACCATTCTTTCCATGTGGGAAAGCCTTTAGAGGATACAGTCCTCGAAGAAAAATTAAACCCTCTGATTATGATTGTGTATGATAAGTTTAATTGATACTCCTGTATTGTTCTTGAAAATATAGTACTTAATTCGTAAAATACTTGTCAAAACTAGAGTGTATTTTGCCCCACACCTTCAGTAACATTAGGTATAATAACTTAAATGATCTTTGTAGTTGCTGAGGCAAAATTGTATAAATACTTGTGTAAAAATAGAGTGCATTTTGCCACACATCTCTAGTAATATTGGGTATAATTAAATGATCTTTGTAGTTTCTCAGGGAAAATATACATGTTGGTTTTAACTTTCACTCATTTAATTTGGAAGCATCACATTTCTACAGGCATAAGCCACCTCACCAGGCCTTTTCTTCTTCGTTTTTTCAGTAAAGAAAGATAAAAATACTGTCCATTCTTTGTAAGATACTGGAAAATAACTTGGTTTCCAGAGAGTTTCCGTCCAGTCCCAAATTTGGAGAAATGAACCTGCACACTCCAGTGCAATGTCAAATCTAGACAAACAAGAGGCAAATGTTATTAACATTAGAAAATGTATAGTCTCCATTAAAAGCAAGAATGGGAATTCCTTGGGACCAGAAATGCAAAGAATTCCTGGAAGTGGACTCTAGGTGTCTGCAGAATGAACCCTGAGAGAAGCAGCAGCCCCAGATGGCGAGTGCTTATTGGGAGAATTCTCCTGGTGACCCCAGGAAGCTGGCTTCAGCTTCTTGCAAACTCCAGTTCTTGCAAACCACTATTCTACTTTGTCGCTATAAATTTGTCTACTCTAGGTACCTCACACAAGTGAACCATGCAGTATTTGTCCTGTTTGACTGGCTTGTTTCACTTAACATGTTGTCTTCCAGGTAAATCCATGTTTCAGCATGTGTCAGAATTTTCTTTCTTTTTGGAGCTGAATAATGTTCCATTGTATATACATACTCCATTTTGTTTATTTATTCATCCATTGATGGAGACTTGGGTTGCCTTCATTTTTTTGGCTTTTGTGAATAGTTCTTCTATGAACACAGGTTTATAAATATCTATTCAAGTGCCTGCTTTCAAATGTTTGTGTATATCCCCAGCAAGAGAATTGCCGGATCTCATGCTAATTCTATTTTTAATTTTTGGAGGAGCTGTTATGCTGTTTTCCATCGTGGCTGCATCATTTTATATTCCTACCAACAGTGCACAAAAGTTCCAAGTGCTCTACATTCTTCTGGTTTTTTTTAATAGTCATCTGTTTTTTTTAATAGTGGGTGTGAGGTAGTTACATTCATTTTTGCACTTGGAAAACTGGGGGCAAAAACCAAGGGCATGGCAAAGTATAATAAAATGTGTAAAAAATAAGAAAAATTATGTATGTATTCATTTATTTTGAGATGGAGTTTCACTCTTGTTGCCCAGGTTGGAGTGCAGTGGCGTGATCTTGGCTCACCGCAACCTCCAGCTCCCAGGTTCAAGCAATTCTCCTGCCTCAGCCTCCTGAATAGGTGGGATTACAGGTGCCTGCCACCACGCCTGGCTAGTTTTTCTTTTTTAGTAGAGATGAGGTTTCATCATGTTGGTCAGGCTGGTCTCGAACTCCTGACCTTAGATGATCTGCCCACCTCGGCCTCCCAAAGTGCTGTAATTACAGGCATGAGCCACCGCACCCCACCAGCATTACCATTTCTATCTCAGCAGGGGCAAGAGAATGAGTGGTGTTAGAGAAAGCAAGAAACTGCTACAGGAAAGGGTCACTCCTCAGTATTTGTTTTTCTTTCTTTCTTTCTTTCTTTTCTTTTTTTGAGAGAGAGAGGGTCTCACTCTGTCACCCAGGCTGGAGTGCAGTGGCACAAGCATAGCTCACTGCAGCCTCAACCACCTCAGCTCATGGAGACTCCCAGGTGGCGGAGACTACAGGTACGTGCCACCATGCCTGGCTAATTCTTTAATTTTTTGTGGAGACGGGATCTCACTCTGTTACCCAAGTTGGGTTTGAACTTCTGGCCTCAACTGATCCTCCTGCCTCAGCCTCCCAAAGTGCTGTGATTTCAGGCATGAACCACCACAGCCAGCCTATGTTTGACTTTAGATAAAATAATTCAGTACCCTGAGGCCAGGGGAAACAAAGCAAGGTAATAAATTACTACTCTGTATCTCCGAACAGCTGATGTCTTTCAGTGCTAAACTCAATCAGAAGCCTGGGGGGGAAAGTAGATCTCCAGTGCCACCCATTTAAGTTACCTCTTGTACCACAGTGCTGACTGAAGAGTGGTAAGCAGATCTAGAGAGGCAAGCTGATAGATATTAGCTACCAGTGTCTTCAGGTTGATCAACATATACATAGTGGTACATTTTTTTTTTTTTTTTTTTGAGATAGAGTCTCACTCTCTCACCCAGGCTGGTGTGCAGTGGTACAATCTTGGCTCTCACTGCAAACTCCACCTCCCAGGTTCCAGTGATTCTTGTGATTCAGCCTATTGAGTAGCTGGGATTATAGTCATGCATCACTATGCCTGGCTAATGTTTGTGTATTTTTAGTAGAAATGGGTTTTCCCTATGTTGGCCAGGCTGGTCTTGAACTCCGGGCCTCAAGTTATACACCCACCCTAGCCTCCCAAAGTGTTGGGATTACAGGTGTGAGCCACCCTGCCTGGCCTACAAGGGTAACTTTTTAAAATGGTCTAAAAAGAACTCTATAAATTAGATAATATGGATCAATCCTGCAAGATCCACAGTCTACCCAACTCACACAAAATAATCTGTAAATTTTTGAAATTATTAAAGATACTGAATTCATGGTCAAATGTCTTCCAAAAAACAAACCTAGAGGTTCTTACAATTTCACTGACTAATTTTACCTAATATTCAAAGAATTAATAGGATGAATTCTACACAATTTATTCTAGAAAATAGACGAATATGGCATACTTCCCAACTTATTTTATGAGATCAGCATTTTCCTGGCAAACACAGTACACTAGGAGAAAACTACTGACTAATATTGCACCTAAACATAGATGCAGAAATCTTCACCAAAATACTAACAATTAGAAATCTGAAATGTATGTTAAAGAACAATACCATGCCCAAGTAAGGTTTATTCCACACGTAAGGCTGGTTTAATACTCAAAAGTCAATCAATATGATTCACCCTATTGATTGTCTAGATTGGAAACACCATATAATTCTATCAAATGATTCAAAAAAATGCATTTAAGAAAATCTATACCCATTCATGATCTAAAATGTAAAAACCAGCTCTCAGCAATGTGGGAATAGAGGGAATTTCCTCAACTGTGCAAAGAACATCTACAGAAACCTATAACTAAATTGTATGTAATAGTGACAGACTCAATGCTTTCCCATGAAATCAGGAACAAGACAAAGATATCCTCTCCAAGTCTTTCTATTCAACAAGGTACTGGAATTGTTTGCCGGTGCAATAAGTTGAGAAAAGGACTTAAAAAGCATATACGTTGGAAGTAAAAAAAAAAAAATGAAACGATCCACACTTGCAGAACATGAGCCTATCTTAAAGGGTTTAAAAGCAAACTTCCAGAACTCATGAGTGAATTTAGCAAGGTCTCAAGATAGAAGGGTGCAAAGCTTCAGAGGGAAAAAGTTCCAGGGCCTTAGAACAGGAAAATTTCCTGCAGTAAGTTCTCAGGTCCTCTGCCTGTTCACTTGATTTCCTGTAGGCTTAGCCTGTGAGTCCCCCACCCTGCATGACCCCTGGCCGATCCTCCCCTCCAATCGCTGCATAAGACACACCACTTTTTGTATTTTATTTTGCTCTGCAACCAGCAAATCCAGGCGACCCAGGTTTCCCTGCCAGTCCTGGCAACAGCAACCAGACACCCCACCCCTGAGCCTCATCCTTACTCAGCAGGAACCCAGGTAACAGGAATTTCACATTTGTGTAAAATTTTATTGAGAAGAGGAACGAAAAAAGCCATAAAGCGATCTGAAGGCGAAACTTCTTCCATCGCATTTGAGAGAACTCGGGTATTATTGTTAACTTTATTTATTTATTTATTTACAAGAGGATCATGCAATGGAAGGTCTCAGAGGAAGTTTCAGGGCCCAGGATTCCAAAGGCGGGCCGTGGACACAGTCTCAGGGCGTCTGTCCCCAAGCGCATGCCATCTGCAGCCAGCAGTCTTGGAACTTTGGTTGGTGGCACCAGGGGACAGCAGTAGGCTGACACTCTCAAAGGTCTTCTCGGATGGAAGTCTCCGGCTCCAGTCGTCTGTCCACTAAGCGAGAGGCGAGTTGCTAGGGAGGCTGCGGGGGCGGGAGTACGTGGAGACCCTCTGCAGCCTCCTGCTCTCCCGAGGGCTCCTGCGGCTCCTCCTGAATTGCCTGCGCCGGATCCAGAGCGGGCGACCCTGTGCCCCGCCTCAAGGTACTCTGAGACTTGGGAAAGAGATCTTTTCGCCGGCAGTTTCAGCGAGGAAGCACGCAGGGAGCAGAAAGTAGGTGGCAGTGGAAATCTAGGCCGTCCCAGGAGAGCTCGCAGTGGTAAGGACAAGAAGGGAGCATCTAGGACACCGAATGTACTGAGCTCCGGGCTGGAGGCATCTGGTCCCGCCGCCTCCTTTGCGGAATCCCGGGCCTGCCAAACTCGGAGGGGAGACGGCAAAGACGGCAACTCCATCGCTTCCTTTCACCAGCGGATACAGGGTATCTAGGACTCATAAGTCCACATTTTTGCGTTTTTGTAATCTTCTGGTCTCATGGGCGGTCCAAATCAGATTGCAGGGAGGTGGCTGTGAACCTTATTCTTAGGAGCAAGTTACATCAGGACATGGAATTAATGAGATTAACATAAAGTCCTATCATTTGTGATGAAGTTGTCTAGTTAAATAATTTGCTTTAGGGATTGAAAAGAAAAAATATTACCTTTCTTGTACAGAGAAAGCCCTCTTGGGGGACCCTGGTTAGAAAGTTCATTATTGTCCCCAAATGCATTGCTAGTACTAGAGCAGACTTGGATCCCTTTCTGTCTCAGAGTAATGCTTGTCAGATGCCTAAAGATCGCGATGTTACTGAGGAGCAGGCCAGGGTAGTTGCCCATTTTTAAAATTAGAAGATCATTTTTTGGGGAGATATTTTGTTATTTTATTGTTCTGTGTTATGTTGACTCACGTTACATTTTAATTTTAGATTCCGGGGTACATGTGTAGGTTTGTTACAAGAATATATTGCGTGATCCTGAGGCTTCTATTGATCTCATCACCCAGAGAGTGAACTAAATCCCCAGGAGGAAGTTTTTCAGCCTCTACCCCCTTATGTCCCTCCCTCCCTCCTTTTGGAGTCCTCAGTGGTCTCTTGTTCTCATCTTTATGTCCCTGTACACCAGGCTGAGCTCCCACTTCTAAGTGAAGAGATGCAATATTTCTTTCTGCATGAATTCGCTTATGATAATGGCATCCTTATAGAATAGTTTGAAGTTGGATAATGTGATGCTTTGGGCTTCATTAATTAATTAATTAATTGCTTGGGATGCTTTGCCTATTCATTGTCTTTTTTTTTTTTTTGAGACAGGGTTTTTGCTGTAGCTCAGGTGGGAATGCAGTGTCATGCTCTTGGCAACCTGGACCTCCCACGCTGAAGGGATCCTCCCCATCAGCCTCCAGAGTAGCTGGGTGATCCTCCCCCCTCAGCCTACAGAGTAGCTGGGAATACAAGTATGTGCCACCATACCTGGCTAATTTTTCTTGTATTTTTTGTAATGATGGGGTTTCACCATGCTGCTAGGTTGGTGGTTGCCTCAGCCTCCTGAGTGGCTGGGACTACAGGCAGCTGGGACTCCAGGCAGGAACCACCACACCCAGCTAATAATTTTTTTTTTTTTTTTTTTTTTTGGTAGAAATTGTGTTTCACTATGTTGTCTGGTTTGGTCTTGGACTTCTGGCCTTAAGTGATCCTCCTCCCTCAGCCTCTCAAAGTGCTTGGATTACAGGTGTTAGCCACCATGCCTAGCCCATAATAAAGTTGTTCTAGTCTTAGATTCTTCTCTCATGATGATAACTCCACCTTCAGTTTTTGTGGGTTTTTTTTTGTTCGTTTGTTTGTTTGTTTTTCTTTTTTTTACAACATCTTGCTCTGTTTCCCAGGCTGAAGTGCAGTGGCAGGATCCCAGCTCACTGCAACCTCTGCCCCCTGGGTTTAAATGATTGTACCACCTTAGCCTTCCGAGTATCTGAGATTACAGGTTCATGCCACCATGTCTGGCAAATGTTTGTAGTTTTAGTAGAGAGGGGGTTTTACTATGTTGGCCAGGCTGGTCTCAAACTCGTGGCCTCAAGTGATCCTCCTGCGTCGGCCTTCCAAAGTGCTAGGATTACAGATGCGGGCCACTGCACCTGGCCCAGATTTTTTTTCGCTTTGTTCATTGCATTATTCATATCAAAGTGGAAGTATCGCGGATAATTCTAGTCTTACTATACTACCTAATATAGCATCCTACTACTTATCTTTCCAATACACTTATGTTAAGTTTCTTGATAGAATTTATCAGGGCCGAGCGCAGTGGCTCATGCCTGTAATGCTAGCACTTTGGGAGGCCAAGGCGGGTGGATCACCTGAGGTAAGGAGTTCAAGACCAGCCTAGCCAACACAGCTAAACCCTGTCTCTACTAAAAATACAAAAATTAACCAGGCATGTTGAGCGCCTGTAGTTCCAGCTGCTCGTAAGGCTGAGGTGGGAGGATTGCTTGAACCCAGGTGGCAGAGGTTGCAGTGAGCCGAGATCATGCCACTGCGCTCCAGCAGTGGAAACAGAGTGAGACTGTCTTAAAAATAAACAAACAAACAAACAAAACAACAACAACAGCAACAAAAAGCATGTATTATATAACTACTGTCTTATTTATTTATTTGTTGTCCTGTTTACTGTCTTTTTTCAACTCATGAAGGTGTCAAACACTTTATGGCCAAGTCCATGTCTACTTGTTGATCACTTACCTCTGGGACCTTGATCCCTTTGTAGCACAATATAGACACTTAGCATTTGTTAATGAAGAGACAATAAATGTATTAAAAGACTGGGTGTGGTGGCTCATTCCAGAAATCCCAGCACTTTGGGAGGCGAGATGAGAGGATTGCTTGAGCCCAGGAGTTTGAGCCGAGTCTGGGTAACATAGGGAGACTCTACCTATACAAAAAATTTAAAAATTAGCTGGGTGCGTGGTGTGCACCTGTAGTCTCAGCTACTTGGGAGGCTGAGGTAGGAGATTGCTTGAGCCTAGGAGATTGAGGGTAAATTGAACAGCGATCATGCCACCACATTGCAGCCTGGGTGACAGAATGAGACCCTATCTCAAAAACAAAAACAAAAACAAAAAACAAAAAAGAGTAGTATCAGAGGTCTATAGCTGATTATAATCCTATAAAAGGATCAAAGTAAAACAATAATTGTCGATGGCAAAAGTATTAGAATAGCAATGGTTAAAGATGCAGTGGGCAAGGAAATTTGGTTATAGCTATGGCATACAACAATTTAATATAATGATCATAATTAGTTCTGCTAACATACACTAACACATTTCAGAATCACAGGAATCTCATACAATTTTGTAATACATACTAATAAGACATTCATATAAATACAATCCAAAGAAAGTTAAATATCATTTCATATTTGATAATGCATCTTATGTGATTTTATTATGACAAATAAGCCAAGATCTTATGTGATCTTATTATGCCAAATAAGCCAAATATATCTCTTTGGATTTCAGGGGACTTAATGTCAAAAAAATTAATGGGGTAGAAAAGACTGAATTTAGAATTGGATTTTAGAAAGTTTGTCAAATACTTAAAACAAGGTCAATGTTTAAAACACTTGATATCACAAAATAGAATCACAGGTCATTGTAAAATAAGTCAGTCGTTTAGTCAAAGTGGTAACTCAAATATTTCAAAAACAAAAAGGCAAAACCTTTTACTCTTTGAGACTTACTTTCCCAAAAAATAAGACCTAATGAAGATAGCATGAAGCCAATTAAATCTATTTCTCAAATCTTATAGACAAATGTATTAAATTTTAATCATCTTGACCAGAAGCTATAATTTTATAAACCTTTCATAACCTTTTACAATGTTTAAAAAAATAATGGGTTAATACCTCAAGAAAACATTGTTAATCTGACACAGGGGCCCACAGGCTGGTCTTGCATCAGTGTTCCTTTGATATTAATCTTTAATTTATAGGCTGGCCATTGTGGCTCACATCTGTAATCTCAGTACTTTGAGAGGCATAGGTGGGTGGATTCCTTGATCTCAGGAGTTTGAGACTAGCCTTGGCAATGTGATGAAACACTGTCTCTACAAAAAATACAAAAATTAGCCAGGCATGGTGGTACACACCTGTAGTCCCAGCTACTCAGGAGGCTGAGGTGGCAGGATCACTTGGGTCTGGGAGATGGAGGTTGCTGCAGTGAGCCAGGATCATGCCACTGCATTCCAACCCAGGTGACAGAGCTAGTCCCTGTCAAAACAAAACAAAACAAAACCACTGTTTATAGAGAAATACTGAACTAACTTTCTCTCTTAAAGTAGGTCCTTACAAGTCCAAACACCCACTTCTTCTGCAATAGTCCCTGGGACTAGGGAGTTGAATAGTTTAATTTTCTGGACCCAGGTCTCATGAATGCAGCTTCTTCTGATTTTCATCTTCTCTTAGGTCTGAAGATGCGACTTCAGTTGCTGTTAATGTTTAAGATTTAGCAGGAGTTGGTGACCTTTTTCGACTCAGGAGTGAAAGCCCTGTAACTTGGTAACACAAAAACTTTAAAAAATTACAGAAAGTTATGTGTAGATATAATAACCTTTTTTTAAATCTCAGTTTTTCTAAGCAAATAAAAACCTAGTAATAACTACATAGGAATTATTTTGATGAAATGTGCAATATGTTTTTACCTTTTTCGTAAATCACCTTTGAATTAGATAAAACAATTTTCCTTTTGATAATAACATTTTTTCTTTGGAAAAATATGTGCCTACAATACTTTTGTAAAGTTGAAAATGACCCAGATATTTAATGACTATCTATTATTTCATATAATATAACTCTAAGGTTGTTTTTTTTTTTTTTTTTTTGATGGCGTCTCACTCTGCCTAGGCTGGAGGACGGTGGCACGATCTCAGCTCACTGCAACCTCTGCCACCGAGTTCAAGAGATTCTCCTGCCTCAGCCTCCTGAGTAGCTGGGATTGCAGGCATGCACCATCACCGGCTAATTTTTGTATTTTTAGTAGAGATGGGGTTTCACCACTTGGGCCAGGCCGGTCTCCAACTCCTGACCTCAAGTGATCTGCCCATGCTGGCCTCCCCTAAAGTGGTGGCTCACACAGGAACACCACAGTCTTCTGAATTCAAATAGGCGGAGGCTGGAGCTCAGGCACCACCTCTGCGGAATCTCAGGCAGGCTTCACATAGCCGAGAAAATGTTGTTCCATCGCTTAATTAAGCCTCAGAGCAGGAGGACATAAGCGTTTGCGCTGATTAACGAGAGGAAGCAGAACCTTTAGCACTACCGTCAGCCTGGGTATTCATGCTCTCCGGAGCTCGTGGGCAGAGGGCACCCAGATATTATGAAACTCAACAGTAACAAATGCACGAAAATTCGTAGACAAATGAAAAACGATAAAATTCTAGAGAGCACATAGAAACAAAACAAATCGTAATTCCGACAGAAAAACAGAGCGAGAAAAGAAGTCGAAATGAAACGGATACTAAGCAAACCTTACAGAGAACGAGCGCTACAAAACGCAGGGATGAAAGAGTTCTTCAGGGGCCAAAAACCATCTGTGTCCGGGAAATGAGCATTGCTGCCACCGGAAAACTGTCCGCCAGGTCTCTGCACTGCTCTGTATCTCGCTAACAAGAATCTGGCGGCGCTGAGACTCAGCAGGCGCCGGCACCTAGCGGATAGCGCTGGTATTGCCAAACAAATATCCGTTTAGGCGCCTTAACGGTGCTGCTAGAAAGAAACTGTGGATTCTTAGGAGGGGTGCTTCCAGCCCGAAACATAGTGTCTGGAGGAATGGACCGACTCTGTTTAAATATGTTGTGACGTTTTAATGTGTTTTAATCCGTTTAAGGTGTTAAATCCGTTTAATGTGTTTTAACACGTTTTAATGTGTTGTGACAGGAAAAGAGCCGGCTAACGGTATTACGGAAGTACTAGTTGGTACAGAGGCTCGGTGCAATTACCGTTCTGCACCGTAAAACGGGTTTAGGAAGTTCCTAGGAGATACTAGCGGTGCGAGAACCGAGAAAGTGACGGCAGGCACAGACAACTTATGGACTCCGCGTACGGGAAACGTCCCGTTAGGCGCTAAGAACGGTGCAGCAACTGAAAAAAGGCCGAGTGGACGCTACTGGCAAAAGCGTTGCTGCAAAACCGCCAGCTCCGCATTAGAAACAGAGCCGCCAGACAGAACCCGGGACCTGACACCACCGAGGCGGAGACCGAGCTTGGCTCCCCAGCTCCTGAGAGAATGCAAGTCAAGGAGCACGAAGCTGTGACACTCAAAATTAGTAGAAGAAAAATGAATAACATTTAAATCAGATAAAATTTTAAAATAATAAATTCTAAAATTCAAATAAAAAGGCAAAGCAAACACACCGGAAACTACCGGTAACATTGTTCTCAGAGCAAAAGACACAAAAAGAGAATTTAAAAATAAGCAAAAATTAGAGAGAACCAACCCTACAAAGAAGAAATTACAAGTATGGCTAAATGCAGCAATTCTATGATTAGGATATCCCTGTTAGATCTAAACCGGTACATGTTACACCGAAGTCTACATTTCTTACGACAAAAACAAAAACAAACAACAACAACAACAAACCAACAAAACCCAGTCACAGTTAAACCTGTTTACGACTAAAAAATCGTAGTAGCTGATATATCCCAACTTGGTCCACAAGAGGAAAAAGTCGCGTTCGGCGGAAATTGCTATTGTCAAACCGAGCTTCGTAAACCAGAAATCGTGTTTGCCGGCATTTCCTGACTTCCATGGGAGTTTAAAAGACACCAACATAGCTAAGGCGGGACTTGATATTGCGAAGCTAGCCTTGGTGTAAGGGCTCCCAGGCACTGCTAAACTGGTCATCGCAAAACCCAAATGAATCGCATTCTCTGGTACACAGATTTCTACAGGAATTGAACATCTCCTGCGCAGCTAAAGCAAGGCTTACTAGTAGGAAGCTGGAACTTGCCACGACTTAGAAACTTGAGGCTTTGGGAGGCCGAGGTGGATGGATCATCTGAGGTCGGGAGTTTGAGACCAGCCTGGCCAACGTGGCAAAACCACGTCTCTACTAAAAATACAAAAATTAGCCGGGTGTGGTGGCGGGCGCCTATAATCCTAGCTATTTGGGAGGCTGAGGCAGGGGAATCACTTGAACCCGGGAGGTGGAGGTTGCAGTGAGCCGAGATCGCCGAGATCGCGCCACTGCATTCTAGCCTGGTCCAAAGAGCGAAACTCTGTCTCAAAAAAAAAGGAAAAAGAAAAAAGAAACTTGAGGCAGGGCTAACTCCGGGTTTGTTATGATTAGAAATCCAAGGCTACAGGAAACCCGGAGTTGCTGGGAAATGAGTCACAGGGTCACTCAGCCTTTCTGTGGCGAAACACCGACTTCCTACGACCTGGAAATCGCCGCCAGGGCTAGACTGGTGTTTGTCCTAAGTGGGGACTTGCTTGGGTTGAGAAATCACATTTTGGCTATTCCCCGACTTGAACCAGGGGGTAGAAATCGTAGTCACCGGCTGGGCGCAGCGGCTCACGCTGCAATCCCGGCAGTTTGGGAGGCCGAGGCGGGCAGATTATTGAGGTTAGGAGTTCGAGACCAGCCTGGTCAATATGGTGAAACCCCGCCTCAGTAAAAATACAAAAATTATCCGGGCCTGGTGGCGCGCGCCTGTAATCCCAGCTACTCAGGAGGCTGAGGCAGGAGAATCGCTTGAACCCGGGGGGCGGAGGTTGCAATGAGCCAAGATCGCGCCACTGCACTCCAGCCTGGGCGACGCAGCGAGACTCTGTCTCAAAACAAAACAAAAGGAAAAGAAGAGAAAAGATAAGGAAACGCAGGCACCCTGAAATCGAAACTTGTTGGGACCAACAAGTCAACGACGGACGAATCCGCGGGGTCCTGCGACAGACACGCCAACGGCGCCGCCACAGCACAGGGTTCTGGAGGCCGAGCTGTTCTGCGGGTTCTGCCGCGGCGCTGGCGGCGCTGGGAAGAAACAGCGCCCGGGCAGCTCCCCTGTCACCGGCTCGGAGGAGCGGCGGGCTCCCCCAGCCCAGCGCCGCCGCCGCCGCCCGGGAACGCCAGGCTCAGCGCAGCTGGGGAAGCTCCGAATCCCTCAGATCGGCGACCTGAGTGCTGTCGCCCCGAGAAAATGGAGGCACCGGGCAACGAGCTGTGCCGAGACCGAGAGACCTCAGTTCTGCGAAATGTCGGTGCCTGGAGCTTGCGAATGACTGCAGCCGGCGGATTGTCAAGGACAACATTCCTTATGGAGCAACCAACGGCGCTGTCACCAAGAAACCGTGGACTCTGAGAAAAAAGAGGGGTTCGGCCACCGAGAAACCCCGTGCCACGTGTGCTGTGACAGCAAAACCGCCCGCTCCGCGCCGCTGGCGAAAGAGCCAACCACCGCCGGGTGCTGCGACCGTGACGCCGGGTGCTGCGACCGCGACACCGGGACTAGAAGGCCTCGGATGGAGAATGGCACGCCCAGAGCAAGCAGGAAAACGTTTTGTTTGGCTCAACTAGCGCTGTCGCAACCGGAAAACTGTCAGGCCAGTGCTTCCGCGGAGACGGATGTGAGAAACCGTTGATCCGAGGCAGGAGTGGGGCTGGGCGCTGGACTCGCTGGTGTGAGAATCTGGCTGCGCTAGGACCCGGCAAGCGCGGGCACCAGGCGAACGCCAGCGACTGTGCCAGACAAATGCATGTCATTTTTGGTCGCCATTCAAAGGTGCAGCCGGCAGTCAGCCCCGGCTCTGAGAAACAAGTGGAGGTGTCAGCCATAAACCCTCCGTGCAGGGAAAGGAGCGTCGCTGCGACGGATCGACTGGCCGTTGGGTGGAACTTTCTTTGGTGGCCTAGTGACTAGAAAACAAAAACGAAAACGAAATAAAAAACTGCTACTGGCATTACTCCCACGCTCCCTCCTCAAGTCAGTGGCTTCAGGCTTAAGAAAACCTGTATTTTTCTTGGCTGAACCGTGATCTCTAATTACTTAGGGCCCCGCGACCGATCCAGTGCGATTCGCAGAGGGAAAGGAGCTGGAATAAGGATCCGGAATGCGACGGATTTGGCTCCTCCAGGAAGAAAGCAAAACAAATGCAGGTCGCGAACACTTTACAATGCAGGAAGCTGCTCTTTCAGTGGCCGCGGCTGGGTCCTTCCACACCACCTCTCTGTCCTAGGCCTTCGTCCCAGTTCAGCCCTCACGGATTCTAGGCTAGCGGTCAACAACCGCATCCCTTCGGAACCTGGAAACTCTAGGTCCAAGATATCGGTGAAGAATGAAAGGCACAGTGCCGTTCAACCCAGGCTTCAGGCCTGCCCCGCTGGTCCCGTCCCTTCCCTGTGGGATGGAACTCTGTGGGAATCGCTCCTTATTCTGATGGTTCACTCATTCAGATATCCTTGATATTTGGGGATAGTTCTAAAACAGCTGGGGAGAAAAATGGACTGGGAGACTCCGGCGTTGGACGTGAAATTGTCAGTGAGACATCCGCCTCTAAGCCCAGGGAAATGCTCAAATTGTGGTTCTCTGTCTCTGGCACCGTGATCTTTGAAATGCATTACTGATTTTTTTCTTTCTTCTGGGAAATGCAATGCAGGTGAACTTGTAAGTGTTGAATCCTCCCTCTCCTCACTTTTCGATCAGACTGAGGCCTACTTCCTTTCTGATAAGAAATATGGAACTGCCATTGCTCAGTAGGAAAATGTCCTTTCCTACAAGCATTCATATTTCAATAAAAATCTGCACTTTGTGAGTTGAGCCCCCTCAAAGAGACCTACAGACCCTGCCCCGAGCATCTCCATCCACACTCATCATTTCCCATTTTCACCACTTCTGCTCCTGTGCAAACCACTACTATCCTTTTCTGGGGGATCCTAGGCAGAGGCAATGGCAGCACAAAGGCAGAGAAGGCACTGCCAGGTAAGGAAATCTATTTTGTCCTTGCAATTCTCTCCCCCAAGGCATTTGCCTCAATATCTCCCTCCCACCATACCCATACCCCTTCTTCAGCTAGCCAAAACCTTCCCTGCTGTTTGAGGCTCCTCCAATTGCCTCCTGGTCCTGTGGTTGCGAGAATAAAGGAAAAACTACACTGTTCTCACCCACATAGTTACAGACACTATGAAATAGAAGAGCAGCCTGGAGTCATTGCAAAGCAAAATACCTACCATCAGTTCTCTCTTCCTAGTTCTTTTTCTTGTCTTTTTTTTTTTTTTTCTTTTGAGACAGAGTCTTCCTCTGTCACCAGGCTCGAGTGCAGTGGCGCAATCTCGGCTCAGTGCAACCTCTGCCTCCCGTGTTCAAGGATTCTCCTGCCTCAGCCTCCTGAGTAGCTGGGACTACAGGAGTGTGCCACGACGCCCAGCTAATTTTTGTATTTTTAGTAGAGACGGGGTTTCACCACGTTGACCAGGATGGTCCCGATCTCTTTACCTCGTGATCTGCTCGCCTCGGCCTCCCAAAGTGCTGGGATTACAGGCATGAGCCACCGCGCCCGACCCTCTCTTCCCATTTCTACTCCAGCTTCCCATCTTAGTAAAAAATCTGTGAGCAGCACCCTGTAGCGGGAAAAGGTAACCTGTCTTGATGGGAGTCCATAGGAGGCTGCAGGCTGCTTCCCTACAGAGACTGATATCAAGGTAGCGGCAGAATTTAGATTCTAATCCTAGTGTGATTGGAGGTGGGGTGGATTCCAGGGAGGTCAGAAAGTGATCAAATACAAAATTGTGCTCCTCTGGAGGAGGTCATAGGAACTTTGAAGTATGACAACGGCTAGTAATTGGGTAGAATTGGAGCAGGCCGGCAATGGCAGTTTTGTGTGGGTGGTAGGACCTAGGAATCAAACTTGAGGGCAAATTGTGGAGCACATGTGACAAATGATGTAGAGCCTTTCCTATTTCCCTTTCCAGTGTGTTATCCAGAAC
This sequence comes from Pongo abelii, assembly GCF_028885655.2. NCBI lineage: Eukaryota > Metazoa > Chordata > Mammalia > Primates > Hominidae > Pongo > Pongo abelii. The sequence goes on from NC_071989.2 coordinate 43,398,223, forward strand.
AATAAATAATAAAGAATTAAGAAAGACTAATATTTTTTATCAATCTCATGAAGAAAAATTGCATCAAATCAAGATAACTATAATGATAAATATTGTTAGAATATTATTAACCAAATGAAAGTGACACAAAACAGAAAAACGGGGTGGATGGTGGGAGGGATCAAAGAAAAGCAAAGTCTCCAACACTCAGGCAATTTGCACAGGTGAATCTTCTGGCCAGTTGTTATGTTGCAGGAAGCTGTGCAACTAATGAATGAGGAGGCAGGAATCCGTATTAATACTTTCCTGATACAGAGAAATTCTTGGATTTAACAATCTGCTTCTTTGTCAGGTACTGACTTTTGATTATAGGCTCAGAAAAGATAGTAACAGTTATAATCACTTAGTCTAGTAGAGTAGGTAAAAGAAAGACTGGAGGAGGCTATACAGAAAGCAAAAGGTCAAAGTGCCCCGGGGTAAGTCATCTAGAGTTGAAAGTGAAGAACTGTGCTTGGTACCAGTGGAGGACTCCACCAGGTCAGGTTAACCTACAAAAAATGAACCATTGGCTGTTGATCTCTGGGACTGAAGATTCACCCTATCCCATTCCTGTCTAGCCTCAGCTTTACATTCACTGTGTAGCTCAAAGGTTTTGTTTTTTTTCGTAAAACACTCTCCACAACTGTTTGATAGATTATAAAACCCTGTCCTAAGACTTTGTCATCCACAGACAATTGTCTTATTTTTAATCCTCTTCAAAACGTCGTTTATAATTAGCTATTGGACTTTGATAGGTGTTTTTGAATGCAGGTTTCTAATTACTCTGGAGATTGTGACATTAGAATAAAGAAAAATGTGACACGAGTCTGGTTGGGAAAATTTTTTTTAAAAAAGTAGAATGGAGGAGTAAACTTTTAGGACTCTCATGGAGAACTGAAATATTCGTGAATATCAAACAGAACAGGAGTTAATTGCATGGACTGAACAAATGGAAGACTGAAGTGATATTGTTGATTTTTTTGCTAAAAAATTGCTGAACCTTAAAAAATTGCTGACCCTTTGTTATGTTTTTCTGAGTCAAGGAAACTTTACTGTTGAGCTATTGACAGCTTTTAACAATTCAGTAAAGTATACTCCAGTGAACAAAATTTGGAGCATATTTGTTTCTCTCTTTACCTGATTTCTCCAGAATTTGCAAACTATTGGTGAATATTCTTAACTTATGTCAATGTAGTTATTTGCATAAGTGCAATAAGAATGTTTTCTTTTGCAACAGAACACCATTGGAGAAACTGGTTATTTTACCAAGGCTTTGACTGAAATGGTGCGCTTTTCTTTAAGGAGTCAAACTTGATTTACAGAGCCAATAAAAGCCCCTTGGGAAAACAGGCCCCAAACCTCGTCTACACAGTCCCTATACAAGGTTTCTGACTTGTGGTAAATAAAGAATGTCACTTTCTGACAAGCCCAGGAGCCCCAAGTGATGGGACCTCAAGAGGAGGGGAATTTACCCAACTCATATGTATTCGGTGGTACAAAGCCATGGCTGGGCTTGGCTTTTAAAAAGTCTTATCTGAGACTTTTTCTATGGAACAAAGTTCCATCAAAGTCATTTAAAAAGGCTTGTGTGAAAAATAATTGTTCTTGCGGCACTTTATACAAATAATTAGGCCAAGTATAATAAAGCAAATAGGTCCTACCATGATTTCTCTTTAGTAAAAATGGGAAACTGGAGAGAGAAAAATTATGTTTCAACAACTGTAGTATACATGTTGTTAGATTCTAGTCTTGCCTAATGTTATTTAATTTTTATTATTTTCTACAGTTTGGACTGAATTCCAAATTTTTTTCTGGCTAAAAGTCTCCAAATTAATGTTTTCAATTACTTTCTTCTTTCTTTTCCTTTCCCCTTCCCATTTTTCCTAATTTTAAATCACCGAAAACTAAACTGTGCTTTCTTAAGGCCCTGCAAAATGAAGCTAGATAACTTAAACTTCAGAAGTAAATAAGAACAACCTACATACATACAAAAACCACTCTCATACCTGCCTGCTGATGTATGGACTTCAAAGTATTATGGCCCATATCGATTTTCCAGAATCTTCTTTTTTTCTTTGTTTGTTGCTGTTTTTTCTTTTCCTACCTGTATTTTCTCTTCACAGGATGTGAGACTTCACAACCTGCTAAAAATGAGCTCTCCTAATAATGTGGGTCCTACCCAACTGGGAATAAACCATCGTAGCCATGAGAGATCAGATGACTCTTCTCCTCCAAATATCATGTTAGAGGAGACTCACTTTCTTGTAAAATGCTTTACCTAAAAGAATTTCAAAAGAAAAGGGAGGAAACGTGAAAGGAAAATAAATCCAGGGACCCCCAAATCACTAAGCCAAAGGGAAAAGTTAAGCTGGGAACTTTAGGGCAAACCTACCTTCCACTCTATTCCTAAAGAATATAGCTGCTAAGTTGAAAAAGCTACATACCGGCCAGGCAAAGTGGCTCACGCCTATAATCCCAGCACTTTGGGAGGCTGAGGTGGGCGGATCACCTGAGGTCGGGAGTTTGAGACCAGCCTGACCAACATGGAGAAACCCCGTCTCTACCAAAAATACAAAATTAGCCGGGTGTGATGGCACATGCCTGTAATCCCAGCTACTCGGGAGGCTGAGGCAGGAGAGTCGCTTGAATCTGGGAGGTGGAGGTTGCGGTGAGCTGAGGTCCTGCCATTGCACACCATTCTGGGCAACAAGAGCAAAACTTGCTCTCAAAGGAAAAAAAAAGCCACATACCTCCCTCACCCTCACAAGGAATTTCCTTGTGGACAAAGCACAGATAGAACTCGAAGTCATCCCTCTGCTCACAGAGATAAATGCATATCTGATTGCCTCCTTTAGAAAGGCTAATCAGAAACCTAAAAGAATGCAACTGTTTGTTTTTTACCAATCTATGACCTGGGAAACCCCTCCCCACTTTGAGTTTTTCCGCCTTTCCGGACAGAACCAATGTACATCTTATGTATATTGATTGATGTCTTATGTCTCCCCAAAGTACATAAAACCAAGTTGTGCCATGACCACCTTGGGCATATGTGGTCAGGACCTCCCTGAGGCTGTGTTATGGGTGCGTGCCCTTAACCTGGGCAAAATAAACTTCTTAAATTGACTGAGACCTGTCTCAGATTTTTGATGTTTCCACTATAATGGATAACTGAGACTGATTAAATTATAATGAAAAGATTTTTATTTTGGCTCACAGTTTTGTGCTGTGCAAGCATGACACTAGCGTTTTCTGTTGAGGGTGTCAGGAAGCTTCCACTTATTGTGGAAGACAAAGGAAAAACATGTGTATCACATGGTGAAAGAAGGAGCAAGAGAGAGAGGGAGAGGTACCGGGCCTCCTTTTAAACAACTTGATCTCCTGTAAACTTAATATGAAGGGGAGGGCACCAAGCCATTCCTAAGGGATCTGCCCCCATGACAAAAACACCTCCTACCAGACCCCATCTGTATATTGAGGATTACATTTCAACATGATATTTGGAGGAGAAATGTCATCTAAACTATATCAGAGAGAAATGAATGTAAATTCAGCATGTGGCATGTATTAGGCCATTATTGCATGCTATAAAGAAATACCTGAGACTGGGCATTTCGTAAAAAACAAAACAAAACAAAAGAAGGTTCAATTGACTTAGGATTCTGCAGGCTGTACAAGGAAGCATCGTGGCGTCTGCTTCTGGGGAGTCTTCAGGAAGCTTGCGGTCATGATGTAAGGCAAAGGAGGAGCAGGAACATCACATGTCAGAGCGGAAGCAAGAGAGAGAGAGTGGTGGAGAGTTGTCACACACTTTTAAACGATGAGATGGTGCAAAAGCTTACTATTGCAAAAACAGCATCAAGCCATGGAGGAATCCACTCCCATGACCCCATATCTCCCACCAAGCCCCACCTTTAACCTTGGGGATTTTAAGTCAACATAAGATCTGAGCGGGGACAAACATCCATACTATATCCCAGCACACTCAGCATTAATCATTAGGTCAACTTGTCCCTGACCTGCTTCCTTGTAGTTGTTTGCTGCCTATTTTCTCCAAAGTATGTAGACTCTGCTACAAGATTTTAGTTCCCCTCAACTACTTTATAGATAACGACTTCAATATTAAGGAAACATTAAGTTTTCCCTTTGAAATATTGTTTCAGGTCCTGCATGCTAGGAAAACTACTCACATCAGCTGTTCTGCAGGATCCCATGAGAAGGTGAGTCGCCAGAAAATGCAGTTTCCACATCCTGATGATTTCATCTCCCTACCCCAACTGATGAATTTCTCCAACTTTCCAGCCTCTCATCCTCCACAATCTGCTTACAAACTGTAGCCCAGAACTCTCTGGAATGATGCATTTCAGGGTTTGCTCCTGTCTCCTCACTCAGTAGCCTGTAATCATTAAACTCTTTCTCTGATGCAAACTCTGCTGTCTCAGTGTAATTGGTATGTTAGTGTGCAGCAGGCATATGAATCTGTTGGTGCTGTAACAGTTGGGATGCAGTGGCACAATTGTAGCTCACTGTAATCTCTACCTCCTACACCTAAGGGAACCTTACCACCTCAACACCTGGAATAGCTAGGACTTTAGGTCTGTGTGCTACCACCCATGGCTAATTTATAAAATAATTTTTTTGTAGAGACAGGACTTTTCTATGTAGCCTGGGCTGGTCTCGAACTCCTGGTCTCAAGGTATCCTCCCCACTCTGCATCACAAAGAGCTGTCATTACATGTGTGAGACACCATACCCTGCCCATGGTAGAATATTAACACATGGGTGTGAAATGTTGGCTTCAGTCTGGCACGTTATTACTTTATTAACAGTAAAGAATAATATCTGATCATGAAATTCTGTTTTTTTTGTAAATAGAATATTTTCTATTTACGATGATGCTTTTGTAAATAGAATATTTGACTCTGATGAAGATATATTATAATTTCACTGTGGCTATGACCTGAAATGGAAAAAATTGACTTACAGAAAAAATACACCAAAGAAGTCACCATTTTATATTTGTTTTTATTACAATTATCTTTCAAGCCATAAAAAACAGAAATTAATGATTTTATTAACAACTGAGAAGATTATTTTCTGCCAAGCAATCTCTAAACATTAACTTAGTAGGAATGTATTCATGAAAGGGACTTTGTAAAATAGGAGCAAATTTGACCTCTTATTTAATCATTCAGAGATGAAATAAAATATAATACATTATTAGAAAAGATATCCAGGAAGCAGGAAGTACAGTCAGGGATCCCAGGAACGGGTGTGGTGATGTCTGTTGCACCAGGGCTTAGAGGGCAGGATCTTTCCTCTAGAAACTCTGTGTGTCAGGCATGCCTAGACAAAATACACGTGAATTTGATGTTTTAGCATATCAAAGAGGTATTGCTTGGTTTAAAGATGAGGCTCAGTGAGTTTACACCACAGTCCAAGATCACAAAGATAGTTCATGCTGGAGCTACATTGAAGTCCCAGGTTATCAGGCATTGATATCAAGTAGGGAAATGAGTAAAGAAATAATTAGGTTGGGTTTTGAAAAAGAAGAATCCTATGCCTTACATAAAATTGTACCTCAAAAATTGTTTTTGGCTGGGCGTGGTGGCTCTCGCCTGTAATCCCAGCACTTTGGGAGGCCGAGGGGGGTGGATCACAGGTCAGGAGATCAAGACCATCCTGGCTAACACGGTGAAACCCCGTCTCTACTAAAAATACAAAAAATTAGCCGGGCGTGGTGGCGGGCGCCTGTAGTCCCAGCTACTCAGGAGGCTGAGGCAGGAGAATGGCGTGAACCCGGGAGGCGGAGTTTGCAGCGAGCGGAGATCGCGCCATTGCACTCCAGCCTGGGCGACAGACCGAGACTCCGTCTCAAAAAAAAAAAAAAAAACTTAAAAAACGCAAATATGTTGAGCTAATATGATGCTTTTGACAGTATTTTTTTGCAAGACCCTTATAGGTTATGTGATTATATGCATTTTTTAAAGTTATTCTCCTTCCTCTGTTATTCCTACTTCCACTGCAATTCCTCTCATCGGTAACTACCAATTTTAACATTTCAGTATCCAAAACAGAGGTGGATGGAGTCTCGGCTGCATATGCTCATGTTGCACCATGGACGAGGGATGTAATGCCTTTTGCCATTTTGCATTTCCAAATATATTCTCAAATTTATTCCTAACAGTGGAGTTTGCTACGCAATGAAATGATATAAATAAAATATAATACATTATTTGAAAAGATATCCAGGAATTATTTTAACGTTTTTCCTTTAAATTAATTTCTGAAAGGAAATGACAGTCATGAAACCATTCCTATAAACTTTATAAAGTTAATCAGGGAAAATGAGAGAAGGAGAATAAAAAATATATCAAGCCTGCAGTACATTCAGCGTTAACGATTAGGTCACCTTGTTGTCTGGCCTTCTTGCTCATAGTTCTTTGGTGCTTATTGCCCCAAATTATGAGAATAATTATGCAGAATAATTATACCCTGTCAAAATTATGCAGACCCTATCACAAGATTATAGTTTCCCTTAACTGCTCTGTAGAGAACACGTTGAACATTGTAAAATGCCAAGGTTTTCATTTGAGATATTCTGTTATGTCCTGAAGACTGATAAAACTATTGATGCCAGCTAGTCTGAAAGACCCCATGAGGAGCTAGCTGGCTTACCGAAGAATGCAATTTCTATATTTTGATGATTTCATCCCCTTTACCCCAAACAATCACTGACCCCAATTTTTCAGTCTCTTGCTCTCCACAATCTCCTTAAAAACTCCAGAACTGGGCCGGGCACGGTGGCTCACTCCTGTAATCCCAGGACTTTGGGAGGCTGAGGTGGGCAGATCACGACGTCAGGAGTATGAGACCAGCCTGACCAGTAGAGATGGTGAAATCCCATCTTTACTAAAAATACAAAAATTAGTTGGGTGTGGTGGTGCACGCCTGTAATCCTGGGTATTCAGGAGGCTGAAGCAGGAGAAGGCTGAGGCAGGAGAATTGCTTGAACCCGGAAGGCAGAGGTTGCAGTGGGCTGAGATCACACCACTGCATTCCAGCCTGGGTGATGGAGCAAGATTCTGTTAAAAACAAAACAAAACAAAAACAAACAAAAACCTCCAGACCAGAACTTCTCGGGGAGGTGGGTTTGAGGGTCCCTCCTGTTTTCTCACCTGGCTGCCCTGCTATCATTACATTCTTTTTCTGTTGCAAGCCCTGCTGTTTCAGTGTTTTGGTGTATATTTATGTTACTGCACAGCAGGTATCCCAACCTGTTGGTCCTGTAACAATCAGACACATCTTTTGTGTTGGTTTGTCTTGTTTTTTTTTTTTTTTTTTTTTTTTTTGGTTTCAGATGACCTAATTGGATTATTTCAGCAAGCTATGTAATTTGAAGAGAGAGGCTAAGCCAATGTAGTACTAGAGCTACACTGGCCTTCCTTGGCTTAACATTTGTCTAGAATTATAATTTCCTCAATCTAAGAAACTAGTCATTGTAAGATGTGTCATTATTTCAATACTACTAAGAAAAATCTGCTAGTTAAACTATGTCACATTCCTGGAAGACCAGCAGATTTAAAATATATACCTATTTCAGAGATATGAAAACGGCAAATGACTTATCTTATGACTTATCTTAAAATTGATTAAATTCAGGTATTCAGCTCTTTATTTTTAATTCTTGGTGTCATTTTATTTTGTTTACTTCTTGTCAATAACAAGGAGCTTAGAGTTGTAATTCTTAAAATATATTAATATGATTGCATTTGTCTTTTTACAGAGTAGTTCAAAACACTGAAAAAAATGTTTATGTGGGGAAATCATTTCCCCCCTCCAATTTCCATAAAGTAACTTCTCATAAGCAATTTTATATTCTTGCCACATTTTTTAGTTCTCCCCCAAGATTGAGTAGTTCATATTGAATGGTGATTTGTGACAAGCCCTCTGCCAAGTGTAGTTTCTACTTTACCTTATTTACTTCTCAACTGCAAATCATGGCACAGAGAATTATCTAACTCAAATATTGCCTGATGTAGAGTTTGGGAGTGGACCGGGACATAAAAAGTTTGGTCTCTCCAATTGTGTTCCTTTTCTTTTAGCCGGCTTTGCTTGGAAAATACACTTTGTAGTAGTTTTGTAGTGTGCTTGCTTTTCCATTTTCTCTATTTTGTAGAGGCACAGCTTCACTCAGGGAGATTTTAGGTGGTGCAGTTCTGTCTGTGGATGGATGGGTAAATGTGATTTTGCCGTTCAGTGTTAAGAAATTCATTTTTGGTGTAAATTTAAGGTCTATCCTTCAATTTAATTTTTTATGGATATGATTTTTTGTATCCCTTCTCCCAACTCTCTAAATCAACATAACCAATGTGAATTCTGAGTTTGTTATTCAATTGCTTATTTTTAATTTAGATTTGTTTATCAATATGTATCTACATATTTTAATGGACATTTTTAAAATATTAACTTTATAAAATGTAACCATGCTCTATGTAGTCTTATCAACCATTTTTTTTTCTACTGAACATTATATTGTTATGATGCAACCAGACTTTTGAGTAATTTGATTTACTTATTTGGACTTTGTAAAATATTCCATTTTGAAAATATACCATAATAATTTTCATCCACTCTCCTATTAATGGAGTTTTGGATCCTCCCTTTCCATCAGGTTTTTGTTACTGTTAAAAGCAAAGATACAACATCCTTTTACATATTTCCTGGTATGCATTTATGTGCAAGGACTTTTCGTGGGAGTGTGTTCTGAAATGGCATTGGTAGGTTTTGAGATATGTGACTTGCAGCTTCATAAGACAACAGATTCTTTTTCAAAGTGATGGTACCACACATGTTGTTCCCACTTACAATACGTAAGATACTCTAAAGTTTCATATACTCTCTAACACTTGGTATTGTCAGGTATTTTAACATTTAACCACTGAAAGGGTGAAAATAGCAGCGGCCCACAATTGTTGAGTCAGGCAACTTCACCGCATATGGATGTTGTTGATCGCCACAGGATTCCCGCCACAGATGCCCATTCCTGAGTCATCATTTTGATTTATCAGATTCTGTTCATGTTTACAATTGTTATGAGATAATCCTGGCACTGTAACATCTTCCCAAACTGAGAAGAAGCTAAGGGCCATTTTCGTGCTCTTACCGTTTATGATACTGCTAATTCAAGGCTATTGGAGAGCTTGTTTTTTGTATGCCGTTCAGCCAGTTCTATCTAAGAAGTAAACATTGGAAATTTTGTATTTGAAACAAACAAACAAAAAAGGTTTTAAAAAGTTTTAAAAATAGAACTGCTTTGGAAACTGCTTTACCCAAAGTTTTTGTCCACAGCATTAATTGGATTACCTACCAGGGCAGATAAAGTTTAGCCATGAGGATAGGTCCCAATTTTGTCAGAAATAATTTGGATCCAGCTGTCTTCTGTGAAATAATGAGTTTATGATGCCATGTCATGGCTAGAGTTTCACGGTAACATCTATTTGATGTTTGTGTGTATGGATATGTGTTTCTATGGATGTTACATGTACTATATGTTATGTCTACAATGGCACCGCATTGGTTTATGAGTAAATGAGTGCTCATAAATTTAGTAAGAAAGCCCAAATGCTTTTCAAATTTATGTGAATTTAGTAATCTTTAATAATAAGCTTGCCTTAAAATTATGGAGAAAATAAAAATAGAAATGTCTTCAGAATTGTCAGCATACGTTATTGTCTGGGTTTACTAATTAGATGAGTTTTATATTTGCCTTTGCTAGATATTTTAAAGCGCAAGGATTTGACATGAATGTTGTAAGACCATAAACTCAACCAAAAACAGAATACTCTTTCTTTGAATGACTTTTTTGATAAATAAGACTAATTTAACATTGTTGGTTCCATAAGAACAGCTAATTTTTCTGAATTATCTGCAAAAATGCCTGTGTGTTTAAGATTTTTGCTTAGGCAAACACCTGATATTCACAGGCTATGCAAATGGTTAACAAAAAAAAAAGACTTTGAGCGATGATTATCTTTGTCTGATGTCTCAGTTCTAACAACTAATCTAGATAAACTGCTACAAATGAATACATTGTGTAAATATAAATAAAATCAATGCTTGTAGGTGAACTTTTAATGTAACTTAAAATCTTAAAATTATTTCAGATACCGTTGAATGTCTGAGTCATTTCCGAATTAAAGAGAATTATGACATAGGGCATTGGTCACACTTTTGAACCCATTAATCTGAAATAAAATCTCTGCTACGAGTTTAGCATTAGTGAATCTCAATGAGCTGAATAAGAATAAGGTCCCAGTCTGGAAGGTAATCAAGGAATAAACAGGGATGGACCCAATGGATGCCTGTATACTTGCCCCCATATAGGCAAGCAATGAATGTGAAACAATACCACCTGCCAGAGGGACGCTCTGAAATAACCCAAATAATCCAGGGTGTTAGAGTGAGACACTATCTCAAAATTAATTAATCAATTATTTTATTACAGTAAATTAATAATAAATTTATAAATAAATTAGTGTCAACATCTAGTTTATGGGTGTTAAATCAGAACCCATAAACTAGATGTTAACATTAATTAATTTATTAATTAATGCATTTGAGGGAACAGGAGAGTTTAAAAGTCCCAAATGAATGTATTCTCTATGGCACATTTTTGTATCACAGTCTTCTGAAATGCCTGCAGAAAGAAGTGAGTCTTAGTTGCTGTAGGTCTTGAGATGGGCAGCGATTATGAGAGCGAGCATCACATAGACTTGGTGCTATGGACTGAATTGTGTTCCCCAAAATTCATGATAATTTTGTTTAGCTAATCCACAAGGTGATGGTATTTAGAGATGGGGCCTTTGGGAGACAATTGTGTTTAGATGAGGTTATGAGGGTTGGGCTTTCGTAATGGGATTAGTGCCCTTATGAGAAGGGGAAGAGATATTATGTCTCTCTCATTCTCTACCCTTCTCCATCTCTCACTTTCTCCCCCTTTCTGTCTCTCCCTCTTTCTCTGTGCCATGTGAGAACACAGCTACAACATGGCGATCAGCAAGACAGGAAGACAGCCCTCACCAGGAGCTGAATCACTGGCACTTTGATCTTGCACTTCCAGATCCTGAGCAAGACTCACCAGGGCAGACTTCTGTAGCTGCCTGGAATTGTCTGATCTGGAATTAATGCCCTGGAATGCTGTGGTCGTTAACTCAGAAGGCACAAGGCTAAGAATCTTCCTCTGGTCCTCTTTAATCTGCCCCACTCCTTGTTACTTGTCATATTTTGATTTTCAAGTAATGAATTTATTTTTCCAGTTAACATAACCAACCAGCCCATGCCACGGCATATTAAATCACGAAGTACAAATCCGAGGAAGATAATGTCTTTACTGGGTTGCAAAACTTTGGGAAATCAATACAGTATTTTGTATTACAATAAAAGCATATTTTTATTAGAAACATATATTATTTTAGTGATCATTTTTGCTCCAAATATATTTAAGTACTAAACCCAAACACTGGTTTTTAATAATGGTTTATAGCAAAGCAAGTTATTTTATATGAATTAAGGTCTTTGAAAACCACACAGTTCCTCCTTTTAAATTGAATTCCCTCATGCAAGCTGTTGAAGTTTATAGCAATAGGGCAATTGTGTGTATATAAGAGATGGCTCTGCTTTGTTCTGGCATGGGGCCAAAGCCAGGTAGGGGTGCAATGTGTGAAAAGTTTTAAAATTCTATCTTGATTCAACGTCAATGCCACCTTCCCAGCACTTTACAAAAATGTTAAAATTTTGTTTATACGCCATTAGTGAGTGTAAATTATTTCAAACTTAGTGAAAAACAGTGTGGTAATTCCCCAAAGACCAAGAAACAGAAATATCATTTTACCCAGAAATCCCATTACTGGGTATAACCCAAAGGAATATGAATTGTTATATCATAAAGACACATGTATGTGTATGTTCATTGCAGCACTATTCACAATAGCAAAGAAACGGAATCATCCAAAATGCTCATCAAAGGTAGACTGGATGAACAAAACGTAGTACATATACACTATGGAATACAATGCAGCCATTAAAAAAGAACAAGATCATGTCTTTTCAGGAACATAGACAGAGCTGGAGACCATTATCCTTAGCAAACTAACGCAGGAACAGAAAAGCAAATACCATATGTCCTCACTTATAAGCTGCAGCTGAATAATGAGAACACACGGACACAAAGAGGGGAATAACAGACACTGGAGCCTATTGAAGGTGGATGGTGAAAGGAGGGAGAGGATTGGGAAAAATAACTAATGGGCAGGAGGCGTCATACTTGGGTGATAAAATAATGTGTACACAAACCCCTATGACAAAAGTTTATCTATTTAACAAAGCTGTACATGCACCCTGAAGTTAAAATGAACGTTAAAAAGGATTGCTTTCAAAAAATCGTGAAATTTTCACATAAATACTGGAATCCTCAAAATCAGACAGTCATTTCAAACAACACGAATTTCAGGTGATCCCTTTTATTTAGAGGCCATGCATCTCTTTGTTTTGATGTAATGTCGCATTCTTACATCAGCCTACTTTAAAAAATTCTACTTAAAACGTATTTATATTTTTAAAATAAATATATTGCCAGCTTGGAGAGACATGGGGTACTTGACGTTGTCTTCACACGTTCATTATCAATTCTCTACTAATGCTGCTGCAGCCGCTGCCATCGAAGTTGTTAGATGCTTCCTCTTGGCGGAAGCTGTCTATTCTTCAGTCTTAACATGTAATTTATGTATGACTCATTTCAGTGCCTCTCGGCCTTTATTAGCCTTTGAAGGTATCGTTCTTGCCATCAGTCCTTCAAGGTAACTGCTGAGGCTACCTCTCTTCAGCGATTATGGCTTCTTGAGTCAAAATAGCCTTTTGGGGGGTCCCGATGATGTGGTTTGTGTATAAATCTCTCACCTACTGAAATCATATTTGTAAGTGAAATATTAGTAGATTTAAATTCCATTGTTTTCTCTACAGGATTAACTACAGAATACTCTAGTACATATGTTTTGGGTTTTGCTGCACCAGTAAGAGGTTTGCAGTTCCCACTGTGCGGAGAAGTCTGTAGCTGTGCAACTCTCTGGAGGGATCTATACCTCTGCTCAACACGTCAACCCACACCATGCTCGGGTTCACAGGGCTTGGATATTTCTGCATTGCAGCTGTTGTAACAGTTTCCCACGGGTGCTAAAAACGTGCTCTGAAGCCCATATCTTGATGCTGCAGACAGTCCGAGAGATGTCTGGGCAGCGCAGGGGAAAACGAGGCAAAGAGGTTACATCTGCCCCGCGCCATAAAGAGCACTCCAGCCAGCCTCGCAGTATGCGGGCACCATCGGCCTCACGCCGATGGAGGGACATCCCAAACCCCTCTTTCACCCCTTATGACAACGTAACCTTTAAACCATTTAAAGCGGGGATCCCCAACTCCCCAGGCAGCGAACCGGTAGCGGTCGGTGGCCTGTTAGGAAACCTGCGGCGCAGCAGGAGGTGACCGGCAGGCAAGCGAGTACTACCGCCTGAGCTCCGCTTATCTGACCTGACTTAGATTCTCAAAAGAGCGCCAACCCTATTGTGAACTGCGCATGCGAGGGATCTACCTTGCGCGCTTCTCCTGAGAATCTGACGCCTGATGATCTGAGGTAGGACAGCTTCATCGCCAAATCATCCCTGTCTCCCCAACCCTCACCCATGGAAAAATTGCCTTCCCCAAAACCAGTCTCTGGTGTCACAAAGGTTAGGGACCCCTGATGTAAAGAACACTGTTAATGTCAATTTCCTGGCTTCATCTGGAGGGCCACAGTCAGTTTTGAAGCAACTCCAGCAAGTGATCCACCCAGCTGTCCCCTCCCACTCTGTTAGTATCCACAGCTCCTTAAAGGCCCCCTGGAATTTAGACTAAAGCAAGATTGCGCCACTGCACGGAAGCCTGGGCGACCCAGCCAGCAAGACACCATCAAAAAATAAATAAATAAATAAATAAATAAATAAATAAAAATAAAGGCCTCTGAGCTGGGTCCCTGCCCCCTTTCTGTCTGCTTCAGGCCCATCTATACCAGTCTTGATTTACCAGCTTGAAATCAATTCCACAGGTGGAGAATAGGGAAAGGCTTTATTCAATACATGTACAGTTTCAATGGAAGAGCCATAGCAATTCTGAGTACATCTACAAGAACAGTTCTTTAGCACATTGCATATTATTCATTACATCAAGAGAGTTTCTCTAAATGAAAAAATGTTTAGGACGTTCAGGAGAGGAAGAACAAATTAAGAAATGATCTCCACAGCAGAGACCTCAAGGCTCTTGTGCGTGCAGGGCACAGTTCCAGGGTAAAAGTCCGCAGGGACAGAATGAGGGTCCCCACTGGGTTGCCTCGGGCTCCTTCCAGGGCAGTGTTCGTTGAAGCAGGTCGTGTCGCAGGCTTGCAGAAAGGCTGGGGTTCCTCTCCTTTCCGGGTTCCTTCCTGATGGAACCCTGGGTTTTCAGCAGCTTCCGGGGGCGGCCTGAACTGCAGAGGGCGCCGTGGGCTTGTGTCCTTCCACCTCCGCAGGCGCTGGCATCTCCAGGCTGCATCAGGCCGCTTTGGACTCCGCCATCGGTAGCATTTCCGTCTTCCTGAGGGGACTGGAGCCCGTCTGTGGTTTCAGCCTTTGATTCCTCGACATGGGAGTCTCGAGGGCGTTTTTGGCCCCTCTCGTCTCCGGGAAGGGCTCCGTGCCCGGTGGAATCGCAGTGCAGCAGCCAGCCCGCAGCAGAGCTCCCGTAGAGCTGATGGCATTGGCAGGAGTGGCGGCTCAGCACAGGGAAGTTATCCAGTGCCCAGGCCCAGGCTTGCTCTCGGTTCAGGTCCCATGGTATATGGGGCTCTGGCCCTGCCTGCCTCCAGGACAGCTCTTCCAAGGTTGATGGATGGAACTCCATAGCTTCAGCCTTCCTTGACCAGGCCTAGCTGGTCTAGGAATAGAGCAAATGGCTCAGTCCCTCACTGACTGTGGGTTTTTATAGCATTCTGTCTTGTACAGGAAGTCGGACATAATCCAATCATGTGGGGATTAACACTTATTTGCCTTGCTTATTGCTTCAGACCGTGAAAGGATCATGGTGAAAATGTTATCATTTCGGAAGGTCCTGTTGAAAGTCCTTGGGTTTTTATTGGATCAGGTGGTAATAGGGTGGGGCAGGGGGGTGAGAAAATGGGTCCAGTTATTGGCAGTTTTTTTTCATTTCAATAAGAAATGAGCAGTTTTCAATATTTCACGATTAGATGAGATGTTAGGTGTACACCTCTTATAGATATGCTTTATCAAATTCAGGGAATTGTCTTTTTCAATTTGCTATGATGATTTTTATATTAATAATAAAGCAGCGTTGAATTTTCAAAAAGCTTTTTTTTGTATCTTCTGAGATTATCGTATATTTTTTCTACTGCTAATGTGGACAATAACAAGTTGATTTTCAAGTGACAGACCCAAGTTGACTTCCTGATAAACTCCACTAGATTATGATGCATTTTTTTAAAGTATATTACTGGATTCAGAATGCTAACATATTATGATTTTGCCCTGTAATTTTGAGAAATATTCCCTGATGAAAAAACTGAGGAGGGGGCACTAGAGTGATGAATAAAATGTGCATATAAATACTTAAACTTGCTGATATTTAAAAAGGCCTTTCTATGTATGTGGTTGTCCCACTCAGCCAAAGACTTTTCAAATACAGGGGCCATGTTTCATTTGCAGCATGTCGACAGCCAAGATTGGCCTCAGTCAATTCTATTTTTGAAGAGAGTCTGAAACAAATTTTAACACAGAGTGAATTTTTGAGTATTCCAACAGCAGGGGAAAAGCACTGAGGTGTATGAGGTGAGCAGAGAGACTTATTTTATTTGCCTGGCTTTCCCCTCAAAATATTACTGAAATAAACACTCGTGTGAGATTGCTTTATTAAAGAGTGCTGTCCTTAGAAAGTGGGAGTGAGAAGAAAGAGGAGAGGGGCAGGGATGAGCATATTCAATGCTATGCTTCCTAGTTGCTCAATCTTGTATCAAGCATGACCAGAGGTGACTTTATTATCAAACCAATAAAGTTTAACTTTAATGCAAACTTCCAAAGAGTTTGTAAAACATTTGTCCTAAAACATTTTTGTAATTCTCTCAAAGAAAATCACCTACTACCTGTATGAATGCTGATTCCACAAATTTGAATCCACTCTGAACACCACTGATTTTTTGATCTTATGAACCATCTTCTGAGAGGCCGTATGAATAACTGCTTCTCAGTACAGTCCACTTAGGAGGAATAAAAGGATGGAATATATCCACTGTTGGAGAGATAATACAATTCTCCCAACAAAAGACCCCAGTGTACCAAATAGAAGAGAGAGGGAATACTAGTATTAAGTTGGCATTTAACATGCATGTAAGGTAGCCTGAGAACTACAGAGTAAGGCCTCATCTCATACATTTTCAGCAGAGCAGGGGGAAGCAGGATGAATTCCTTTCTTTCTTCAAATAGAGAACACCTTACAGTAGTATCTTGCTATCTGCTGAGAGACCCTCAGCTCATTCTAGGGGTACTTTTAAGAAATGTCTACATATTATTTGTCCCATAACCTTGGATAAATTGCTACATTGTAAAAACTTGAGATTCAGCTTTACCTTTAGAAGGACTAACCTAAATTCCAATGGCTCAACTACGGATTAAGACTCACCATATTAAATGTGATGTTACTGTTGCATTTTTATACGGTGTGTAGGAAAAGAAACAAAACACTCTCAAACAGTATAAGCATAAAAAGATTTATTATGGGATAAAAGTCACTTAAAATCTGATAGAAAGGTGTAGACACAGATTTCAGGCTGAATGTCAGGGAATGATTTTCTGAACCACATTACAAACTGGTTCCCTAAAAGAAGTTGCTGTCAGAAATTAGTAAACACTGTAATTAAACAATTCAATGAAAACTAAATCAAAACTTCCATCTTTATCTAACTACGTATCATGTTTGCCTAGAAGCCAGTAGGCCATCTTGTGCAGAAGACTACAAGATTCTTTTAGTCTAGATACCTCCCACTTAGGTCACTGATAGCCATTACTTGCTTTCTCTCTGTCCAAGGCTGTAAAAAACTTTAAAAAAAATTATTATTATTATTATTTTATTATGCTTTAAGTTTTAGGGTACATGTGCACAATGTGCAGGTTAGTTACATATGTATACATGTGCCATGTTGGTGTGCTGCACCCATTAACTCGTCATTTAACATTAGGTGTATCTCCTAATGCTATCCCTCCCCCCTCCTCCCACCCCACAACAGGCCCCGGTGTGTGATGTTCCCCTTCTTGTGTCCATGTGTTCTCATTGTGCAATTCCCACCTATGAGTGAGAACACGCGGTGTTTGGTTTTTTGTCCTTGCGATAGTTTGCTGAGAATGATGGTCTCCAGCTTCATCCATGTCCCCACAAAGGACACGAACTCATCATTTTTTATGGCTGCGTAGTATTCCATGGTGTATATGTGCCACATTTTCTTAATCCAATCTATCATTGTTGGACATTTGGCTTGATTCCAATTCTTTGCTATTGTGAATAGTGCCACAATGAACATACGTGTGCATGTGTCTTTATAGCAGCATAATTTATAATCCTTTGGGTATATACCCAGTAATGGGATTGCTGGGTCAAATGTTATTTCTAGTTCTAGATCCCTGAGGCATCACCACACTGACTTCCACAATGGTTAAACTAGTTTACAGCCCCACCAACAGTGTAAAAGTGTTCCTCTTTCTCCACATCCTCTCCAGCACCTGTTGTTTCCTGACTTTTTAATGATGGCCATTCTAACTGGTGTGAGATGGTATCTCACTGTGGTTTTGATTTGCATTTCTCTGATGGCCAGTGATGATGAGCATTTTTTCATGTGTCTTTTGGCTGCATAAATGTCTTCTTTTCAGAAGTGTCTGTTCATATCCTTTGCCCACTTTTTGATGGGGCTATTTGGTTTTTTTCTTGTAGATTTGTTTGAGTTCATTGTAGATACTGGATATTAGCCCTTTGTCAGATGAGTAGATTGCAAAAATTTTCTCCCATTCTGTAGGTTGCCTGTTCACTCTGATGGTAATAAACTTTTTTTTTTTTTTTTTTTCGTGGAGTCTTGCCTTGTCACCCAGGCTGGAGTGCAATAGTGCGATCTCGGCTCACTGCAACCTCCGCCTTTCAGTTTCAAGTGATTCTCCTACCTCAGCTTCCTGAGTAGCTGGGATTACAGGTGCCTGCCACCACGCCTGGCTAATTTTTTGTATCTTTAGTAGAGACCGGGTTTCACCATGTTGGCCAGGCTGGTCTCAAACTCCTGACCTTGTGATCCGCCCGCCTTGGCATCCCAAAGTGCTGGGATTACAGGCGTGAGCCACTGCACCTGGCCAACTTTTTTTTTTTTTTTTTTAGAGACTGGGCCTCTCACTCTGTAGCTCAGGCTACAATGCAGTGGTACCATAATTGCTCACTTCAGCCTCCAACTCCTGGGCTCAAGCAATCCTTTTGCCTCAGCCTCCTGAGTGGCTGGCACTACAGGTGGACACCACCACATCCAGCTAATTAAAAACTTTTTCTGTGTGTGTAGAGATGGGGTTTCACCATGTTTCTTGGGCTGGTTTTGGGATTCTAGCCTCAGGTGATCCTCCTGCCTTAGCCTCCCAAAGTGCTGGGATAACTGGTATAAGCCACTATGCTTAGCCCATAATAAAGTTGTTCTAGTCTTAGAATCTTTGTAATTTATATTCTCTTATGATGGGAACTCCACCTTCAAATTTTTTTTGTTTGTTTGTTTGGTTTTTTTTGAGACAGGGTCTTGCTCTCTTGCCCAGGCTGGAGTGCAGTGGTGTGATCCTGACTCACTGCAATCTCCACTTCCCGTATTCAAACGATTCTCCCACCTCAGCCTATTGAGTAGTTGGGATTACAGGTGTGGGCCACCATGCCCAGCTAATTTATATTTTTAGTAGAGATGAGTTTTCATCATGTTTGCCAGGCTGGTGTCAAACTCCTGGCCTCAATGATCTGCCCACCTTGGCCTGCCAAAGTGCTAAGATTACAGGTGAGCACTCTACCTGGCCTGGATTTTTTTTTCTTTGCTTTGTTCATTGCATTATTCATATCAAAGTGGAAGTATCTCTAATAATTCTGTTTTTACTACACTACTAAGATAGCGTCCTCCTAGTTACCTTTCCATCTAACTTGCGTTAGGTTTCTTGATAGCATTTATCACATAAACACTGTCTTATTTATTTGTTGTCACGCTTACTGCCTTGTTTTTTTTCAGCCCCTGATTGTGTCAAACACTTTATGGCCAAGTCCATTTCTGCTTCTTGGTCACTTATCTCTGGAAATTTGATCACTTTGTAGCACAATATAGACACTTACTATCTGTTAATGAAGAGACAATGTATTAAAAGGCTGGGTGTGGTGGCTCATGCCTGTAATCCCAGCACTTTGAGAGGCTGAGATGGCAGGATTGCTTGAACCCAGGAGTTTGAAACCAGCCTGGGTAACACAGGGAGTTTCCATCTCTACAAAAATTTTAAAAATTAGCTGCGCGTGTGGTGTGTGCCTGTAGTCTCAGCTACTTGGGAGGCTGAGGTGGGAGGATTGTTTGAGCCTAGGAGACTGAGGCTGAAGCGAGCAGTGATGCCACCCCACTGCAGACTGGGTGACAGAGCGAGAACCCATCTCATAAGAAAAAAGTGAAAGAAAAAGAAAGAGTCGTCCTCAGAGCTCTATAACTGATTATAAACCACCCTAAAAAAGGATCAAAGTAAAACAGTGATTGTGGATGACAAAAGTATTAGAACAGCCATGGTTAAAGACACAATTGACGAGGAAATTTGGTTCTATCTATGGCACATAACAATTTAATATAATAATCGTAATTAGTTCTGATAACATATTCTAAGACATATCAGAATCACAAGAATCTTGTACAATTTTGGAACACATACTAATAACACATTTATATAAATACAAACCAAAGAAGGTTACACATCATTTCATATTTGATAATGATGATTTTATTATATGAAGTAAGCCAAATATGTCTCTTTGGATTTCAGGAGATGTAATGTCAAAAAAATTAGTGAGACCAAAATCCTGAATTTAGATTTAGATTTTGGAAAGTTTGTCAAACATCAAAGGTTGAAAACACAATATCACAAAATAGCATCACAGATCATTGTGAAATAAGTCATTCATTTAGTCAAAGTGGTAACTCAAATATTTTAAAAACAAAAAGGCAAAAACTTTTACTCTTTGAGACTTACTTTCCCAAACAATAAAACCTAATAAAGACAGGATGAAGTCAATTAAATTTTACAGACAAATCTATTACATTTTAATCATCTTGAGCATAAGATATAATTTTTGTAAACCTTCTCGTAACCTTTCATAATTTTTAAGTAAGGAATGTGTTAATGCTCCAATAAAACATTGTTAATCTGAAACAGGGACCCACATGCTTGTCTTGCATCAGTGTTCCTTTGACATTAATGTTTAATTTATAGGCTGGCCACGGTGGCTCATGCCTATAAACTCAGCACTTTGGAAGGCCTAGGCAGGCGGATATCTTGAGCTCAGGAGTTTGAGACCAGCTTGGACAACAGGGAGAAACCTTGACTCTATAAAAATACAAAAATTAGCCAGGCATGGTGGCGCACCCCCGTAGTCCCTGCTACTTGGGAGGCTGAGGTGCCAGGAGTCTTGCCAGGCAGAGGTTGCAGTGAGCCAGGATAATGCCACTGCACTCCAGCCCAGATGACACAGCTGGACTGTCTCAAAACAACAACAAACGCAACTGTTTAATTTATAGAGAAACTCTGAACTAATTTTATCTCTTAAAATGGATCTTTACAAGCTCACACACCCACTTCTTCTGCAGTAGTCCCTGGGACTAGAGGGGTTGAATAGTTTTAATTTCTGGACCCATGTCTCATGACTGCAGCTTATTCTGATTGTTCATCTTCTCCTAGGTCTGAAGATGAGGCTTCAATTGCTGTCAATGTTTAAGATTTAGCCAGAGTTGGTGACTTTTTTAGATCCAGGAGTCAAACCTGTGTGACTTAGTAGCACAAGGAGTTTAAAAGAAATACAGAAAGTTACATGGATACAATAACCTTAATTTTTACAAATCTTCCCAAAGAAGAAGTGTGGTGGGGAGGTTGGGGAGAAGAGGTTGAGGGAGGAAGCAGGTCACAATCGAATTCTTGGCTGTTCCAGGATAGCTGGCACAAGTATGGGGGCCACACAAGAAATAGAAAGTGAGAGGACAGGGCCCAGAATATACTGAGCTCAGGGCTTGCAGCATCTGGGGCCTCAAGGCCTCTTCTGCAGAACCCCAGGCCTCTGGCACATGAGGAAGAAAGTGCTGCGCTATCACTTGTGTCCAGGAAAACCAGGAACTCTTGGACTCAGGAGCCACCAGCTTTTGCAGTTTTATACTCTTCCGGCCCTGCGTGTTGCACATAGGTTAGGAACCTGGCTGGTGACATTACAAATTGCATATGAAAACGGAATTAATGACATTAACATCAAATTCTATCATCTCATGTGATAGCTATCCAGAGTCAAATAGTTTGTCTAAGGGGATGAAAAGAAAAATTAGTACCGGGCCTATGAAGAGAAAGCTGTTCTGGGGGACCTTGGTTTATAGATAGTTTATCATTTCCCCAAGTCAGATTGCTACTCCTGAGCAGAGACTGGAATTCTGTTCTGCCAGGAGAAAAACGCTTATGGGCGACTATCTATAAATGAACATTTGGGATGTTAGCAAGAGAATGCAAGAGCGGGTGCCCAGTTCTCTCTCTCTCTCTCTCTGTAAAACACACATAAAATTTACCATCTTAACCATTAAGTGTATAGTTCATAATGCTTTGCAACCATTGTCATCATCCATCTCCACAACTCTTTGTGTCTTCTAAAAGTGAAACTCTGTATCCTTTAAAGAATAACTCCCCACTTTCCTCTCCCCCATCCCTGGCAACCACCATTCTACATTGTGTCTATGATGTTGACTACCCTAAGTACCCCATGTAAGTGGAATCATACAGTATTTGTCTTTTTGTGACTGGCTTATTTCATTTAGCATAATGTCCCTTAGGTTCCTCTGTGATGTAGCATGTTAGCATTTCCTTCTTTTTAAAGGCTGACTGTCTATGTGTACCATGTCTTACTTATCCTTTCATATGTGATAATGCTGCTATGAACTTGGGTGTACAAATATCTTCCTGAGACTCTGCTTTTAATTATTTTGAGTATATGTCCAGAAGTGAAATTGCTGGGTCATATGCTAATTCTATTTTTAATTTGTTGAGGAACTTTCTGTTTTCTACATTGGCTGTACCAATTTACATGCTTACAACAGTGCATACACAGGGGTTCCAAACTCCTTATATCCTTGCCAATTCTTGTTATCTTTTTTTTTTTTTTTTAATAGTAGCCATCCTAGTGGATGTGCAGTGGTACCCGTATCTCATTGTAGTTTTGATTTGCATTTCCCTAAGAATTAGTGATGCTGGACATTTTTTTTTCATGTGCTTATTGGCCATTTGTATGTCTTCTTTGGAGAAATGTCTATTTAAGTCCTCTGCCCATTTTTGAAATGGGCTGTTTGTTTTTTGATGATGAGTTTTAGAAAGTGTTAATTTATTCTGGATAGCAATCCTTCATCAGACATATGTTTAAAAATATTTTTTCCCATTGTAGAATTGTATTCAAACTCTATCAGTGGTTATTGGCAAGCAGTCTATTATCAGTGCATTCAGGGCTATTCATTCTTTCTCTACTCCTTCACCACACCCCATTGATCAGTTATTGTTTCAGAAACCAGAAAGTAAGAGGCAAGGGGAAAACTACACAAGGGAATTTCTGGCAATTTTTCATCTTTAATGATTTTTCTCTTTCCCCTCCACCATTTTTTTTCTTAACATGTATTCCATTAGGGTCTTAGGCCTGCCAAAAGAACATTTATGTCTCTCTCTCTCTCTCTCTCTCTCTTAAGATGGAGTCTTGCTCTGTCACCAGGCTGGAGTACAGTGACACCATCTCGGCTCACTGCAACCTCTGCCTCCATGGCTCAAGGGATTCTCCTGCCTTAGCCTCCGGAGTAGCTGGGATTACAGGTGCACACCACCACGCCAAGCTAATTTTGTATTTTTATATGGTCTCGATCTCTTGACCTCGTGATCCACTCACCTTGGCCTCCCAAAGTGCTGGGATTACAGGCATGAGCCACGGTGCCTGGCCGAACATTTCTCTCTTAAATGTATTTTTCTGACACCCCTCTTCCTGTCTGTTGTCCTGTCTCCCAGACCTTAGAATGAGATCTTAGGTAAGGAGGTCTTACTAACTAACTGCACTGTTATTGCTCATTTTTTTTTTTTGCTTTTGAAAACTAGGTCAGACAAAGTTCAAGCTGTTTAGAGAGAAGTACCACAGTTTCTCTCACCCCTACTTCACAAGTTCATAACAATTATGAGCCCACAAGTTGGTGACAACTATGAGAAAAACGATAAAACCAGAAAATCAGTCTATTTAAATAAAAACACATCAGTGCCTACAACATGCAACAAACTCATCAGTCCCTCAAGTGGTCCCTGTTTCATAAGCAAACACGAACTGGAGGTATCAGAATTGAGGAGGAAATAGCAGAAGTATCATCCCGTGATTAAACATGTGAACACTAGCAATGCTCTTACAATTTACTATGAAATGACTGATGATTATTTTCTGGATATGATACAGCCTCAGAACAGTGAGGGAGGCACAGAGAATGTTGGTGACAGGAAAAGATGGAAAGAGTGAGGTGGATATCTTAGTTAATAAAGAGGTGGGGTGAAAGGGGTTTAGAAAGTAGCTTCCAGAGAAGAAAGTCTGAGCTTTCATGCACTACAGAACTAATTCTGTGGAAAACATAGCCCCCAGAATTGCTGGAAAGGAGTAATTAGAATAAAATCCTAGTTAATATTTATTATTTTAAATGGTGCTAGACTATGCTTAAGGAAGGATACCCACTAACCTCACTGATATAATGAGTACTGCAATTATATCTGGTTTTACTAACAATGGGAATGAAACACAAGGATTAAACTAACTTCTGAAAGTCAAAGAGGTGAGAAATTTGAACCACAGCAGGATCATGCCAGAATCCTAACATTTAAACCACCAGCCTACAACAGGCTAGGTATCTGATTTACCATGTCTGATTTCACCTTTGTCCCAGAACTCACTCCTATTCCAAGACTGGGATCCGCAGACCACAGAGGCACCTGTGACTTCCTTAGACTTCCAGGAGACACTGGATAGGAGGCTTAACCTTGTGTGTGGTTTTTTTGGAGTGGGAGGGAGGAGGTGGGAAAGGGAGGAGGGTTTCAGAAAACACTGGTGGTGATGACAGAACAATCTGGAGATGCTAGTAGAGACCCTTAACACACTCTAATAGAAAATGTCTTAGGCCTGCCAAAAGAACATTTTTCCCTTAAATGTATTTTTCTGACATCTTTCTTTCTGTCTGTTGTCCTATCTCCCAACCTTAGAATGAGATCTTAGGGAAGGAGGTCTTGCTAATTAACTGCCCTCTTATTGCTCATCTTTTTGGTTTTGAAAAGTAGGTCAGACAAGGCTGGGCGCCATGGCTAACACCTGTAATCCCAGCACTTTGGGAGGCTGAGGCAGGTGGATCACCTGAGGTCAGGAGTTCGAGACAAGCCTGACCAACATGGAGAAACCCTGTGTCTACTAAAACATACAAAATTAGGCAGGCGTGGTGGTGCATGCCTGTAATCCCAGCTACTCGGGAGGCTGAGGCAGGAGAATCTCTTGAACTGGGGAGGTGGAGGTTGCAGTGAGCCGAGATCGCGCCATTGCATTCCAGCCTGGGCGACAAAGAAACACTGAAAAAAAAAAAAAAAAAAAAGGAAGAAAGAAAAAGAAAACTAGGTCAGACAAAATTCGAGCTCTTTAGAGAGCAGAACCACAGTTTCTCTCACCCCTAGTATACAAATTGTGACAACTATGAGCCCACCCTGATTAAAGGAAAAGGTAAAATTTGACAAGTCTGGAGAAACATAGATAGCACTGGTTACTGCACAGAATCAGTAAATATGCTGACTCTAACTTCAAGCACTGTTTTGCACTATAAGTAGAACTAACTCTAGAGAGGTTCAGTTTCTCTAGAGGATGATATGGGACACTCAGCAATGATAACTTTACTTTAGCAATGATAACTAGGAACTTATGCTGCAGTGTAGGCTCTCTTTAAGTTGACTTACCTGGACATTTTCATAAGGAATCTCAAATTAGACTTTTAAAAGCGTCCAGATGCTAGGAAACCAAACCAGAATTTTGCTATCATACTTTGCCTGCAATACCCAGAGATTTGGGTGAATTCTCCTTTTGTTAAGATTCTCCAAATATCCTGATATTCCTGGTCCTGTCAGGAAGTGACAATTCTTACTCACCTGTAAGGAGAGGAACGTTTTAAACCAGGACAGTTTTTCATGTCTGAGTGTGTTTCTGTTCCTAAAAACCATGAAGGAAATAAAACAGTGATATTACATTCAACATGGTAACTCTAAATCCTTGTTCTACCAGTAGAAATATAATATCTCTAGGGATTAAGCCCGGTCTCCAGAATTTACCCAAGACCATAGAAAAATAACATCCAGATGTTTTTAAAAAGCACCCACAGGATGAGCTGAGGGTCTCTCAGTATACAGGAAACTGTCACAAAGTGTGCCTTCTTTTCTTTTGAAGCAGTAAAAGAAGTTCTCATAATTCCCGAGGCTTTGCTCAAAACACGTGAGATATGGCCCAGCTTTATAGTTGTTGTCATGCTACCATACATGCATGTAAATCTGTCAAGGCTAAGTCAATATCAGTGTTCTCTCTCTCTATTGGGTACTCAGGGGCCTTTTCATTGTCAGGATTGTTTTATTTCTCCCACAGTGGATATATTCTTGTCCTTTCTTTCCTTCTAAACGGATTATTCTTAGAAGCAGTCATAGACAGGGCTTCCCAGAAGATGGTTCCATGTGATCAAGCAAACAGTTGTGTTCAGGGTGGGTTCAGTTCGTATAACCTCATGTTCATACAAGTAGTAGAGGATTCTCTTTTTAAAAAAGATGGTCGAGTGCGGTGGCTCACGCCTGTAATCCCAGCACTTTGGGAGGCCAAGGCGGGTGGATCACCTGCGGTCAGGAGTTCAAAACCAGCCTGACCAATGTGGCAAAACTCTGTCTCTACTAAAAATACAAAAATTAGCAGGGCATGGTGGTAGGCACCTGTAATCCCAGCTACTGGGAGGCTGAGGCACAAGAATCACTTGAATCTGGGAGGTGGAGGTTGCAGTGAGCCGAGATCACGCCACTGCACTCCAGCCTGGGTGACAGAGTGAGACTCCAACTCAAAAGAAAAAAAAAAAGAATAAAAATTTACAGTACAAAATTACGGACCCGTTCAAAGGACTCCTAAAAGCTAAGCTTCCTTACCTGCATGGTAAATTTGCCTGTGGCCCTGCATGATACCCCACATGGGCCAATGAGGTAGCACAGCATTGAACTGCACCTTACTCCTTCCTGTTCCACTTCCCTCTCTTAAATTCAACTTTCTTAAAAACAAACAAACAAACAAACAAACAAAAAACTACTGTTGAATTAAAAAGTCTCACATAAGTTTTCACTTTAGCTAATGCTTCCTGGGGAAGCCAGACCAATAAAATACGCTGCTCTGCTTACCTTATATGCTTTGACTTTTTTCCTCTGCTGTCTGAATCCCCAATAATTCAATCTGTATTGAAAAGATAATGAGGGTGCCTACAAACGTGGAATGATTCAGATTAATATTGACCTTTGAACAGCCTGAATGAGACCTCTTGCCAGAAATTAAAAAGTCTGCTTGAGTAGGGCAGAAAAATACATTAAAAGGCCTTTTTAAGTATCAAGCAAGTATGAATATTTGTAAGCCCATTTTGTTTATTACTCTTGTCAATTTCCCATTTTTGGTCAGCCAGTGTGTCTCATGATCACAGATGTTAAAAATTATGAATAATGTATTAGCATACTGAATCCAGCAATATATATATTTTAAAAATACATCATGATCTAGTGGGATTTACTCCAGGAACTTGCATTTGAAAATCAATCAACATTATTCACCGCATTAACAGTAAAAAGAAATAAAACCGCATGATAATATCAGTAGATGTAGAAAACCTTTTTAAAAGTTAACCTCTCTTCATTATTAAAACAAAAAATGTCTTAACAAATTAGAAAAAGTGGATTCCCTTATTTATTTAAAAGTGTATCTATAAGAGATGTATGCTTAATATTCCACTTTGAAAGAAATAAAAATGTTTTACCCCAAAATATATTTCTTTGACATATTTTGAGATGGCTGTCAGAGGCAGCAAAAGAAGTAGCCCTGCAATGCCATCATGCATTGATATATACAGGCCTTCACTTTTCCAGATGTAGGAAGGATTAATGAGAGTCTGACACCTTTAAAGGTCTTAAGGAAACAGTTCTCTGAGGGATGCTATCTGTGAGTTTTCATGTACAAAACAAGACTACCATTGCTAGCAGACCTCATCTTCTCTCCCTCCTATAACCAGTTCTGCCATGATCCACTTCTTTCTGTAACCTCAACATGGTATAAAAGCTCCTGCACCTCACTGGGGGGTTGGGCAATCATACATTTTGTATGTGTTTTCCCCTGTTAATCTTCTGTTTTTGCGAGTCGATTTTACAACACTTTCAGAGTGCTAAGAGAAAGATTTCCCTTGGCCCCTAGAAATTTGGTGTTGTAAGCAGGAACCCAAAGGTTGGCTCTTTTGGAAGCCCACAGTTAAGGAAAACCAGGAGCTAATCAGCCAGCGTAAGTATAAGAATTTCTTACCAGTCGGATTCCAGGCCCCTCTCTGTGGAATTTGGTCAAGTAGACAGTAAATATCACTCTTTGTTCATTTTTCCTGTCCAAAATCTTGACTGATGGGAGAAAAGGATTTGTGTGACCAGTGCTGGTGTATTGACTCTGGTGTACTTTCTGGTACTTTGTGCTAAGAATCATATTGTTTCATCCATTTCCTCCTAGAGTAGGCTTTTCTTTGTCTTTCTCTTTCCGTGTTGTTCTGTCATAAAGAGGTGTACAGGTTGAGGTTTTTCTCTCATCTCGTTTTGTTTTGTTTGAGATGGAGTCTTGCTCTGTTGCCCAGCCTGGAGCGCAGTGGTGCCATCTTGGCTCACTGCAACCTCCGTCTCCTGGGTTTAAGCAATTCTCTCACCTCAGCCTCTCAAGTAGCTGAGATTACAGCTGCGTGCCACCACGCCTGGCTCATTTTGGTATTTTTAGTAGAAACGGGGTTTCACCATGTTGGCCAGGCTGGTCTCAAACTCCTGACCTCAAGTGATCTGCCCACCTCGGCCTCTCAAAGTGCTGGGATTACAGGCGTGAGTGTTTTGTTTTGTTTTTTAAGAGACAGCATCTTACTCTGTCACCCAGGCTGGAATGCAGTGTTGCAATCAGAGTTCACTGTAACTTCAAACTCCTGGGCTCAAGCCATCCTCCTGCTTTAGCCTCCCCAGTAGCTAAGACTACAGGCACATGCCATCATGCCCAGCTAATCTTTTAAAAATATTTTTATAGAGATGGGTCTCCCTACATGCCCAGGCTGCTCATGAACTCCTGGCCTCTCAAAGCACTAGGATTACAGGTGTGAGCCACCATGCCTGGCCTGAAATAATCAATATGCCAGAGGTATATTGATATATTGGCATATTGGGGTGTTGTATTCTGGTGTCTTACAGTCGCATTTTGAAGGAGTGTGTCCAGAATAATCAACTCAGAATTTAGGTTGGTATCTTGAACTGGAGTGTTAGGGAGAAGGGACGCAGTAAAATTACACGTACCCCTATATTAGAAGACGGGCCTTAAATTTACACTAAAAGTTGATTTAACAGTGAATGGTAAAATTACATTTACCTATTCAGCCACAGGCAGAGCTGTACAAACTCATAGTTCCCTAAGTGAGGGTGTGCATCTACAAAATGGAAATGAGAAGCAAGCCCAGTACAAAGCATGTGCTTGCCGCAGTTTTCAGTTGAGAATGAAATCAGATAAAGCACAAAATACAGTTGGCACAGTGTCTGTCACAAATAATGATTTTTGTGCCATGAACCACTCAATATGTGAGGAGAAGTAAAAGATGAGGCAAGAAGATGAAAATATTTATGATAAATTGTACCTTATAAAAAACCAGAGGAGTGAGGAACATGATTTTGCCACTTGCCCAACCATTTCAATGTATTGAACTACATTGTGAAAAAACAAATATGATCATATAGAAGCCAGGAGTTCAAGTCCAGACTGGCCAAAATGGCAAGACCCCCTCTCTACTAAAAATACAAAAAAAATGCTGGGCATTCTGGCTGGCATCCCAGCTACTTGGGAGGCTGAGGCTGTTGCGGGAAGTCAGGGACCCCAAAAGGAGGGACCGGCTGAAGCCATGGCAGAAGAACGTGGATTGTGAAGACTTCATGGATATTTATTAGTTCCCCAAATTAATACTTTTATAATTTCTTATGCCTATCTTTACTGCAATCTCTAAACATAAATTGTGAAGATTTCAAGACACTTATCACTTCCCCAATCAATACCCTTTTGATTTCCTATGCCTGTCTTTAATCTCTTAATCCTGTCATCTTGTAAACGGAGGAGGACGTATGTTGCCTCAGGACCCTGTGATAATTGCGTTAACTGCACAAATTGTAGAGCATGTGTGTTTAAACAATATGAAATCTGGGCACCTTGAAAAAAGAACAGGATAACAGCAATGTTTAGGAAACAAGAGAGATCCTCCCACCTCAGCCTCCCTGGTAGCTGGGACTACAGGTACCCGCGACCGCATCCGGCTAATTTTTTAAATTTTTTGTAGTGACAGGAACGCTCCCGGTAGGGTCTGTAGGTCTCTTGTGAGGATTTCATGGGGATGTGTAGATTTTTGGGGAAATGTGAAAGCCTAGGGCAAAGGGATGTTTTTCTTCTGGGCAGAGGCAGTTCCATATTTCCTATGGGGAAGGAGATTTTAGCTCCACTTTGACTGAAAAGTAGGAAAAAGAGAGAATTCAAGCGCTTGAAAATTCGCCTGCTTTGCATTTCCCGAAAGACAGAGAAAACTTCAGCGATCCATTTCACAGATCAAGGGTGTAGAAAAGTGGAGAGCAGTGTGAGATGTTCATTGGGCTTGGAGAGGGAGCGGACTTCTGCCAACATTCCCACCTCCTGTGCTGGAGTCTTGCCGTCCATTTTTCTCTCCTGCTCTCTTTCATCTACTATCCCCAAATATCAAGGATATCAGACAGTTAATCATCAGAATAAACGAGTAGTTCCCACAGAGTTACAACCCGCAGAAGAGGTACCGGACCGAGAGAGTGGGGGGGTCAGGCCTGAAGTCGAGGTCAAAAAACGCTGTGCCTTTCATTATCCTCAGAAACCTAGACCGACTTTCCAGTTTGGAAGGGAAGAGTTTTCCGCCCCTCCTGTAGGATCCTGAGAGCTCTGGACGGGGAGGAGACTCTGGGACCGAGGGGTGGCCTGGGAGAGCCCCGCCACGGAGGTTGGAAGGGTGTTTCCTGCGTAGGAAGCTGTTGGCAATCAGAATGGTTTTTACTCTGTTCCTGCAACCAGCCCCATCCGCTTGATTCTGGGCCCCTAAACTGCCTCCTCTTCTCGTGCACTTTGCACTGGGTTGAATGCGGGAACGATACAGACTTCCCTCCCAGCACGGTGGCTCATGCCTGTGATTCTAGCACTTTGGGAGGCCCAGGCGGACGGACTGCTTGAGGTCAGGAGTTCGAGAACAGCCTAGGCAAAAAAAGAGACCCTACAAAAACTACAAAAAATTAGTTGGGTGTGATGTCGTGCACCTGTGGTCGCAGCTGCTCCACAGGCTGAGGCGGGAGGATAGCTGGAGCCCAAGAAGGCGAGGCTACACTGAAGAGTGATCACGCCACTGCACCAGCCTGGGCAACAGAGCAAGATACTGTTAAAAAAAAAAAGAAAGAAAGAAAGAAAAAGAAAAGAAAGAA
Organism: Pongo abelii; assembly: GCF_028885655.2. Lineage (NCBI taxonomy): Eukaryota > Metazoa > Chordata > Mammalia > Primates > Hominidae > Pongo > Pongo abelii. The sequence goes on from NC_071989.2 coordinate 43,429,404, forward strand.
AGACAAAAAGAAAAAAAGGAGAGAGAGAGAGAGAGAAAGAAAGGAAAGAAGAAAGAAAAAGAAAGAAAGAAAGAAAGAAAGAAAAAAGAAAAAAGCAGAAATAAAAATACAACAGACTTCCCCAAGCCCGAAAAACGGCCTTGGGAATCGAGAGCGGGTAGAGGCCGCAGCATTTTGGTAGCACGGAGCGCACCATGGGTCCACCGCTGCACGGCTCCTTTCCCGGCGCCAGAGGTTTCTTTCTTTTTTTGAGACGGAGCTCACTCTGTCTCCCAGGCTGGAGTGCAGTGGCGCGATCTTCGCTCACTGCAGCCTCTGCCTCCTGAGTTCAATCGATTCTTCTGCCTCAGCCTCCGGAGTAGCTGGGATTACAGGTGCCTGCCACCACGCCCGGCTAATCTTTTGTATTTTAGTAGAGATGGGGTTTCACCTTGTTGGCCAGGCTAGTCTCCTGACCTCAAGTGATGCGCCCACCTCGGCCTCCCAAACTGCAAGGATTACAGGCGTGAGCCGCCGCCGTCGGCCGTGGCGCCGGCGGTTTCTCACTGCCATTGCTACTCCTTTGTCAGCGACAGCGGATGCTCTCTGGCGGCAACATTCTTTGCACCAAAAGTTGTTTTTTGCAACAGCACAGGCTTTTGCTGCGGGCAAGTGCTCGCCGGATCCCAGCGCCGCTGGTTCCCTCCCCGACAACTTGTGAGTGTCCCCCCACTCCCACAATCTAATCGGTTTAGGGAGCCAGAGGTTTCCCGGCGGCACTCTCGCCTGCAGCATCCGGCGAAGCCGGGGAATCCGCTGGAGGCAAGGCCGGTTTCACTGAGTCCGGCGTTTCTCGGTACCCGCACTGCTCTGCGCTCTGTGCTGGCCCAGGCGGGTCTCAACACCGCTAGGCGCTGGGTAAAGACATTTGTCTGTTGTGGGTAGGATAGCCGTTATGGGAGGACTAAAAGTTTCTAGTAGAGCCCAACTGGCGGTTTCTTGATCATATAACCACTAGTTCCGCGGAGCTGGATGAACTTCAGTGGCAGTGCATGTTTCTCTGTGGCATCCCCACAGCTGCCGTCCAAACTGCGGTGTTTCGCTGGCACCACTGCCACGTGGGTCACGTTCTTCAGTGGCTGCGCGGTTCCCTGCACCGAAGTCGCCTGTTTCTGTTCCGCGCTTTCTCCCGGATGGCCGATAAGACGGTTTTCTGCTAGTTGTGCTACACGGTTTCCTGGTCTCCGTGCGCCGCTTTCTCCATCTGAGACCCTCTAGTGCCGGTGTCACGGTCGCAGCACCGGGGTTTCCATTGGCTGTTTTGCCAGTGGCGCGGAGTCGGCGGTTTTTCTGTCACAGCACTTGTCGTACGGAGTTTCTCGGTGGCCGAACCTCTCTTTTTTCTCAGAGTCGATGGTTTCTTGGTGACGGCGCCATTGGCTGCGTCAAAACGAATGTTGTCCTTGACAACCCCGCCGGCTGACGTCACTCGCAGGCTCCCAGCACCGCCATTTCGCCAGCCGAGATCTCTTGGTAGCGGCACAGCTCGTTGGTCTGGGCTCTCGTTTTCTCAGTGGCCGCAGCACCCAGGTTGCAGATGTGAGGGATTCGGAGTCGCAGCTGCCCCAGTTGCGCCGAGCCTGGAGTTATCGGGCGGTGGCGGCGCTGGGCTGGGGTAGCCAGCCGCTCCTCAGGGCCAGTGGCAGGGGAGCTGCCGGGGCGCCGTCTCTTCCCAGCGCCGCCGCACGGACACCGGCTCGGCCTCCAGAACCCAGTCCGGTGGCTACGCTGCTGGGGCTTCTGTGACAGGACCCCATGGTTTCGGGCGTCGTTGGCTTCTTGGTCCTACCAAGTTTCTATTTCGCGGTGCCTGCGATTTCTACCCCTTGTTCAAGTCGTGGAATAGTCACAATGTGATTTCTCAGCACAAGCAAGTTCCGACTTAGGACAAACACCGGTCTGGCCCTGGCTGCGATTTCTAGGTGGTAGGAAGTTACTGTTTCATCGTAACGAGGCTGAGTCACCCTGTGACTCATATCTCAGCAATTCCAGGTTTCCTGTAGCCTCGGAATTCTAATCCTAACAACCCCGGGTTAGCCCTGCCTCAACTTTCTTAGTCATTCAAAGTTTCCTACTAGTAAGCTCTGCTTTAGCTGCGCAGGAGACGTTTAAGTCCTGTAGAAATCTGGGTACCAGCGAATGCGATTTTTTTTTTTTTTTTTTTTTTTTTTTTTTTTTTGGCTTAGCGATGACCGGTTTAGCAGGGCCTGGGAGCTCTTATACTAAGTTTGGTTTCACAATAGCGGGTCCCGCCTTAGCTAGGCCGGTGTTTTTTAAACTCCCCTGGAAGTCAGGAAATGCAGGCAAACGCGATTTTTCAGTTTTGCCAAGCCGCGTTTGACGATAGCAAGTCCCGCCGAAAGCGACTTTTTTTTTCTACCACTTTATAGTCTAAGCTAAACAGTTTTAACCATGACTGTTATTTATTTATTTATTTAATTTGGTAGGAAATTTAGACTTAGGTGTAACATGTACCGGTTTAGATCGGATAGGGATATCCTAATCATAGGATTGCATTACAAACATTTGTAATTTCTTCTTTGTAGGAATGGTTCTCAGTAATTTTTACTTATTTTTTAATTGTCTTTTTGTGTCTTGCTCTGAGAACGACATTACCGATGTGCTTGCCTTTCATTTCTATTTGCATTTTAGGCTTCTATTATTTTAAAATTGTATTTAAATGTTATGTATTTTTTTCTACTGATTTTAAATGTCTCAGCTTCGTGCTCCTTGACTTGCATGCTCAGGACGCGGGGAGCCCATCTCGGTCTCAGCCTTGCTGCTGCCAGGTCCCGGGTTCTGTCTGGCGACTCCGCTTCTTATGCGGAGCAGCCGGTTTTGCGTCAGCACTTTTGCCAGTAGCGCCCACTGGGCGTTTTCTCAGTTGGTGCACAATTCTTAGCGCCCAACAGGACGTTTCATGTTCTCGGGGCCCGTAAATTCTCTGTGCTGTCTCTTTCTGGGTCCTAGCAACGCTAACATCTCGTAGGAACTTCCTGAACCCCTTTTTACGGTGCAGACCGGTGACTGCACCCAGCCGCTGTGCTCTCTAGTAATTCCATAGTACCGTTAGCCGGGGCTTTTTCTCTCACAACACATTACAACGGGTTAAAACACATTAAACGACTTAAAACACAATAAGATGCCACAACACATTTTTCTATCACAACACATTTAAACACAGTCAGTTCATTTCTCCAGACAGGACTCCTATCTAAGAGCCTGCAGTTTCTTTCTAGCAGCACCATTTATGGCACCTAAATGGACATTTGTTTGGCAACACCAGGGCAATCCGCTGGGTGTCTGCTCTTGCTGAGTCCCAGCGCCGCCGGATTATTGTTAGCGAGGTCCTTAGTAGTGCCGAGCCCTAGCGGACAGTTTCCTGGTGGCAGCAATGCTCATTTCCCGGACACAGATGGTTCTTGGCCTCTGAAGCGCTCTGTAGGGCGCGTTCTGTAGGGCTCCTTCTCTGTACGGTTCCTGCGTTCTGTAGGGCTACTTCTCTGTACGGTTTGCTTAGTGTCAGTTTCATTTCCGTTTCTTTTCTGGCTGTTTTTCCGTCGGAATTACGGTTTGTTTTGGTTCTATGTACTTTCTAAAATTTTATCGTTTTTCATTTGTGTACTAATTTTGGTGCATTTATTATTATTGAGTTTCATATTTGGCTTGCCCCCGCCCACGAGCTCCGGAGACATAAATACCCAGGCTGATGGTAGTGCTGAAGTGTATTATAGTAAGGTTAAGTTCCTTGCGATTGATAACTGTACTGTGCTACTGTGTAAGTTTATGTGAGACAATATCCCTGTTCTTAGGAAATGCACACTAAATATTAAAGTTTACTGGCCATCAGTTGTATAATGTTTTTACAATTAAAAAAACTTTTTGCTCTGTCGCCCAGGCGGGTGCAGTGGTGTGATCTGGGCTCACTGCAACCTCTGCTCCTGAGTTCAAGCAATTCTTCTACCTCAGCCTCCCAAGTAGTTGGGATTACAGGTGCATGCCACCAAACCCGGCTAATTTTTGTATTTTTGGTAGAGATGGAGTTTCACTATGTTGATTATGCTGGTCTCGAACTCCTGACCTCTGGTGATCCACTCGCCTCGGCCTCCCAAAGTGCTGGGATTACAGGTGTGAGCCACTGTGGTGGCCCCAAATTCTTTAAAGAGAGGAGAGGAGGGAATATGGATAAAAGGTATGCTGCAGCCGGGTGCGGTGGCTTGCGCCTGTAATCCCAGCACTTTGGGAGGCAGAGGCGGGAGGATCACTTGAGGTTGGGAGTTCGAGACCGGCCTGGCCAGCATGGTGAAACCCCATCTCTACTAAAAATACAAAACTTAGCCGGGCATGGTGGCTCATGCCTGCAGTCACAACTACTCAGGAAGCTGAGGTAGGAGAATCGCTTGAACCCGGGAGGTGGTGGTTGCAGTGAGCCGAGATTGCACCATTGCACTCCAGCGAGACTCTGTCTCAAAAAGGAAAAAAAAAAAAAAAAAAAAAAAATGCTGGATTTCTGTGGTTCCTTCTTGCATTGTTTCTTGTACATTTTAAATTATTTTAAATAAAAGGCTAAAAATGTAACATAAGGACTATATATTCATTATCTACAATTTTCACATCCCAGTGAATCCTATATAATGAATCTTTCATTCCACAATTTCATTTTCCTATTCCCACAAACGTCAACCTCTCTTCAGCATTTTGTATAGCAAATGTATTTCTTCAGCTTCCATGACATGTCACTGTCCTTTTCTTTTGCTTCAGCAGACACTCAATCTGTTTGCTGTGGCACATCAACTTTCTTTGTCCAAACTCTGAAATGCCCCAGGATGAAATATTTTGCTTTGCTAAATATTTTGGAGTAATTTTATACTTGCCAGTGGAATCTGTATTATCAACGTTGGTGCATAAAATGAATGCACAAAAAGGGGTAGTTGAGAAGTGTTTAATAAAGTAACTGACTACTTACAATGAGCATTTGTGGACAGGTAAAAGGAAACAAACAAGAGGTAGGGAGCACTCCAGACCTTGCACCAGAAGAAAGAATTACCATTCCTAGCTAAGTAGCGGCAAGAGAATGAGTGGTGTTAGAGAAAGCAAGCGAGTGCTGGAAGGGCCACTCCACAGTATTTTTGGCCTTTTTTTTTCCCCCTTTTATTTTTCTGAGACCGGGTCTCACTCTGTCACCCAGGCTGGAGTGCAGTGGTACAACTATAGATTATTGCAGCCTCTGCCATCTCAGCTCATGCAGTCCTCCTTCCTCAGCCTCCCAAGTAGCTGTGGCTACAGGTACATGTCACCATGCCTGGCTTATTTATTTATTTATTTATTTATTTATTGAGATGGAGTTTTGCTCTTGTCACCCGGGCAATGGTGTGATCTTGGCTCACTGCAACCTCTGCCTCCCGGGTTCAAGTGATTCTCCTGCCTCAGTCTCTCGAGTAGGTGGGATTACAGGTGTCCACCACCACGCCCTGCTAATTTTTGTATTTTTTAGTAGAGACAGGGTTTCACCATGTTGGCCAGGCTGGTCTCCAACTCCTGACCTCAGGTGATCCACCCGCCTTGGCCTCCCAAAGTGCTGGGATTACAGGTGTGAGCCTCCGCGCCCAGTCTAATGTTTTTATTCTTTGTGGAGACAGGATCTAACTCTATTACCCAAGTTGGTTTTGAACTCCCGGCCTCAAGGGATCCTCCTGCCTTGGCCTCCCAAAGTGCTGTGATTGCAAGCATGAGCCACCATAGCCAGCCTATTTTTGACTTTACGTAAAATAATTCAATACCCTGAGCTCCAGGGGGAAAAAAACAAGGTAATAAATTACTACTCCATATCTCTGAACAGCTGGTGTCTTTCAGTGCCTAAACTCAAACAGAAGCCTGGGGGCAAAAGTAGCTCTCCAGTGCAGTCCATAACGGTTACTTCTTGCAACATAGAGCTGGCTGAAGACTGGTAAACAGATCTAGTGAGTGAAACTGATGTTAGCTAGCAGTGTCTTTATATTGATCAATGTATTCATGATGATAACTTTTTTTTTTTTTTTTTGAGAAAAGTCTTGCTCTGTCGCCCAGGTTGGCATGCAGTGGCCTGATCTTGGCTCACTGCAACCTCCACCTCCTGGGTTTAAGTGATTCTTGTGATTCAGCCTCCTGAGTAGCTGGGATTAGAGGCGTGGACCACCACACCTGGCTAATTTTTTGTATTTTTAGTAGAGATGGGGTTTCGCTAGGTTGGCCAGGCTGGTCTTGAACTCCGGGCCTCAAGTGATTCACTCACCTTGGCCACCCAAAGTACTGGGATTACAGGAGTGAGCCACCCCACCTGGCCCACAATGGTAACTTTTTAAAATGATCTAAAACCAACTCTATACTCTTAAATTCAACAAATTAGATAGAATGGATCAACCCTGCAAGATCCACAGTCATCATTAATGATATTGAATTCATGGTCCAAAAATCTTCCAAAAAAACAAACCTAGAGTTTCTTACAATTTCACTGACTAATTTTTACCAAATATTTAAAGAATAAATAAGTTGAATTCTACACGATTTATTCTAGTAAATAAAAGAATATGGAATACTTCCCAGTTTATTTTATGAGATCAGCACTTTGCTGACACACACAGTACGCTAAGAGAAAACTACTTACCAACATTGCACCTAAGCATAGATGCAGAAATCCTCACCAAAATACTAAGAACTAGCAGTCAGAAATATATGTTAAAGAACAATACCATGCCTTGGGCCAGGCGCAGTGGCTCACGCCTGTAATCCCAGCACTTTGGGAGGCCAAGGCGGGCGGATCACGAGGTTAGGAGATCGAGACCGTCTTGGCTAACACAGTGAAACCCTATCTCTACTAAAAAAAATACAAAAAATTAGTCGGGCGTGGTGGCAGGTGCCTGTAGTCCCAGCTACTTGGGAGGCTGAGGCAGGAGAATGGTGTCAACCCGGAAGGCAGAGCTTGCAGTGAGCCTAGACAGCACCACTGCACTCCAGCCTGGGCGACAGAGCGAGACTCCGTCTCAAAAAAAAAAAAGAACCATACCGTGTCCAAGTAAGATTATTCCAGATGGAGGACTGGTTTAATGCTTGAAAGTCAAACAATGTAATTCGCCTTATTGATAGCCTAGATGAGAAACACCATATAATCCTATCAAACGATGCACAAAAAGCACTTAAAATCTATACCATTTATGATTTAAAACTTAAAAACCAACTCTCAGCATCATGGGACTAGAGGGAATTTCCTCGACCAAAAAAGAATCTACAAAAACCTATAGCAAACATTGTATGTAATAATGACAGACTCAACGCTTTTCCCATGGAATCAGGAACAAGGCACAAATATCCACTCTCACCATTTCTATTCAACAACCTACTGGAATTGTTTTCCAGTGCAATAAGGTGAGAAAATGTGTTAAAAAGCATAAAAATTGGAAGCGAAACAATGAAAATATCCATACTTGCAGAATACGAGTCTATGTAGAAAATCTTAAGGAGTCTAAAAGAAAAGTTCCAGCACTCATGAGTGAGTTTAGCAAGCTCTTAAGATATAACAGTGCAAACCTTCAGAAGGAAAAAGTTCCAGGGACTTGGAACAAGAGAATTTCCTGCACTAAGTTCTCAGGCCTGCTGCCTGTTAACCCCATTTCCTGTAGGCCCAGCCTGTGAGTCACCTGCCATGCACAACCCCTGGCTGATCCTTCCCTCCAGTCTCTGGACAAGACACACTACTTCTGACCTGCCATCAGCAAACCTAGGCGACCCAGAGTCGCGTGTCAGTCCTGGCACCAGCAACCAGCCGCCCGGCTCCTATCCCCCGTCCTTACCAAACATCATCAGCAGGAACGCAGGTAACAGGAATTTAACATTTGTGTCCTATTTTATTTTATTTTATATTTTTGAGACGGAGTTTTGCTCTTGTTGCCCAGGCTGGAGTGCAATGACATCATCTCGACTCACTGCAACCTCTGCCTCAGGGTTCAAGCGATTCTCCTGCCTCAGCCTCCCGAGTAGTTGGGATTACAGGCATGCGTCGCCATGCCCGGCTTATTTTGTATTTTCAGTAGAGACGGGGTTTCACCATGTTGGTCAGGCTGTTCTCGAACTTCTGACCTCAAGTGATCCACCCGATTGGGCCTCCCAAATTGCTGGGATTACCGGCGTGAACCACCGCGCCTGGCCACATTTGTGTACAATTTTATTGAGAAGGGGGAAGAAAAAGGCACAAACTGATCTGAAGGCAAAACTTCTTCCATCGCGTTTGAGAGAACTCAGGTGTTACTGTAACATCATCAATGGAAGGATCTCAGCGAAAATCTCAGGGCTCAGGACTCCAAAGGCGGCGGTGGACACCTTAGGGCGTCTGCCCTCAAGCGCATGCAATCTGCAGCCAGCAGTCTTGGAACTTCGGTCGGTGGCTTCGGCGGGACAGTAGTAGGCTGACACTCTGAAAGGTCTCCTCCGGCGGACGTCTCCGGCTCCAGTCGTCTGTCCACGAAGCAAGGGGCGAGTTGAGAGGGATGCTGCGGGGGCAGGCGTCCGTTGGGACCCTCTGCAGCCTCCAGCTCTCTGGAGGCCGCCTGCGGCTACTCCTATCTGCCGGCGCCGGATTCAGAGCGGGCGACTTTGCGCCCCGCCTCAAAGTGCGCTGCGGTCTCGGAAAGAGATCTTTTCGCCTGCAGTTTCAGCAAAGAAGCACTCAGGGAGCGGAAAGTAGGTCGCAGTGGAACCCAGGAGGCCGTCCTAAGAGAGCTCGCAGTGGTAAGCACAGGAAGGGAGCATTCAGGACACCGAATTTACTGAGCTCAGGGCTGGAGGCGTCTGACCTCGCCGCCTCCTTTGTGGAATCCCGGGCCTGCCAAACTCCGAGGGGAGACAGCAACTTCATCGCGTCCTTCTTTCACCAGCTGACACCGGGTAATTGGGACTCAGAAGTCAACATCTTTCGCGTTTTTATACTCTTCTGGTCTCATGAGCGGTCCAAATTAGATTACAGGGAGGTGGGTGGGAACCTTAATCTTAGGAGCAAATTACATCAAGACATGGAATTAATGAGATTTACGTAAAGTCCTATCATCGGGGATGAAGTTATCTAGTTAAATACTTTGCTTTAGAAATTGAAAAGAAAAAGTACTAACTTCTTGTGCAAGGAAAGCTGTTTTGGGGGACCCTGGTTAGAACGTTCATTATTGCCTCCAAATGCATTGCTAGTACTGGAGCAGACCGCATTCCTTTCTGCCACAGAGCAATGCTTGTCAGATGCCTAAAGATGGGGCTGTTACTGAGGAGGAGGCCAGGGTAGTTGCCCATTTTTAAATCAAAAGATCATTTTTTGTGGTATTTCATTATATTATTGTTCTGTGATATGTTGACCTTTTTACATTTTAATTTTAGATTCAGGGGGACGTGTGTAGGTTTGTAACAAAAATGTATTGCGTGATGCTGAGGCTTCTATTGACCCCATCACCCAGAGGGAATATAGTCCCCAGTAAGAAGTTTTTCAGCCTCTACCTCCTTATGTCCCTCCTTCCCTCCTTTTGGAGTCCCCAGTTGTCTATTGTTCTCATCTTTATGTCCCCGTACACCACGTTTAGCTCCCACTTATAAGTGAGACAAACATGCAATATTTGCTTCTGCATTAATTTGCTTAGGATAATTGTATCCTTACAGAATAGTTTGAAGTTGAAGTTGGGTAATGTGAAGCCTCGGCTGTTTTTTTTGTTTTTTGTTTTTTGTTTTACCGGGTTTTTCTCTGTAGATCAGGTGGGAATGCAGTGGCATGCTCTTGACAGCCTGGACCTGCAGGCTCCCCTCTCAGCCTCCAGAGTAGCTCCAAAGTAGCTGGGAAAACGAGTGTGTGCCCCCATGCCTGGCTAATTTCTTTTTGTAGTTTTTCTAAAGATGGGGTTTCTCCCTGTTTCCAGGCTGGTCGTTGCCCAATTTTTGTTTTCTTTTGTTTTTTTTTTGAGACGGAATCTCACTCTGTCTCCCAGGCTGAAGTGCAGCGGTGCGATCTCCACTCACTGCAACCTACACCTCCCGGGTTCAAGTGATTCTCCTGCCTCAGCCTCCCGAATAGCTGGGACTACAGGCACGTGCCACCACACCTGGCTAATTTTTTTTTGTATTTTTTTTTAGTAGAGACAGGGTTTCACTGTGTTAGCCAAGATGGTCTTAGTCTCCTGACCTCGTGATCTGCCTGCCTCGGCCTCCCAAAGTGCTGGATTACAGGTGTGAGGCACCGCGCCCGGCCCCCAATTCTTAATGTGGTCTTTCACTCTCCCAGTTTTGTCATCTACTGTTGAATTGCTAAATTTAAAGTATTGCAGAATTTGGGTGTATGTGTGCAATAACATACAAGGGAGCAGACTAGGCACACAATGGCCTGGGCTAAGGGTTGGTAGCCTCTGGAGTCCTAGCGCCTGGTCTGTTGAATCCCAGGCCTGCTACACCCCAGGAGGAAAGTGCTGCTTCGTTGCATCCATCTCACAACTAGTGACAGAGTATCTGGAACTCAGAAATCGCCAGTATTTGTGTTTTTATAGTCTTCTGCTCCCTTGGGTGGTTCTAGCCAGATAACAAGAAACTGGGTGTGATTTTAGTCTTAGGAGCAAATTTCCTCAGAAAATGGAATTAATGATATTAACATAAAATCCTATCATCTGGGATGAAATTATCTAGATTAGTGACAGATTGGTTTAGCAGATGAAAGGAAAAAGTGGCTGTGCACCGTGGCGCATAATCCCAGCACTTTGGGAGGTGGAAGCAAGTGGATCACCTGAGGTCAGGAGTTGGAGACCAGCCTGGCCAACAAGGTGAAACCCCGTCTCTACTAAAAATACAAAATTAGCTGGGTGTGGTGGTACATGCCTGTAATCCCAGCTACTTGGAAGCCTGAGGCAGGAGAATCACTTGAACCTGGGAGGCACAGGTTGCGGTGAGCCGAGATCACGCCATTGCACTCCAGCCTGGGCAACAAGAGGGAAACTCTGTCTCAAAAATAAAGGAAAAAGTACAACTATGTCTGTGGAGGAAAAGCTGTTTTTGTGGTGCCTGGCTTTCTTATAGAAAGTTCATTATTGCCAAAATCACATTGCTTGTTTTAAGAGCAGAAACTGAAACCTTGTCTACCAGCAGAGAAAAGCTTGGGGGGAATGTGCAAGGGATGATTTGGGATGTTATTGAGGAGCAGGGTAAGGATAGTTGCCCATTGTTAGTGTGGTCTTTCACTCTCCCAGTTTTGTCTTCTACTGAATTGTTATATTAAGAAGATTTCAGTCAGGTGCAGTGGCTCATACCTGTAATCTCAACACTTTGTGAGGCCAACACAGGCAGATCACTTGAGCCCAGGAGTTGGAGACCAGCCCGGACAACATGGCGAAAGCCTGTCTCTACAAAAAATGCAAAAATTATTCAGGTGTGGTGGCCTGTGCCTGTAGTCCCAGCTACTCAAAAGACTGAGGCAGGAAGACTGAGGCAGGAGAATTACCTGAGCCCAGAAAGTTGAGGCTGCAGTGAGCCGAGATTGAGCCACTGTACTCCAGCCTGAGCAATGGAGTGAGACCCTGTCTCAAAAAAAAAACAAAAAAGATTTCAGCATTTCTGTGTACAATAGTAAGAAGCTAAAGGCTCAGGCCCCAGTGGCTGACTAAGTTACAGACAGGTTATATGCCATTCTAGATGAGTGACCCTCAACATGTTATCCAACCCTGTAGCCTTTATTAACCACCTCTGAAACGGAAGCCAAATGTGCTCTCATTTTACAAAGTAAATACCAGGAATAATTTTCATAACAAAAGTTAAAGTTTAGACAGTATCTGGTTGAAAGTAATTTGCTCAGTTTTTAACAATATTATCATTGTGGATTTTATCATGGAATGAAAGATAACGTTAATCAGAACAAATGTAAAATGGATCATTCTTTGTTGTGTTCTTTCTGTGGATTATTTTTCTCCTTCTCATATCCATTGTGAAATAGGAATTCCTTTGAGTCAAACATGCTATTTACAAAGCATCAATGGATATGATTATATAATTACTTAATCAAATATTATTGTTTACTATTATAAAATCTGATTGATCCCAACATTTAGTAAGCATGTTTTAATACCCTACCATGTTCCAGGTGCTGTAAAGGGAGCCACAAATACAAAGATGAGACACTAGCTGCAGCTTTCACAGCTCTAACTGATGAGTGAGTAAAGAGGCTGTCAAGAGGCCATTCAGAACACAGCTAACTCAGTGTTTATTGCAGGAGCTGATTTGAAGACCAGAAAGATAAGGTCTGAATGTGATGCTTCCCTTCAAAGCCATGTTTTTTTTTTTTTTTTACTTGAAGTGAGGAAAATATACAACTATGGAAAACTAGAGGAAAAAATAATGAAACAGAATAAGAATGACAGAATAGATATAGAAGGCAGAAGATTGAAAGTTCTTGTTAGGTGAAAGGTTTATGGACTCTAGGTGTCTGGAGAGTGGATCTTGAGAGCAGGAGCAACCCCTACCTGCCAGTAATTACTGGAAAAGCACCAGTGGTGATCCCAGAAAACTAGCTTTATCATTTCTTTGAGCATGTAGCTTGGATACGTCTCTCTAGGAGTGAACAGTGAACGGAAACTTGCATTGTAGAGAGTCGGCAGTGCTCTGGATGGGTATAACACACATAGGAGTGACAGTTCCCAAGGGGATCCATGTTACCCAGGCAAAGACCTGCTGTCCAGCCATTAATGCAGACATGCCTCTCCCTCCAAACTGTGCAAAGGAATGTACTAGTTCTTTTCAGCTACCCTAAACAAAAACTGCTAAGGCCGGTGATGCTTTATTAAGGAATCTTGATTTACACATACTAGAATTATACTATTATACTTAAATCTAAGTTCTAGTTGCCTCCAGTAACTGTGAAAGAGACCTTTAATTAACTAACACATTTCCCATTTGCCCCGAGAATACTCACTGGCAGCGCTTGCGGCTATATTTTTTACTCTTAGGTAAACTGAGAGGTTACAGTCTTAATGTTACCCTGAAATGCTTTTCAGAGAATTACATCAAAATACGACTGATGCAGTTGGGACAGCTTGGTTGAACAGAAAGCCGAAAACGGATATCAAATGATCTGAAAAAAAAAAAAAAAATCCGCCCAGGTGCAGTGGCAAACACCTGTAATCCCAGTACTTTGGGAGGCTGAGGCAGATGGATCACCTGAGCTCAGGAGTTTGAGACCAACCTGGCCAACGTGGTGAAACCCCATCTCTCATAAAAATGCAAAAATTAGCTGGGTGTGGTGGTGTGCACCTGTAATCCCAGTTTCTCAGGAGGCTGAGGCACGAGAATTGCTTGAACTCAGAAGTCGGAGGTTGCAGTGAGCTGAGATGGCACCATTGCACTCCAGCATGGGTGACAAGAGCAAAACTCCTCTAAAAAAAAAAAAAAAAAAAAAAAAGTAAAGAAAAAAAAGGAATCCATGAATGGTCTCGGTAAATGCTGTACCTGCATGCGCCACCTGCCAGTATTCTCAGGGCAAAGAAGAAATGGGTTAAAGAATTGCCTATAGTATTCTGCTTTTACACTTTATTTTCTGTTATATCCTGGAAGATTAGTGTGTCATAACCTAGAGGATAAAGAGGTCAGCTTATATAGGGGTCAACTGATCTGATATACATAGGGAGAAAATGTAGAACACACCCTCAAGCATCATCAGTTACAGCTTCCTTAAAAATGCCTTGGCTATATCTTTGGCCAACCTCATAATTTATAGAGTCAATATCATGTATGTGGGCATTGTATCATCAGTAATTAAACAATTCAGTCAAAACTAAATCAAGACTTCTGTCTTAATCTAATCATGTATTATGTTTGCCTGGAGGCCAGCAGGCCATCTTGGGCAGAAGACTAGAATATTGTTTTAGTCTAGATACCTCCCACTTGGGTCACTGAAAGCGACTATTTTTTTTTTAAATCTCTGTTCATGGCTGTAATAATTTTTTTTTTAATTTAGGTGCAAGGTCTCACTCTATAGCTTAGACTAGAATGCAGCGGTACCATCATAGCTCACTTCAGCCTCGAAATCCTGGGCTCAAGCAATCCTCTTGCTTCAGCCTCCTGAGTGGCTGGGACTACAGGCAGAAACCACCACATGCAGCTAATTAAAAGGTTTTTTTTTTTTTCTCTCCTAGAGATGGTGTTTCACTTTGTTGCCTGGGCTGGTTTTGGGATTCTCGCTGCAAGTGATCTACCTGACTCAGCCTCCTAAAGTGCTGGGATTACAGATGTCAGCCACCATGTCCAGTGCATAATAAAGTTGTTCTAGTCTTAGAATCTTGTCTCATGATGGTAACTCCTCCTTCAATTTTTTTTTTTTTTTTTTTTTTTGAGACAGGGTCTTGCTGTGTTTCCCAAGCCGGAGTGCAGTGGCCCAATCTCAGCTCACTACAACCTCTGCCTCCTGGGTTTATTTGATTCTCCCACCTTAGCCTCCCAAGTAGCTGGGATTACAGGGGTGTGCCACCACTCAGGGCTAATGTTTTTTGTATTTTTAGTAGAGACGGGATTTCATCACTTTAGCTACTGTGGGATCTGGCCACCAGTCCACAATGCAACGGGGCTCTTTCTTTGTTCCCAGGTGGATTGGCAGGTCGAGAAATAATAGACACACACAAAATAGTGAAAGCTTGGTCCAGGGGGGTCACCGCCTCTGGTCCTGCGATGCTGCCATTGCACTGGATATACCAGCATTTATTATTAAGTTTAGTGAGGGCAGGGGTAGGTTAGTGAGGGATTTAGGGTCGTTTGATTATGAGGCGAGATGTTCATGTGGGGATGAAGTAATTCTTTAACATAACTTCGGTATGCAGAAGTACAGTATACAGAGATAAGAATTTACAGTATAGTGTGTGCATCACTAATTTCTAACAGAGCCTTAAAACAGAAACACAGTCTTTCCATAACCTATGATTAGCAAGATTTTTTTTTATTATACTTTAAGTTTTAGGGTACATGTGCACAACGTGCAGGTTAGTTACATATGTATACGTGTGCCATGTTGGTGTGCTGCACCCATTAACTCGTCATTTAACATTAGGTATATCTCCCAATGCTATCCCTCCCCCCTTCCACCACCCCACAACAGGCCCCGGTGTGTGATGTTCCCCTTGTTGTGTCCATGTGTTCTCACTGTTCAATTCCCACCTCTGACTGAGAACATGCGGTATCTGGTTTTTTGTCCTTGCGATAGTTTGCTGAGAATGATGGTTTCCAGCTTTATCCATGTCCCTACAAAGGACATGAACTCATCATTTTTTATGGCTGCGTAGTATTCCATGGTGTATATGTGCCACATTTTCTTTTCTTTTTTTTTTTAAAGGTAATGAATCAGACAGAATTTATTAGAAATAGTTACAGAAAACATAGCAAAAATAGAATAAACTGGCTGCTTTGTGAACTCCTACCCACACAGGAAGGAGATGACTGTTCAGTTTTCTGGTTCAGACCTGAGTAGAGAGTGCCACATTTTCTTAATCTAGTCTATCATTGTTGGACATTTGGCTTGATTCCAAGTCTTTGCTATTGTAAATAGTGCCACAATGAACATACGTGTGCATATGTCTTTATAGCAGCATAATTTATAATCCTTTGGGTATATACCCAGTAATGGGATGGCTGGGTCAAATGTTATTTCTAGTTCAAGATCCCTGAGGAATCACTGCACTGACTTCCACAATGGTTGAACTAGTTTACAGCCCCACCAACAGTGTAAAAGTGTTCCTCTTTCTCCACATCCTCTCCAGCACCTGTTGTTTCCTGACTTTTTAATGATGGCCATTCTAACTGGTGTGAGATGGTATCTCACTGTGGTTTTGATTTGCATTTCTCTGATGGCCAGTGATGATGAGCATTTTTTCATGTGTCTTTTGGCTGCAAATATGTCTTCTTTGGAGAAGTGTCTGTTCATATCTTTTGCCCACTTTTTGATGGGCCTATTTATTTCTTTTCTTGTAGATTTGTTTGAGTTCCTTGTAGATACTGGATATTAGCCCTTTGTCAGATGAGTAGATTGCAAAAATTTTCTTCCATTCTGTAGGTTGCCTGTTCACTCTGAGGGTAGTTTCTTTTGCTGTGCAGAAGCTCCGTAGTTTAATTAGATCCCATTTGTCAATTTTGGATTTTGTTGCCATTGCTTTTGGTGTTTTGGACATGAAGTCCTTGCCCATGCCTATGTCCTGAATGGTATTGCCTGGGCTTTCTTCTAAGGCTTTTATGGTTTCAGGTCTAACATTTAAGTCTTTAATCCATCTTGAATTAATTTTTGTATAAGGTGTAAGAAAGGGATCCAGTTTCAGCTTTCTACATATGGCTAGCCAGTTTCCCCAGCACCATTTATTAAATAGGGAATCCTTTCCCCATTTCTTGTTTTTGTCAGGTTTGTCAAAGATCAGATGGTTGTAGATATGTGGCATTATTTCTGAGGGCTCTTTTCTGTTCCATTGCTCTATATCTCTGTTTTGGTACCAGTACCATGCTGTTTTGGTTACTGTAGCCTTGCAGTATAGTTTGAAGTCAGGTAGCGTGATCCCTCCAGCTTTGTTACTTTGGCTTAGGATTGACTTGGCAATGTGGGGTCTTTTTTGGTTCCATATGAACTTTAAAGTAGTTTTTTCCAATTCTGTGAAGAAAGTCGTTGGTAGCTTGATGGAGATGGCATTGAATCTATAAATTACCTTGGGCAGTATGGCCATTTTCACGATATTGATTCTTCCTACCCATGAGCATGGAATGTTCTTCCATTTGTTTGTATCCTCTTTTATTTCATTGAGCAGTGGTTTTAGTTCTCCTTGAAGAGGTCCTTCACATCCCTTGTAAGTTGGATTCCTAAGTATTTCATTCTCTTTGAAGCAATTGTGAATGAGAGTTCACTCATGATTTGGCTCTCTGTTTGTCTGTTATTTGTGTATAAGAATGCTTGTGATTTCTGCACATTGATTTTGTATCCTGAGACTTTGCTGAAGTTGCTTATCAGCTTAAGGAGATTTTGGGCTGAGAAAATGCGGTTTTCTAGATATACAGTCATGTCATCTGCCAACAGGGACAATTTGACTTCCTCTTTTCCTAACTGAATACCCTTTATTTCCTTCTCCTGCCTGATTGCCCTGGCCAGAACTTCCAACACTGTGTTGAATAGGAGTGGTGAGAGAGGGCGTCCCTGTCTCGTGCCAGTTTTCGAAGGGAATGCTTCCAGTTTTTTCCCATTCAGTATGATATTGGCTGTGGGTTTGTCACAGATAGCTCTTATTATTCTGAGATACATCCCATCAATACCTAATTTATTGATAATTTTTAGCATGAAGGGTTGTTGAATTTTGTCAAAGGCCTTTTCTGCATCTACTGAGATAATCATATGGTTTTTGTCGTTGGTTCTGTTTGTATGCTGGATTACGTTTATTGATTTTGATATGTTGAAACAGCCTTGCATTCCAGGGATGAAGCCCACTGGTGGGTAAGCTGCTTGATGTGCTGCTGGATTCAGTTTGCCGTATTTTATTGAGGATTTTTGCATCAATGTTCATCAGGGATATTGGTCTAAAATTCTCTTTTTTGGTTGTGTCTCTGCCAGGCTTTGGTATCAGGATGATGCTGGCCTCATAAAACGAGTTAGGGAGGATTCCCTCTTTTTCTATTGATTGGAATAGTTTCAGAAGGAATAGGACCAGCTCCTCCTTGTACCTCTGGTAGAATTCGGCTGTGAATCCATCTGGTCCTGGACTTTTTTTGGTTGGTAAGCAATTAATTATTTCCTCAATTTCAGAGCCTGTTATTGGTCTATTCAGAGATTCAAATTCTTCCTGGTTTAGTCTTGGGAGGGTGTATGTGTTGAGGAATTTATCCATTTCTTCTAGATTTTCTAGTTTATTTGCATAGAGGTGTTTATAGTATTCTCTGATGGTCATTTGTATTTCTGTGGGATCAGTGGTGATATCCCCTTTCTCATTTTTTATTGCATCTATTTGATTCTTCTCTCTTTTCTTCTTTATTAGTCTTGCTAGTGGTCTATCAATTTTGTGGATCTTTTCAAAAAACCAGCTCCTGGATCCATTGATTTTTTTGAAGGGTTTTTGTATCTCTATTTCCTTCAGTTCTGCTCTGATCTTAGTTATTTCTTGCCTTCTGCTAGCTTTTGAATATGTTTGGTCTTGCTTCTCTAGTTCTTTTAATTGTGATGTTAGGGTGTCAATTTTAGATCTTTCCTGCTTTCTCTTGTGGGCATTTAGTGCTATAAATTTCCCAGAGATTCTGGTATGTTGTGTCTTTCTTCTCATTGGTTTCAAAGCACATCTTCATTTCTGCCTTCATTTCATTATGTACCCAGTAGTCATTCAGGAGCAGGTTGTTCAGTTTCCATGTAGTTGAGTGGTTTTGAGTGAGTTTCTTAATCCTGAGTTCTAGTTTGATTGCACTGTGGTCTGAGAGACGGTTTGTTATAATTTCTGTTCTTTTACATTTGCTGAGGAGTGCTTTACTTCCAACTAAGTGGTCAATTTTGGAATAAGTGTGGTGTGGTGCTGAGAAGAATGTATATTCTATTGATTTGGGGTGGAGAGTTCTGTAGATGTCTATTAGGTCCACTTGGTGCAGAGCTGAGTTCAATTCCTGGATATCCTTGTTAACTTTCTGTCTCGTTGATCTGTCTAATGTTGACAGTGGGGTGTTAAAGTCTCCCATTATTATTGTGTGGGAGTCTAAGTCTCTTTCTAAGTCTCTAAGGATGTGCTTTATGAATCTGGGTGCTCCTGTATTGGGTGCATATATATTTAGGATAGTTAGCTCTTCTTGTTGCATTGATCCCTTTACCATTATGTAATGGCCTTCTTTGTCTCTTTTGATCTTTGTTGGTTTAAAGTCTGTTTTATCAGAGACTAGGATTGCAACCCCTGCCTTTTTTTGTTTTCCGTTTGCTTGGTAGATCTTCCTCCATCCCTTTATTTTGAGCCTATGTGTGTCTCTGCACGTGAGATGGGTTTCCTGAATACAGCACATTGATGGGTCTTGACTCTTTATCCAATTTACCAGTCTGTGTCTTTTAATTGGAGCATTTAGCCCATTTACATTCAAGGGCAATATTGTTATGTGTGAATTTGATCCTGTCATTATGATGTTAGCTGGTTATTTTGCTCGTTAGTTGATGCAGTTACTTCCTAGCCTCGATGGTCTTTACAATTTGGCATGTTTTTGCAGTGGCTGGTACCATTTGTTCCTTTCCATGTTTAGTGCTTCCTTCAGGAGCTCTTTTAGGGCAGGCCTGGTGGTGGCCAAATCTCTCAGCATTTGCTTGTCTGTAAAGTATTTTATTTCTCCTTCACTTGTGAAGATTAGTTTGGCTGGATATGAAATTCTGGGTTGAAAATTCTTTTCTTTCAGAATGTTGAATATTGACCCCCACTCTATTCTGGCTTGTAGAGTTTCTGCCAAGAGATCAGCTATTAGTCTGATGGGCTTCCCTTTATGGGTAACCCGACCTTTCTCTCTGGCTGCCCTCAACATTTTTTCCTTCATTTCAACTTTGGTAAATCTGACAATTATGTGTCTTGGAGTTGCTCTTCTCGAGGAGTATCTTTGTGGCGTTTTCTGTATTTCCTGAATTTGAATGTTGGCCTCCCTTGCTAGATTGGGGAAGTTCTCCTGGATAATATCCTGCAGAGTGTTTTCCAACTTGGTTCCATTCTCCCTGTCACTTTCAGGTACACTAGTCAGATGTAGATTTGGCCTTTTCACATAGTCCCATATTTCTTGAAGGCTTTGTTTGTTTCTTTTTATTCTTTTTTCTCTAAACTTCTCTTCTCGCTTCATTTCATTCATTTGATCTTCCATCACTGATACCCTTTCTTCCAGTTGATCGATTCGGCTACTGATGCTTGTGCATTCATCACGTAGTTCTCGTGCCTTGGTTTTCAGCTCCATCAGGTCCTTTAAGGACTTCTCTGCATTGGTTATTCTAGTTAGCCATTCATCTAATTTTTTTCAAGGTTTTTAACTTCTTTGCCATGGGTTTGAAATTCCTCCTTTAGCTCGGAGTAGTTTGATTGTCTGAAGCCTTCTTCTCTCAACTCGTCAAAGTGATTGTCCGTCCAGCTTTGTTCCATTGCTGGTGAGGAGCTGCGTTCCTTTGGAGGAGGCGAGGTGCTCTGATTTTTAGAGTTTCCAGTTTTTCTGCTCTGTTTTTTCCCCATCTTTGTGGTTTTATCTACCTTTGGTCTTTGATGATGGTGACGTCCAGATGGGGTAATGGTGTGGATGTCCTTTCTGTTTGTTAGTTTTCCTTCTAACTGTCAGGACCCTCAGCTGCAGGGTTGTTGGAGTTTGCTGGAGGTCCACTCCAGACCCTGTTTGCCTGGGTGTCAGCAGCGGAGGCTGCAGAATAGCGGATATTGATGAACAGCAGATGTTGCTGCCTGATCGTTCCTCTGTAAGTTTTGTCTCAGAGGAGTACCCAGCCATGTGAGGTGTCAGTCTGCCCCTACTGGGGGATGCCTCCTAGTTAGGCTACTCAGGGGTCAGGGACCCACTTGAGGAGGCAGTCTGTCTGTTCTCAGATGTCCAGCTGCATGTTGGGAAAACCACTACTCTCTTCAATGCTGTCAGACGGGGACATTTAAGTCTGCAGAGGATTCTGCTGCCTTTTGTTTGGCTGTGCCCTGCCCCCAGAGGTGGATTCTACAGAGGCGGGCAGGCCTCCTTGAGCTGCAGTGGGCTCCACCCTTTTCGAGCTTCCTGGCCACTTTGTTTACCTACTCAAGCCTCAGCAATGGCGGGCTCCCCTCCACCAGCCTCGCTGCCATCTTGCAGTTTGATCTCACGTTGCTGTGCTAGCAATGAGTGAGGATCCGTGGGCACAGGACCCTCTGAGCCAGGTGCGGGATATAATCTCCTGGTGTACTGTTTGCTAAGACCATTGGAAAAGTGCGGTGTTAGGTGGGAGTGACCCGATTTTCCAGGTGCCATTGGAAAAGCGCAGTATTAGGGTGGGAGTGACCCGATTTTCCAGGTGCCATCTGTCACCCCTTTCTTTGACTAGGAAAGGGAATTCCCTGACCCCTTGCGCTTCCCAGGTGAGGTGATGCCTCGCCCTGCTTCAGCTCTTGCTCGGTGCGCTGCACCCACTGTCCTGCACCCACTTTCCGACAGTCCCCAGTGAGATGAACCCCGTACCTCAGTTGGAAATGCAGAAGTCACCCATCTTCTGCATTGCTCACGCTGGGAGCTGTAGACTGGAGCTGTTCCTATTTGGCCATCTTGGCTCCACCCTCTGAATTAGCAAGATGTTAATCAGCAGTAACAGTTGCAGCAAAAGCTGGTTACAAACAATCAATAGAAACAGGACGTGAAGCTAGACAACCAGTTAGACCAGAAATTCTCAGAAGGGAGTATGCCTTAACCTAAAGAGGCCTAGAAGAGCCATGGCAAGATGAGGGCGTTTACAGCCCTATCTTATCCATATGAAGAGGCGCCCCTCATAAGTCCATTTATAGGCTCTCCACAAGGTCACATTCCATTCCCAGAACTATGAACATCTGCTTTTCTGGGATAGGAATCTTGGTGAAGTGAAACCTCCCTGACTGCACGTCCCTTCATAGGCTCTCTGCAGGGGGAAGCACATCACACGCTGTTGGCTCATTCTGGCAGTTCAACCTGGCATTGTCTTTACACAATCCTGCATGCAATTTTGTATTTACAATAATCAGGAGCATTTCATCTTTTATTCCGTAGCAATAGTTTCAGGGGGTCTCCCTACAGTTGGCAAGGCTGGCCTCAAGTGATCCTACCGTATCTGCCTCCCAACGTGCTAAGATGACAGGTGTGAGTCACTGCGTCTGGCTCAGATTTTTTTTTCTTTATTCATTGCATTATTCATATCAAAGTGGAAGTATCTCTGATAATTCTATCCTTACTACACTACCTAATATAGCATCCTCCTAGTTACCTTTTCAACTAACTTGCGTTAAGTTTCTTAATAGTGTTTATCATATAAACACTGTTTGTTTGTTTGTTTATTTGTTGTCATGTTTACTGTTTTTTTCAACCCATAAAGGTGTCAAACACTTTATGGCGAAGTCCATGTCTGCTTGTTGATCACTTATCTCTGGGACCTTGATCACTATGTAGCACAATATAGACACTTAGTATTTGTTAACGAAGAGACAATAAATATATTAAAAGACTGGGTGTGGTGGCTCATGCCTGTAATCCCAGCACTTTGGGAGGCTGAGGTGGAGTTGAGGCTATGTTGCCAGAAGCTGTGCAACTAATGAATTAGGAGGCAGGAATCCATATTAATACGTTCCAGATACAGAGAAACTCTTGGTTTTAACAATCTGCTTCTTTGTCAGGTATTGACTCTTGATTTTAGGCTCAGAAAAAAATTTAACACTTATAACCAGTAAGTCTAGTAGAGTAAGTAAAAACAAAGACCACAGAGGAGGCTAGACAGAAAGTAAAAGGCAAAAATTCCCCAGGGTAAGTCACCTAGAATTAGAAAGTGAAGAATTATGCTTGGTGCCAAAGCAGGACTCCACTAGGTCACTAGGTTCACCTACAAAAAAAGAACCATTTGCTGTTGGTCTCTGGGATTGAAAATTCCCACTTCCCCCTTCCTGTCTAGCCTCTGCTTTACATTCACTGTGTGGCTGAAAGTTTTCTTGTTTGTTTGTTTCTGGGTTTTTTTTGTTTGTTTTTTTGTTTTTTTTTTTTGGTAAAACATTGTCCACAAATGTTTCATAGATTTTAAAACCCAGAATACACTAGACCCTGCAGGGTACTGAGGAGCCGTGTGACTACCACTCCAATGCACCTCCACACATGTTCTCTTTCCGGTTACTTTGTAGACTTTCTTCTTCCTGGTTCCATTTGCTTCTAGTAATTTAGGGCTGTATTCACTGACGGGTTCCAAGAGCTCCTGATAAACTCTTGACTAACAATTACGTGTGTGTGTCTTTCCTGTGGGAAGAAATCGGTGGTGATTTGGGACATTATGAACTTAGGATTCTGAAAGCAGAATTCTGATTTAACAGTGTAACAGAATTCATGAATGTCATGGTGCTAATTTGAATCAATAAGCAGCCTTGTGAGAGGAATATGCGTTTCCTTAAAATCTGGGGAACACCAGGAGAATCTTTCTGGACGGACTTACCTGGAAACCTCTGCTGAGCAAAGTGAAAGGGAAGATGCAATTCTCCGGGGAAGGGGGGGATGCTGATGTAGAGGGTGACAACTTATATGACATGAAGTATTCACTCACCTGGATAGATTTAGACTTAGGGTTATGTTTAAGAAAGAAGGGAGGAAAAAAGGAAGAAGATGAAGAAAGGAAGCAAGAAAAAATAAAATTTATTCTAAGATAAAATTTCTGCATTATACTAAACTATTTTTTCTGGCTGCCATTAACCAAGATAAGTAATGCTCAAGTTGAGTAAGACTGGATTTAGAATTGTCTGGGGGCTTCCAAAAGAGGCGTAAAGAAATAAGAAGGAATACAGGCCTGCAGCATCAGAGTCTGAGCTGGGGGTACAGATGTGTGTGAATTTCGATGGGCATGGTGGCCCAGCCTGTAATCCCAGGAGGTTGTGAGGCTGAGGTGGAGAACTGCTTGAGCTCAGGTGTTTGAGACCAGCCTGGGAAACATGGGGAGACTCCATCTCTATGAAACATAAAAAATATTAACCCAAGATGGCATGCACCTTGGTGCCAGCTGCTGAGGAGGCTGAGGTGAGAGGACTGTTCAAGTCCAGGAGGTCGAGACTACAGTGAGCTGTGTTTGTGGCACTGCACTCAGGCCTGGGCCACGGAGTGAGACTCTGTCTTAAGTGGGGGAAAGAAAAGATGTGTGTGAATATGGTGCTGCTTTGTATTTCAAAATAGGGAAGTGGATATTTGAATATATGGCATAAAAAGGTCGAGATGCTGGACCCCAGTGAACTCAGTTGTTTTGAAGGTCCCACTTTAACAGGGCTGGACATCTGGAATGACTCTAATGTTTCTTTCTAGTGCAGCTAGAACTTTGCCTCCTTTAGAGTGAGCCTATGGAGGACTTGAATATATTCAAAGTGCATCTGAGAGGTATCTGCTTCCGGAATGAATTAGAATACCTGGATTTGAACCATAATCAGATAGCTGTTAAGGGGTTACTTAAAGAGATATGATTCTTAAGTTTACAGTATTGAATTCAGCTGCATATTATAAATATTTGTAAGTTGGATTATATTATGGAAGTACTTGGTACAAATGGCCATGCAGAGAAATAGGTAGGAATGAGACTGCATAGTCTGATATTTAAAAAATAAGTGGAACAACATTGGGAACCCCCTGTTCATATTTCAGATCTCTATTCTCTCATTAGAACCTAACTGCTATCCTCTGGTCCCTATTTTTGAAAAAAAAAGTATTTAAAAATCTGAAAAAACATTGATGAAGATATCCCAAGAGCCAGCCTCCTGGTTTCAAGACCCCAATCAGAGGACTAAGCTTAAATCTAATAAGATGTATAGGCTTGGAGCCAATGGGGTGAGGTCATATCCATGGAAGGTCCAATTGGCCAAGGCCTCAGACTCATGAAGAACCTCAAATTTAGATGTTAGATTTTTCCTCCAATTGAGATTGTACCTACAGCCACAGAGCTTCATGGATGGGAATGAAAACGGCTGTGTCTCAATTTTTAAACTGTGATCAATTAGAGGACCTCATTGCCTATGGCACTGTGTCATCTAATAAAATGTTCGTGTTGTCTAATCTTATAGTTAGTCCAGTGATAGTGCGTTGCATTTTTGTGTTAAGAGAAGACATTTGTTAAATGTAGCTCTAAAAACACACCTGGTTTTTGTTTTACTGTGTTTATTCTTTGTGCTCAGGCACATTTAGGCCTTTCTGTCTTCTCTGTTGAATTGTGGGCCTGGACTCCTAAAACCTCCATTTCTAAATTTGCCTTGCCAACAGGGTCGCAGTTAGTCTTTGTCAATGGTAGCCTGACTTGGTGGGACACGAGACAGTAAAAAGATGAACACTCATTCTGGTTATGGCCTGGCAGTAAGGTGACAGCGCATTAGTTTGGCTCTCACGGTGTTGGCTGCTTTGGTTTCGGTTTCTGTCTGAACTCTGACAGGCAGAGTCCTTTTTTTTCCTTTCTTTTGTTTGAGACTGAGTTTCGCTTTTGTCACCCAGGCTGGAGTGCAATGGCACGATATCGGCTCACTGCAGCCTCCGCCTCCCGGGTTCACGCGATTCTCCTGCCTCAGCCTCTCGACTAGCTGGGATTATAGGCATGCACCACCATGCCCAGCTAATTTTGTATTTTTAGTAGAAACGGGGTTTCTCCGTGTTGGTAGGCTGGTCTGGAACTCCCGACCTCAGTCAGGTGATCCACCCGCCTCAGCCTCCCAAAGTGCTGGGATTATAGGCATGAGCCACTGGGCCCGGCCGGTAGAGTCCTTGTATCCAGGAATACTTACGAAAACAATTTAAAAATGGGAACTGGGATTGGTTTTCAGACCAGGACATAAATATAACCACAGTGGATGAGGGCCCAATGATTTGCTAAACTTGTATATGGTTATTACTTCATTGTTACTGTAAAGCAAAAATAAAATTTGAAGACCCCACACAAACATCTGAATGGACCCCTTCTCTCAGCCAAGGGGATTTCAAAGTCAGCCTGAAAAAGTAGTTCCCGTCCCCCAGCCTCCCCACCGCATGGTGGCTCGCGGCTGTAATCCAAGCACTTTGGGAGTCCAAAGGGGGCGGATCACCTGAGCTGAGGAGTTCAAGACCAGCCTGACCAACATGGTAAAACCCTATCTCTACTAAAAACACAAAAATTAGCTGGGTGTGGTGGTGAGCACCTGTAATCCCAGCTACTAGGGAGGTTGAAGCAGGAGAATCGCTTGGACCCAGGAGGCAGAGGTTGCAGTGAGCCAAAATCGTGCCACTCCACTGCAGCCTGGGTGACGGAGCAAGAGTTGGTCTCAGGCTGGGTGCGGTGGCTCATGCCTGTAATCCCAGCACTTTGGGAGGCCGAGGCGGAAGGATCACGAGGTCGGGAGATCCAGACCATCCTAGCTAACACGGTGAAACCCCGTCTCTACTAAAAATACAAAAATATTAGCCAGGCGTGGTGGCAGGCGCCTGTAGTACCAGCTACTTGAGGCAGGAGAATGGCGTGAACCCGGGAGGCAGAGCTTGCAGTAAGCTGAGATCACGCCACTGCACTCCAGCCTGGGAGAGAGAGCGAGACTCTGGAAAAAAAAAAAAGAGTTGGTCTCAAAAAAAAAAGGAGTTTCAAGCCATGATGGAAAGGGAGATCCAGACATGCCCCATAATATTCTCCTCTCTTTTGGAATTAATGATAGAACAGACTCTTTGAGTCTGATGAGAAGCATTTACTATCTAGCTCTCTGAAGACTGCTGCTACCTGGAGGGCTTCATCTGCATGGTAAAACCTTGGTCTCCACAATACCTTAAGGTAACCCAGACACACCTTTCTAGTGATAATAATTGTTAAGCCAAATTGCCAATAAGAAAATCTTTGAATCTGCCTTGGACTTGGAAGATCCTGCTTCCAGTTATACTGTGTTTCTGAACTGTACAAATGTACCTCTTTCATGTATCAATCCCATGTCTTCCTAAAATATATATAAACCAAGTTGTGCCCTGACCGCCTAAAGCAGATGTTTTCAGGATCTCCTGAGGGCTCTTTCATGGGCCGTTGGACACTCATATTTGGCTCAGAATAAATGTCTTTTACTATTTTACAGATTTGGACCCTGTGTCTGCTAGAACCTTAGAAAGCACAGCACCTGTGCTGATGCCTTTGCGTTTCAAAGTTGGCAACAGTCAATGGGAAACAGGATTCCAAATTATGCCAGGGAATACTGGGCCGGGGGCTTTCAGCAGGACCCTTACCGTTTCTGGAATTTCAAGGGCTATTACAATGGTCTCATCCAGGACACCTTGGATGACTCATGAGATGCCTAACTGACATGGCTCGGGCAGAGATGTGAAAGTGAGGAAACTCAGGCAGTCATTGATTTCTTAACCCCACAGATGTTCTTCTTCTGTCTCTGGGTGAGAAAAGAAGACCAGGAAGAGCAGTGAGGGACTTCCAGGGTGGGGTATGACTGTCTCCATCACAGGTAGATAAGCTGTGTCCTATCTGTGATAGGCCATCCTGATGGATCAACAGGTTACCCGAGCTGAAAAAAGCATTCAAACACTTCCTTTGGAGTGTGAGGCAGAAACCAGGACAGCTACTGGTCCACCAGAGGACAAAAATCAATCCCATTTTACTACTTTGGCTCTTCAGTGTGGTGAGCATAGGGCAGTGAAGGTGGATAAGCAACAACATCCACCTTCAGCTATACACAGAGACAACAGAAGACTCCAGGCACGACAGAGGAGGGCAATGGCAACATGCAGGCAGCCCCAGGTGGATGTATCCCTGTGTGTGTGTGTGTGTGTGTGTGTGTGTGTATGTACTGTGGCAGTGGGCAGAGGAAGGGAGGGGAGGCTTGAGATCTTCCCAGCAGAGAAGTGAAAAGCACAGAACTGAGTAAAGAGGTCCCAGAAAAAAAAGATGAGCCTACAAGCCACCACAGAAGTTTCTTGCCCAAAGGAATGGTCTTTTGCCCCACTACGGGCTGTGTGTGTTGTGAAGTCCATGGAGGTATCCAGGGTGTTGGCTCCCTGGCTCCAGTAGACTCAAGGTCCCTTTGAACTAGGGAGGAAAGGGGCCTGTAAGGTCTCCCCAGTTGGAATAAGCGTCGGAATAAAGCACATCCTGACAGGGCTGGGGAGCATTAAGTAAACTCTATGGCTGGGAGTGGGAATTGGGAGGTGGGGACAAAGGGCTGCTTTCTCTGTGTGCAGGCTTGAGATGCACAGGGGGTGTAAGGAGAGTCTGAGAAGGAGGGGGAGAAGGAAGAGAAGGAGGAGGAGAAGAAGGATGGTAAGTTTTCTGGGGTGGACCTGGTGCTCCAGGTAGACAGGAAGCCTGGGCTGCACAGTGTGTTTGGAGGAAGGTGGACGAAGGGGCAAGTCTGTTCCTTGGCGCGCACTTTGGCCCGGGAGGCCCTGGCTCCCTCCTTGCTCCCTGGCCGGGAAGCCTGAGAATGTCCCGCGTTGGCGTGGTTCGGGACAGCACAGGGACTCCCAATCAGACCAGCCCTTGCATTGGTCCACCCATCCCCAAAAGCTAGGCCAGAAACACAAGCGATGCAGACTTTTGCCTTGGCGTTGGATTTTATTCCGAGAACAGACTAAAGAGAATAATGTGTCCGAAGCGCTGCTCAGCCACAGCCTCTTGAGTGGCATGGGAACAGAGCAGAGGCATTACGGAAACCCAGTTCTTGGGCAGAGGATCAGGAACCCAAGGGCCTCGTTGGACATCTCCTGGCTTCTGAGCGCCCAGGGCGGCGGTCCCAGGCAGGCTGTGGTCTTCTTGGCGGACAGGCGGCCTATGCTGCACAAGGAAGTCTCCAGACTGAGCCCGGTGGCCGCCAAGTCGCAGTAGCAAGGCGACGACGCTCCGAGAGGTCCCCATCGTCAGACCTCTCTGGTTCCCGCGGCCAGTCTTCGAAGAGGGCCGATCGCTGCGCGTGTGGCGGCCGCGGAGCGCAGTGACCTGGCTCCTCCGACGAGGCTGCGGCCGCCACTCCTGCCTGAGCCTGGGGCTCCTCCTGGGTGGCAGGCGTGGACTATGCGTCCAAAGGCTGTGCAGGCCGCACCAGGGGAATCCAAAGAACGCGCTCCTGTCCCGTGGGGAAGGCCCAGTACCGCTGATCCTGGTTCTCAGAGTGGTGGCCCAGCGGTGTTGGAAGGTAACGCGCCGCCCCGCGAATTGGATCTTCTGGGTCTCCGGGTGGTTCCCACTGGGGCTCTCGCGCTGTCTCTCTGGAACCAAAAGCCCCCCTCACACGGCTTCGCCAGTGCATCGCTTCTTCCAGCGGAAGTTTACAGAGACAAGGGGATTCAGAAGATCAAGCTTGTGGGGCCCGCCGCCTTTTATGCTCCTCCTGCTTACGAGGCGGTCCAGCCCGGAGAGATCCGGGAGAACTGGGCGGTGAGCTAACTGAGAGCTAACTACATCAGAAGAGGAACCGCCCCAGTCGCCTTCAGTGTCCACGTAGGCCCCTCCTGGAGCAAGTTGTGGGAAGTGAGTCTAGTGAAGACAGATGGGATTAGCAGTGGAAAATCCAGGAGACCTCCGGACGCCTAAGGAGGGAAGGTCTTTTGGGAGACGGGGAAGTGTAGATATGCGATTTCTGACCCCAAACGTTCTAGTAGTTGTACCGGAGAGACCGAGAGCCAGCCAGGGCTGTGGGAAAGAGGTATGTCTGTATCTTTGAGCTAGAGTGTGTGCGTTTGGTGGGATGGATACTGGGCTGAAGGCAGGGTGTGGGTGTGGTGTTTGCTATGAAGGGGAATGGGAGGGAAGCTCAAAGGATTATTCGGGAGGGAGCTTGGAGGTGGTTAAGGAAAATGGCCCAGTTCTAAAGATTAATTCCCAAAGTGTTGGGATTACAGGCGTGAGCCAGGTCAGGAGTCTGAGACCAGCCTGGCTAACATGGTGAAACCCCGTCTCTATTAAAAATACAAAAAGTAGCCAGGTGTGGCGGCGCGCGTAGTCTCAGCTACTTGGGAGGCTGAGGCAGGAGAATCCCTTGAACCCGGGAGGCGGAGGTTGCAGTAAGTCGAGATCAGGCCACTGCACTTCAGCCTGGGCGACAGAGCAAGACTCCGTCCCCAAAATAAATAAATATATAAACTGAATGGTTGTATCTACCATATCCCGAGGTTCAAAAAGAGCAGTGATGCAAGACCAATGCCCAGTAATTTGTGAAAGATCAGAAAATTGTAAGTGTGAAGCAGGTTAACTGTGCACTGCTTACCAACTCCTTTGAATCAACTGAGACATAAGATATTCACAAGCAAGTTATATGAAGCAAATTTGTGCTTACAGACAGGCAGCAAGGGATAGCAAGACTACGGTTCATTGTGTGTTGGTCCCTTGTAACTCAGAAAGCTGCCTATGGTAGATGGTGTCTTAACTGCACATGCTCTTCTTGCACCACAGCTGAGGGACCCCAATAAGCAGCTCACCTTGCACGCTGGGCTAAAGGGTTGAAGGACATCTTGTGCTAGGTGGAGACAGGAATAGAGCCCAGGCTGTTTCAGCCACTTCCTCCTTCTTTTAGGATGTTGCACTCCCAGCACATTCTACAGTTATTCTTGAGGACTACAAGCAAGAAAGGGGGGGAGCTGAGTTGGTCCAAAGCCACCCAGCAAACTTTTCTGCAATCAGTTCAGTTATTGTATTGAAAAGACATATCTTAAAAGAAGACATACAGATAGCCAACATATATAAAAAAATGCTGTTTATTACTAATCATCAGGGAAATGGAAATTAACACCTCAATGAGAATCTTTGGATCCTCCCTCCCCACCAGGTTTTTGTTACTGTTAACAGTGCAGATATTAATATTCTTTTACATATTTCCTAGTGTATATGTATGTGCAAGAATTTTTCTTGGGAGTGTACCCTGAAATGGAATTGGTAGGTTTTGAGATATGTGACTTGCAGCTTCATAAGACAACAGAGTGTTTTTCAAAGTGATGGTACCAATACATGTTACCACTTACAATATATAAGATACTCTGAAGTTTAATATGCTCTCTAACACTTGGTATTGTCAGGTATTTTAACATTTAATCATTGAAAGGGTGAAAATAGCAGCGGCCCACAATTGTTGAACAGTCAGGCAACTTCACCCTATATGGACATTGTTGATTGCCGCATGATTCCCTCCACAGATGCCCCTTCCTGATTTATCATTTTGGTCTCTCAGATTCTGTTCATGATTACCATTGTTATGAGATAATCCTGGCACTTTAACATTCCCCCAAACTGAGAAGGAGCTAAGGCCCATTTTTGTGTATGCACCACTTAAGATAATGCAAATTGAAGGCTATTGGAAAGTTGTTTTTTTTTTTTTTTTTTTTGAGACGGAGTCTGGCTCTGTCGCCCAGGCTGGAGTGCAGTGGCACGATCTCGGCTCACTGCAAGCTCTGCCTCCCGGGTTCACGCCATTTTCCTGCCTCAGCCTCTCAGAGTAGCTGGGACTACAGGCCACCACACCCAGCTAATGTTTTGTATTTTTTTAGTAGAGACGGGGTTTCACCATGTTAGCCAGGATGGTCTGGATCTCCTGACCTCGTGATCCGACCGCCTCAGCCTCCCAAAGTGCTGGGATTACAGGAGTGAGCCACCGTGCCCGGCCTGGAAACTTTATTTTTCGTATGCAGTTCATCCAGTTCTAGCTAAGATGTAAACATTGGAAACTCATTTGAAACTGAAGGAAAAAATGGTTTAAAAAAGTTTTAGATATAAAACTACTATGGAAACTGCATCAGCCAAACGTTTGGTCCACAGCATTAATTGGATTACCTATCAGGGCAGATAAAGTTTAGCCATGTGGACAGGTCCCAGTTTTGTCTTGTCCTGAAATAATTTGGATCCACTCCAGCTGTCTTTTGTAAAATAATGAGTTTATGATGCCATGTCATGGCTAGAGTTTCACGGTAACATCTATTTGATCTTTGTGTGTATGGATACATGTTTCTGTGTGTTTCTGTGCATGTTACATGTATTATGTTATATGTTATGTCCAAAATGGCACCACATTGGTTTATGAGTAAATGAGTGCTTATAAATTTAGCAAGAAAGTCCAAATGCTTTTCAAATTTGTGTGAATTTAGTAATCTTTAATAATAAGCTTGCTTTAAAATTATTCACAAAATAAAAATAGAAATGTCTTTGGAATTGTAAGCATACATTTTTGTCTGGGTTTACTAATTAGATGAGTTTTATATTTGTCTTTGCTAAATATTTGAACATGCTAGAATTTTACATGAGGGTTATAAGATCATAAACTCAACCAAAAACAGAATAATCTTTCTTTGAATTACTTTTTTGATAAATAAGACTAATTTAATATTGTTGGTTCCATAAGAACAATTAATTTTTCTGAATTATCAGAAAAAATGCCCATGTGTTTAAGATTTTTGCATAGGTGAACACCTGATATTCACAAACTATGCAAATTGTTAACAAAGAAATAACTTGGAGTGATAATTAGTGTTGTCTAATGTCTTAGTTCTAAAAACTAATCTAGATAAACTGCTACAGATGAATAAATTGAATAAATATAAATGGAATCAATGCTTGTAGTGAACTTTTAATGTAACTTAAACTATTAAAATTATTTCAGATACCATTGAATGTCTGGGTCGTTTCCAATTAAAAAAGAATTGTGATATCGGGCATTGGTCACACTTTGGAATCCATTAATGTGAAATAAAATCTATGCTATGAGTTAAGAATTAGTGGACCTCAAAGAGCTGAATAAGAATAAGGTCTGAATCTGGCAAGTAATCAAGCTACAAAAAGGGGATTGGCCCAGTGGATGCCTGTGTACTTGCCCCCATACAGGCAAGCAATGATTGTGAAACAATACCACCTGCCAGAGGGGCACTGAAGTAACCCAAATAATCCAGGGTGCTGGAGTGAGATGCTGTCTCAGAATTAATTAATTAATTGATTAATCAATGCATTGTATTCTCTGCTGCACCTTTTTAAAAAAATCTCTGTCTTCTGAAATGCCTGAAGAAAGAAATGAGTCTCAGTTGATGCAGGCCCTGAGATGGGCAGAGGTTATGAGAGCATCACATAGACTTGGTGCTATGGACTGAATTGCGTCCCCCAAAATTCATGATGATTTTGATTAATCCACAAGGTGATGGTATTTAGAGATTGAGCCTTTGGGAGACAAGTACGTTAAGATGAAGTTATGAGGTTGGGGCTTTCATAATGGGATTGGCGGCCTTCCCAGAAAAGGAAGAGATACCATGTCCTTCTTGTTCTCTCCCCTTCTCCCTCTCTCCCTTTCTCCCCCTTTCTCTCTCTTTATCTCCATCTGTGCCACGTGAGAACACAGCTGCAACATGGCCATTGGCACGACAGAGAGAGAATCCCCACCAAGAGCTGAATCTGGTGCTTTGATCTTGGACTTCCAGATCGTGGGCAAGACTCACCAGGGAGACTTCTGTAGCTGCCTGGAATTGTCTGATCTGGAGTTAATGCCCTGGAACTCTGTGGTTGTCAACTCAGAAGGCCCAAGGCTACAAATCTTCCTGTGGTCCTCTTTAATCTGCCTCCACTTTTTGTTTTTTGTTTTGTTTGGATTTTCAAGTAACAAATTTCTTTTTCCAGTTAACATAACAAGTCCATGGTACAGCATATTAAATCACAAACTACAAATCCAAGGACCTTTTGCAACCTTTACTAGGTTGCAAAACTTTGGCAAATCAATATAGTACATTTTATTACAATGAAAGCATTTTTGTTAGAGTCACATATTATTTTAGTGATAATTTTCACTCCAAATATACTTAAGTAGTAAACCAAAACACTGGTTGGTTTGTTTGTTTGTTTGTTTGCTTCGTTTTGTTTTTGAGACAGAGTCTTGCACTGTAGCCTGGGCTGAAGTGAAATGGTGTGATCTGAGCTCACTGCAACCTCCGCCTCATAGGTTCAAACGATTCTCCTGCCTCAGCCTCCCAAGTAGCTGGGATTACAAGTGTCCGCCATCAAACCTGGCTAATTTTTTGTATTTTTAGTAGAGACGGGGTTTCACTACGTTGGCCAGGCTGATCTCAAACTCCTGACCTCGTGATCTGCCCTCCTTGGCCTCCCAAAGCACTGGGATTACAGGCGTGAGCCACCGCACCCGGCAAACACTGGTTTTTAATGATGGTTTAAAATAACTTGCAGAGCAAGTTATTATTATTAAACAAATTAATATGTTTGAAAGCTATACAAGTTCTCCTTTTAAATTGAATTTCCTCATGCAAGCTGTTGAAATTTACAGCAGCAGGGCAATTGTTTCTATGTAAGAGTTGGCTCTGCTTTGTTCTGGGGTTGGCCCAAAGCTAGGTGGGGTTCCAAAGTGTGAAAAGCTTTAAAATTCTACCTTAAGTTGATTCAATGTCAATGCAAACTTCCAAGTACTTTTTAAAAAAATGTTAAAATTTTGCTTATACACTATTGGTGAGAGTGTAAATTAGTTCAATCATTGTGGAAAACAGCATGGCAATTCCTCAAAGACCAAATAACAGAAATACCATTTGACCCAGCAATCCCATTACTGGGTAAGTACCAAAGGAATATAAATTGTTCTACCATAAAGACCATACATGCATGTGCACTATTCACAATAGCAAAGACATGGAATCAACCTAAATGTTCTTTAATGGTAGACTGGATAAAGAAAATGTGGTGTATATACACCATGGTATACTATGTAGCCATAAAAAAGAACAAGATCATGTCTTTTGCAGGAACATAGACGGAGCTGGAGGCCGTTTTTTCTTAGCAAACTAATGCAGGAATAGAAAAGCAAATACCACAGGTTCTCACTACAAGCTAGAGCTGAATGGTGAGAACACATGGACATAAAGAGGGGAACAACAGACACTGGAGCCTATTGAAGGTGGATGATGGAAGGAGGGAGAGGATTGGGAAAAATAATAATGGGCACCAGGCTTCACACCTGGGTGATAAAATAATGTGTACAACAAACTCCCATGACACAAGTTTACCAAAATAACAAACCTGCATATGTACCCTGAATTTAAAATAAACATTAAGAAGAATAATTTCTTTCAAGAAATTGTTAAATTTTTCATAAATACCGGAATCTCCAATATTAGACAGTCATTTCAAACAACACTAATTTCAGATAATCCCTTTTATTTAGACGCCATGCATCTCTTTGTTTTGATCTAAAGTCACTGTCTTATGTCAGCCTACTTTTTAAAAATTCTGCTTAAAATATATTCATAGTTTTAAAATAAATACATTGCCAGCTTGGAGAGATGTGGGGTACTTGTCTACACACATTCATTATCAATTCACGACAAAGGCTGCTGCAGCCACCACCGGAGTTCTTATGCCTCCTCTTGTGGAAGCCATCAGTTCTTCATTTTTTAACATGTAATTTATGTATGACCCATTCCAGTGCTTCCTGGCCTTTGTTAGCATTTGAAGATATCCTACTTGCCATCAGTCCTTCAAGGTAACTGCTGAGGCTGCCTCCTTTCAGTGATTATGGCTTATTGAGTCAAAATAGTTTTTTTTCTGGGTCCTGAGGATGTGGTTTGTATGTAAGTCTCTCACCTACTGAAACCATATTTTAAGTGAAATGTTAGTAGATTTAAGTTCCATTGTTTTCTCTATAGGATTAACTACAGAATATTCTAGCACATATGTTTTGGTTCTTGCTGTACCAATAAGAGACTTGTAGTTCCCACTCTGTGCAGAGAAGTCTGTGGCTGTGCAACTCTTCATTGGGATCTATATGTCTGTCCAACACATCAACCCACACCATGCTCTGGTTCATAGGGCTTTTGGGTATTTGTGCATCGCAACTGTTGTAACAATTTCCCACAGGTGATCAAAGACGTGCTCTGAAGTCCAGATCTTGATGGTGCAGGCAGTCCAGGAGATGTCTGGGCAGTGCAGGGGAAAATGAGGCAAAGAGGCTACACCTGCCCCACTGCACCCCCAGCATGCCAACCAGCTTCGCAGTAGACAGGCGCCATTGTCCTCATGTGAAGGACATCCCAACCCCCTCTTCCAGCCCTTATTACAATGTAAACTTTAAACTATTTAAAGGAGGGGTCCCCAACTCCCCAGACAGCATGCCTGTACTGGACCCTGGCCTGTTAGTGAGGCAGGAAAATAGGGTCTGGAGGCCGGGAACATAAGGCCCATTGACACTTCAGCTATAACAGGAAATATCCTCTCCACAGGGCATACACCCAGTAAACGACTTTGAAACGTTACTTCATCCTCTTCATTTACATAGGGCGTACCCCAAATAGAGGGTATTTAAACTCACAAAAACTCTGTAACGGGGCCTTTGAGCCCCTATGCTCAGGCCCACTACCACACTGTGGAGTGTACTTTTGTTTTCAATAAATCTCTTCATTCCATCCTTGCTTTGCTTGCGCATTTTGTTCAATTCTTTGTTCAAGACGCCAAGAACTTGGACACCCTCCACCGTTAGCATTAGGAGCCCCGTGGCACAGCAGGAGGGGAGTGGCCAGCAGCCCAGCTTTACCACCTGAGCTCCACTTCTTGTCAGATCAGCAGAGACATTAGATTCTCATAGGTGCATGAAGCCTATTGTAAACTGCACAGGCAAGGGATCTACCTTGTGCGCTCCTCCTGAGAATCTGATGCCTGATTATCTGACGTAGAACAGCTTCATCCCCAAACTATCCCTGTCTACCAGCCCCCCATCCATAGAAAAGTTGTCTTCTATAAAACCAGTCCCTTGTGCGAAAAAGGTTGCGGACTGCTGATTTAAAGAACACTGTTAATGTCTGTTCCCTGCCTTCATCTGGAGGGCCAGTCAGTTTTGAAGCAACTCCAGCAAGTGATCCACCCAGCTGTCCCCTTCCACCCTGCTAGTATCCACAGCTCCTCAAAGGCCCCCTGGAATTTAAACTAAAGCATGATCATGCCACTGCACACCAGCCTGGGCTACCCAGGAAGACTAGCGAGACCCCAGCTCAAAAAAAAAAAAAAAAAAAAAAAAGCTCTGAGCTGGGTCCCTGCCCTCTTTCTGTCTGCTTCAGGCCCATCTATACCAATCTTGATTTACCAGCTCAAAATCAATTTTACGGGGGGAGAATAGGGAAAGGATTGAATCAATGTGTACAGTTTCAATGGAAGAACCATAGCAATTTTGAGTACATTGAGTACATTGCATATTATTCATTCCATGAAGAGAGTTTTTCTAAATGAAAAATGTTTAGGACGCTCAGGAGAGGAAAAACAAATTAAAGAAAGATCTCCACAACACAGACCTCAACCCTCTTATGCGTGAAGGCACAGTTCCAGTGCAAATGTCCGCAGGGAAGGCATGAGGGTCCCCATTGGAGTGCCTCGGACTCCTTCTAGGGCAGCAGTTGAAGCAGGTCGTGCCGCAGGCCTGCAGAAAGGCTGGGGTTCCTCTCCTTTCCGGGTTCCTTCCTGATGGAATCCTAGGTTTTCAGTAGCTTCCGGAGGCAGCCTGGGCTGCAGGGGGTGCCCTGGGCGTGTGTACTTCCACCTCCACAGGCGCTGGCATCTCCAGACAGTTTCAGGGCGCTTTGGATCTCACCGTCGGTAGCATCTGCGTCTTTTTGAGGGAACTGGAGCCCGTCTGTGGTTTCAGCCATTGACTCCTCAAAATGGGAGTCTCGAGGCCGTTTTTGGCCCCTCTCCTCTCTGGGCAGGGCTGCGTGCCCGGTGGAATCGCAGTGCAGCAGCCAGCCCGCAGCAGAGCTCCCGTAGAGCTGATGGCATTGGCAGGAGTGGCGGCTCAGCGCAGGGAAGTTATCCAGTGTCCAGGCCCAGGCTTGCTCTAGGTTCAGGTCCCATGGCATGTGGGGCTCTGGCCCTGCCTGCCTCCAAGACAGCTCTTCCAAGGTTGATGGTTGGAACTCCATAGCCTCAGCCTCGAAAGGCTTGACTAGGCCCAGCCATAGCTAGTCTAGGAAAAGAGCAAATGGCTCAGTCCATCGCTGACCGTGGGCTTTTATAGCATCCTGTCTTGTACAGGAAGTCATATACGAAAATCCAGTCATGTGGGGATTAACACTTACTTACCTTGCTAATTGCTTCAGACTGTGATAAGGTTATGGTAAAAATTTTATCACTCTGGAAGGCACTATTGAAAGTCCTTGGGTTTTTACTAGATCAAGCAGTAATAGGGTGGGGCAGGGGGTGAGAGGATGGGTCCAGTGATTGGCAGTTTCTTATTTCAATAAGAAATTGGCAGATTTTAATATTTCAATATTTCGCAATTCAGTGAGATGTTAGGTGTGCATCTCTAATAGATAAGTTTTATCAAATTAAGAGAATTCACTGTTTCTAATTTGCTAAGATGACTTTCATATTAATAACGAAGCAGGTTGATTTTTTAAAAGATTTTTTGTATCTACTGAGAAAATCATTTATTTTTTCTGATGTTAACGTGGAGATTAGAGATTGATTTTCAAATTCCAAACCAATGTTGAGCTCCCAATAAGCTCAATTAGATTATGATGCGTTTTTTAAAAGGATATTACTGTATCCAGAATTCTAACATATTGTTTATAATTTTGCCCTGTGATTGGGAGAGATATTGGCTGATGGAAAAATTGAGGAGGGAGCGCTAGCGTGATGCGTGAAATGGGCATAAAAAACTTAACTTGTTGATATTTAAAAAGGCCTTTCTATCTATGTAGCTGTCCCACTCAGTCAAAGGCTTTTCAAATATAGGGAACATGTCTCATGTGCCATTTCAAGAGTAAAGATTGGCCTGAATCATTCTATTTTTGAAGGTACTCTGAAATAAATGTTAATACAGAGTGAATTTTTGAGGATTCCAACAGCAGGGGAAAAACAGTGAGGTACATGAGGTGAGCAGAGAGGCATATTTTAATGGCCTGGCTTCCCCCCAGAAACATCACTGAAATAAACACTCGTGTGAGATTGCTTTATTCAAGAGGGCTGTCCTTAGAAAGTGGGAGTGAGAAGAAAGAGGAGAGGGTCAGGGATGAGCATATTCAATGCTGTGCTTCCTAGTAGCCCAAGCTTGGTATCAAATATGACCAGAGGTGACTTTATTATTAAACCAATAAAGTTTAACTGTAAGGCAAACTTCCAGAGAGTTTGTAAAACATTTGACCTAAAACATTTTTCTAATTCTCTCAAAGAGAATCCCCTACTAGCTGTATGAACATTGACTCCACAAATTTGAAGCTGCTCTGAACGACAATGGTTGTTTGATCTCATGAAACCATCTTCTGAGAGGCCTTACGAATAACTGCTTCTCGGCACAGTCCACTTAGGAGGAAGAAAAGAATGGAATATATCCACTGTTGGTGAAATAACACAATTCTCACAACAAAAGACTGCTGTGTACCAAATAGAAGAGAGAGGGCACACTAGTACTGAGTTGGCATTCGCATATTTACATGCCTGTAAGGCAGCCTGACAGCTACAAAGTTAGGCCACATCTCATATATTTTCAGCAGAGCAGGGGGAAGCATGATGCATTCCTTTCTCTTTTCAAAGAAAGAGAGAACACCTTACAATAATGTCTTACTGTATTCTGAGAGACCCTCAGCTCATTCAGGAGGTACTTTTAGGAAACATGTACATATTTGTCCCATGACCTTGGATAAATTACTACATTGTATAAACTGGAGATTCAGCTTTATCTTTAGAGGGACTAATCTAAATTCCAATAGTTCAACTCTGGATTCAGCCTAACCATATTAAATGTGATGTTACTGTTGTATTTCTTTTATGGCTTTCAGGAAAAGAAACAAAACACTCTCAAATAGTATAAGCATAAAAAGATTTATTATGGTATAAAGATCATTAAAATCTAGGACAAGCGCGGTGGCTCACGCCTGTAATCCCAGCACTTTGGGAGGCCGAGGCGAGTGGATCACGAGGTCAGGAGTTCAAGATCAGCCTGACCAACATGGTGAAACCGCGTCTCTACTAAAAATACAAAAATTAGCCGGGTGTGGTGGCACGCGCCTGTCATCCCAGCTACTCAGGAAGCTGAGGCAGTAGAATTGCTTGAACCCAGGAGGCAGAGGTTGCAGTGAGCCGATATCGCGCCACTGCACTCCAGCCTGGGCAACAAGAGCAAGACTCCGTCTCAAAAAAAAAAAAAAAAAAAAAAAAAAACTGATAGAGGCCAGCTGTGGTGGCTCATGCCTGTAATCCGAGCACTTTGGGAGGCCGAGGCATGGAGACTGCTTGAGGTCATGAGTTCGTGACCACCCTGGCCAACATGGTGAAACCCCGTCTCCACTTTCTTTCAATTTTTAAAAGAAAAAATTAGCTGGGTGTGGTGGCAGGCACCTGTAATCCCAGCTACTTGAGAGGCTGAGGCAGGAGGAAAGCCTGAACCTGGGAAGCAAAGGTTAAAGTGGGCCAAGATTGTGCCACTGCACTCCAGCCTGGGCAATACAGCAAGACTCTGTCTCAAAAAAAAAAAAAGAAAAAAAAAGAAAAAAAAATCTGATAGAAAAGTGTAGACACAGATTTTAGACTGAATGTCAGAGAATGATTTTTCTGAACCACATTGCAAATTGGCTCCCTAAAAGAAGATACTGTCAGAAATCAGGAAACACTGAATCAGACAGCTGCTGAACCACCACAGGCTTCTCCCTTCAGAAACACGCAGCAAATATTAGATGGTTGGGTCAATCCAAGTATCCGTAGGGAATAAATGTATACAGTAATTCTCATGGACTATTTTTGGAGGAAAAATGTTTCATTCATTTAAAGAACAATCTGGCAATACTCCATAAAATTAGGTTATGCATTTTCGATGAATAATTTTACTGAAGGACGATGTATATCCTAAATAAATTCTCTCATGAGAATGAGACAAACATACGAAATATTATTGATTAGGTGGCATCTGAGTGCCCCCTGTGGGACGCTGGAGAGGGAAAGTCTGGCAGAGTCTCATTAGAAGCTGATATGCTGAAGTTGGAAGCAGCAAATGAAGTGTACCTATAAAAATCTTAGAAATATGCCAATAAATGAAAAACAATAAATGAAATAAGATATACACCCAATACTTTTTGGAAGAATTGAAAATATATATACATAAAATTGTGTCACATATAAGACTGATTGCTACAAAACACACAGTAGAAATAAAAATAAAATAGCTAGAAGTAAAATAGTTACTAATAAGAAGAATCTCAGTAGAAGTAGGAAAAGAGATAAAAAGGAATAACTGACAGAATGCACCTAATTACATAAAATAGGATCAAGGCCTGCACAAAACACTGTTGAAAATGTTTTTTGTTTTTTTTTTTTTTTAGTTTTATTATCTTTTTATTATTATTATTATTATACTTTAGGTTTTATGGTACATGTGTGCAATGTGCAGGTAAGTTACATATGTATACATGTGCCATGCTGGTGTGCTGCACCCACTAACTCGTCATCTAGCATTAGGTATATCTCCCAATGCTATCCCTCCCCCCTCCCCCCACCCCACAACA
Source organism: Pongo abelii (assembly GCF_028885655.2). Taxonomy (NCBI): domain Eukaryota; kingdom Metazoa; phylum Chordata; class Mammalia; order Primates; family Hominidae; genus Pongo; species Pongo abelii. The sequence continues at coordinate 43,470,603 of NC_071989.2, forward strand.
GTCCCCGAAGTGTGATGTTCCCCTTCCTGTGTCCATGTGTTCTCATTGTTCAATTCCCACCTATGAGTGAAAATATGTGGTGTTTGGTTTTTTGTTCTTGCAATAGTTTACTGAGAATGATGATTTGCAATTTCATCCACGTCCCTACAAAGGACATGAACTCATCATTTTTTATGGCTGCATAGTATTCCATGGTGTATATGTGCCACATTTTCTTAATCCAGTCTATCATTGTTGGACATTTGGGTTGGTTCCAAGTCTTTGCTATTGTGAATAATGCCGCAATAAACATATGTGTGCATGTGTCTTTATAGCAGCATGATTTATAGTCCTTTGGGTATATACCCAGTAATGGGATGGCTGGGTCGAATGGAATTTCTAGTTCTAGATCCCTGAGGAATCGCCACACTGACTTCCACAAGGGTTGAACTAGTTTACAGTCCCACCAACAGTGTAAAAGTGTTCCTATTTCTCCACATCCTCTCCAGCACCTGTTGTTTCCTGACTTTTTAATGATTGCCATTCTAACTGGTGTGAGATGGTATCTCATTGTGGTTTTGATTTGCATTTCTCTGATGGCCAGTGATGGTGAGCATTTTTTTCATGTGTTTTTTGGCTGCATATATGTCTTCTTTTGAGAAGTGTCTGTTCATGTCCTTCACCCACTTTTTGATGGGGTTTTTTTTTCTTGTAAATTTGTTGGAGTTCATTGTAGATTCTGGATATTAGCCCTTTGTCAGATGAGTAGGTTGGGAAAATTTTCTCCCATTTTGTAGGTTGCCTGTTCACTCTGATGGTAGTTTCTTTTGCTGTGCAGAAGCTCTTTAGTTTAATTAGATCCCATTTGTCAATTTTGGCTTTTGTTGCCATTGCTTTTGGTGTTTTAGACATGAAGTCCTTGCCCATGCCTATGCCCTGAATGGTAATGCCTAGGTTTTCTTCTAGGGTTTTTATGGTTTTAGGTCTAACATTTAAGTCTTTAATCCATCTTGAATTAATTTTTGTAAAAGGTGTAAGGAAGGGATCCAGTTTCAGCTTTCTACATATGGCTAGCCAGTTTTCCCAGCACCATTTATTAAATAGGGAATCCTTTCCCCATTTCTTGTTTTTGTCAGGTTTGTCAAAGATCAGATAGTTGTAGATATGTGGTGTTATTTCTGACGGCTCTGTTCTGTTCCATTGCGCTATATCTCTGTTTTGGTACCAGTACCATGCTGTTTTGGTTACTGTAGCCTTGTAGTATAGTTTGAAGTCAGGTAGTGTGATGCCTCCAGCTTTGTTCTTTTGGCTTAGGATTGACTTGGTGATGCGGGCTCTTTTTTGGTTCCATATGAACTTTAAAGTAGTTTTTTCCAATTCTGTGAAGAAAGTCATTGGTAGCTTGATGGGGATGGCATTGAATCTGTAAATTACCTTGGGAGGATGGCCATTTTCACGATACTGATTCTTCCTATCCATGAGCATGGAATGTTCTTCCATTTGTTTGTATCCTCTTTTATTTCCTTGAGCAGTGGTTTGTAGTTCTCCTTGAAGAGGTCCTTCACATCCCTTGTAAGTTGGATTCCTAGGTATTTTATTCTCTTTGAAGCAATTGTGAATGGGAGTTCACTCATGATTTGGTTCTCTGTTTGTCTGTTATTGATGTATAAGAATGCTTGTGATTTTTGTACATTGATTTTGTATCCTGAGACTTTGCTGAAGTTGCTTATCAGCTTAAGGAGATTTTGGGCTGAGACAATGGAGTTTTCTAGATATACAATCATGTCATCTGCAAACAGGGACAATTTGACTTTCTCTTTTCCTAATTGAATACCCTTTATTTCCTTCTCCTGCCTAATTGCCCTGGCAAGAACTTCCAACATTATGTTGAATAGAAGTGGTGAGAGAGGGCATCCCTGTCTTGTGCCAGTTTTCAAAGGGAATGCTTCCAGTTTTTGCCCATTCAGTATGATATTGGCTGTGGGTTTGTCATAGATAGCTCTTATTATTTTGAGATACGTCCCATCAATACCTAATTTATTGAGAGTTTTTAGCATGAAGCATTGTTGAATTTTGTCAAAGGCCTTTTCTGCATCTATTGAGATAATCATGTGGTTTTTGTCTTTGGTTCTGTTTATATGCTGGATTACATTTATTGATTTGCATATATTGAACCAGCCTTGCATCCCAGGGATGAATCCCACTTGATCATGGTGGATAAGCTTTTTGATGTGCTGCTGGATTCTGTTTGCCAGTATTTTATTGAGGATTTTTGCATCAATGTTCATCAAGGATATTGGTCTAAAAGTCTCTTTTTTGGTTGTGTCTCTGCCAGGCTTTGGTATCAGGATGATGCTGGCCTCATAAAATGAGTTAGGGAGGATTCCCTCTTTTTCTGTTGATTGGAATAGTTTCAGAAAGAATGGTACCAGTTCCTCCTTGTACCTCTGGTAGAATTCGGCTGTGAACCCATCTGGTCCTGGACTTTTTTTGGTTGGTAAGCTATTGATTATTGCCACAATTTCAGCTCCTGTTATTGGTCTATTCAGAGATTCAACTTCTTCCTGGTTTAGTCTTGGGCGGGTGTATGTGTTGAGGAATTTATCCATTTCTTCTAGATTTTCTAGTTTATTTGCGTAGGGGTGTTTGTAGTATTCTCTGATGGTAGTTTGTATTTCTGTGGGATCGGTGGTGATATCCCCTTTATGTTTTTTTATTGCATCTATTTGATTCTTCTCTCTTTTTTTCTTTATTAATCTTGCTAGCGGTCTATCAATTTTGTTGATCCTTTCAAAAAACCAGCTCCTGGATTCATTAATTTTTTGAAGGGTTTTTGTGTCTCTATTTCCTTCAGTTCTGCTCTGATTTTAGTTATTTCTTTCCTTCTGCTAGCTTTTGAATGTGTTTGCTCTTGCTTTTCTAGTTCTTTTAATTGTGATGTTAGGGTGTCAATTTTGGATCTTTCCTGCTTTCTCTTGTGGGCATTTAGTGCTATAAATTTCCCTCTACACACTGCTTTGAATGCATCCTAGAGATTCTGGTATGTTGTTTCTTGGTTCTCGTTGGTTTCAAAGAACATCTTTATTTCTGCCTTTATTTCGTTATGCACCCAGTAGTCATTCAGGAGCTGGTTGTTCAGTTTCCATGTAGTTGAGCGGTTTTGAGTGAGATTCTTAATCCTGAGTTCTAGCTTGATTGCACTGTGATCTGAGAGATAGTTCGTTATAATTTCTGTTCTTTTACATTTATTGAGGAGAGCTTTACTTCCAAGTATGTGGTCAATTTTGGAATAGGTGTGGTGTGGTGCTGAACAAAATGTATATTCTGTTGATTTGGGGTGGAGAGTTCTGTAGATGTCTATTAGGTCTGCTTGGTGCAGAGCTGAGTTCAATTCCTGGGTATCCTTGTTGACTTTCTGTCTTGTTGATCTGTCTAATGTTGACAGTGGGGTGTTAAAGTCTCCCATTATTAATGTGTGGGAGTCTAAGTCTCTTTGTAGGTCACTCAGGACTTGCTTTATGAATCTGGGTGCTCCTGTATTGGGTGCATATATATTTAGGATAGTTAGCTCTTCTTGTTGAATTGATCCCTTTACCATTATGTGGTGGCCTTCTTTGTCTCTTTTGATCTTTGTTGGTTTAAAGTCTGTTTTATCAGAGACTAGGATTGCAACTCCTGCCTTTTTTTGTTTTCCATTTGCTTGGTAGATCTTCCTCCATCCCTTTATTTTGAGCCTATGTGTGTCTCTGCACGTGAGATGGGTTTCCTGAATACAGCACACTGATGGGTCTTGAGTCTTTATCCAATTTGCCAGTCTGTGTCTTTTAATTGGAGCATTTAGTCCATTTACATTTAAAGTTAATATTGTTATGTGTGCATCTGATCCTGTCATTATGATGTTAGCTGGTTATTTTGCTCATTAGTTGATGCAGTCTCTTCCTAGTCTTGATGGTCTTTACATTTTGGCATGATTTTGCAGCGGCTGGTACCGGTTGTGCCTTTCCATGTTTAGCGCTTCCTTCAGGAGCTCTTTTAGGGCAGGCCTGGTGGTGACAAAATCTCTCAGCATTTGCTTGTCTGTAAAGTATTTTATTTCTCCTTCACTTATGAAGCTTAGTTTGGCTGGATATGAAATTCTGGTTTGAAAATTCTTTTCTTTAAGAATGTTGAATATTGGCCCCCACTCTCTTCTGGCTTGTAGGGTTTCTGCCGAGAGATCCGCTGTTAGTCTGATGGGCTTCCCTTTGATGGTAACCCGACCTTTCTCTCTGGCTGCCCTTAACATTTTTTCCTTCATTTCAACTTTGGTGAATCTGACAATTATGTGTCTTGGAGTTGCTCTTCTCGAGGAGTATCTTTGTGGCGTTCTCTGTATTTCCTGAATCTGAATGTTGGCCTGCCTTGCTAGATTGGGGAAGTTCTCCTGGATAATATCCTGCAGAGTGTTTTCCAACTTGTTTCCATTTTCCCCGTCACTTTCAGGTACACCAATCAGACGTAGATTTGGTCTTTTCACATAGTCCCACATTTCTTGGAGTCTTTGCTCGTTTCTTTTTCTTCTTTTTTCTCTAAACTTCCCTTCTCACTTTATTTCATTCATTTTATCTTCCAGGGCTGATACCCTTTTTTCCATTTGATCGCATCAGCTCCTGAGGCTTCTGCATTCTTCACGTAGTTCTCGAGCCTTGGTTTTCAGCTCCATCAGCTCCTTTAAGCACTTCTCTGTATTGGTTATTCTAGTTATACATTCTTCTAAATTTTTTTCGAAGTTTTCAACTTCTTTGCCTTTGGTTTGGATATCCTCCCGTAGCTCGGAGTAATTTGATCGTCTGAAGCCTTCTTCTCTCAGCTCGTCAAAGTCATTCTCCGTCCAGCTTTGTTCCGTTGCTGGTGAGGAACTGCGTTCCTTTGGAGGAGGAGAGGTACTCTGCTTTTTAGAGTTTCCAGTTTTTCTGCTCTGTTTTTTCCCCATCTTTGTGGTTTTATCTACTTTTGGTCTTTGATGATGGTGATGTACAGATGGGTTTTTGGTGTGGATGTCCTTTCTGTTAGTTTTCCTTCTAACAGACAGGACCCTCAGCTGCAGGTCTGTTGGAGTACCTGGCCGGCCGTGTGAGGTGTCAGTCTGCCCCTGCTGGGGGGTGCCTCCCAGTTAGGCTGCTCGGGGGTCAGGGGTCAGGGACCCCTTGAGGAGGCAGACTGCACGTTCTCAGATCTCCAGCTGTGTGCTGGGAGAACCACGGCTCTCCTCAAAGCTGTCAGACAGGGACATTTAAGTCTGCAGAGGTTACTGCTGTCTTTTTGTTTGTCTGTGCCCTGCCCCGAGAGGTGGAGCCTACAGAGGCAGGCAGGCCTCCTTGAGCTGTGGTGGGCTCCACCCATTTCAAGCTTCCCAGCTGCTTTGTTTACCTAAGCGAGCCTGGGCAATGGCGGGCGCCCCTCCCCCAGCCTCGCTGCCGACTTGCTGTTTGATCTCAGACTGCTGTGCTAGCAATCAGCGAGACTCCGTGGGTGTAGGACCCTCTGAGCCAGGTGCGGGCTATAATCTCCTGGGGCACTGTTTCCTAAGCCCGTCGGAAAAGCACAGTATTTGGGTGGGGGTGACCCGATTTTCCAGGTGCCGTCTGTCACCCCTGAAAAGGGAACTCCCTGACCCCTTGCGCTTCCCGAGTGAGGCAATGCCTCGCCCCTGCTTTGGCTGGCGCATGGTGCACTCACCCACTGACCTGCACCCACTGTCTGGCACTCCCTAGTGAGATGAACATGGTACCCCAGATGGAAATGCAGAAATCACCTGTCTTCTGCGTCGCTCACGCTGGGAGCTGTAGACCGGAGATGTTCCTATTCGGCCATCTTGGCTCCTCCTCCCACTGTTGAAAATGTTACATCAACTCAAGTTATTTTCTCCTTAGGTATAAAAATCATAGCACCTTTGAGGTCTCCCTTTCATGTAGTGAGATGAGTGTAGACAAAAAAAGAAAATGTATGGATTTAAGAAAGTCCTGGGATGCTCCTTTTCACAACCTAGCCTATTTTATTCATTACTCAATGTGATTGGCGTGCTGCAGGACCTGGATTCTGGATACAGATTCTAGCAGAATTAGCTTTCTGATCTCGGACTATGATCTAACCTCATTGTGTCTCCTGTCTACAACCGCTCAATGCCTCTAAAATATGCAAGAAGAATGAGACATAGTAGGTGTAATTGTCTAGGCTGCCCTGCAATAAGGAGACACTTTCTATAGTGAATAGACAGTCAGTAACTGGATCGTGCCACCAGTGGGACATCTCCATTGCTCTCTTTCCTTGGCTGATTCAATCATAGCAACCCAGCAGCGTTTTCAGAGTATCTTTCAGAATGATACAATTTTGGCCTTAATCCTATGCAAGGCAAATTAGTGTTAATCTCCTGCTTATTTGAATAGCTGGTTTCTGGCCTATATACAAGACAAAACATACTATAAAAACACACACTCAGTACTAGCCAGTGTTATTTACCTCTTTTCCTAGCTCAACTATATTGCTGGCCTTGTCGCAAGACTGAACCCATGGAGTTTTGTCCATCAACCCTGGAAGAACAGTCCTGGAGGTAGGCAGGTCCAGAGTGCATGTCACATGCCACCAGGAGATGCCAGCGCTTGCAGAGCTGAACAGACACATACTCAGGATGCCTTCATAAACTGCTCACAATCAGGGCTTGAAATACAGAGCAACCCAGGAAGGGGGAGGGGAACAAACCTTTTGTTGCTCAAGACTCACAGTGAGATAGGAGTTTGGCAGGACTAGTTTTGCAAGACAAACAGGAGGCTATGTCCCCAAGACACAGGTCACAATACCCTCTTGATAAGACATGATTCCTTTAAAAAAAAAAAAAAAGCCCAAACTAGCTAGAAGGAAGATGGCTACAAAAGCAACCTCTGGTTACCTTCTTTGCTCATTATATGCTAATTATTATGCATTGGGATGCTAAAAGACACTAACACCCGAGCAATCACTGTGACTGTTTACAAATGCCATTGCAATGCCCAAGAGTTACTCTGTATATTCTGTAAGGGGGAGAAACTCCTGGTTCCACAAGCTCCCGTCCCTTTCCCAGACAACTAAAGAAATAATCGACCCCTTGTTTAGCATATAATCCAGAAATAGCCATAAAATAGCCAGCTAGCCACCCTGCCCCCATTGCTACCCTGACTATCAGGTAGCCTCCTTTTTGTTCCTTAGTTTCCTTAGTAAACTTGCTTTCACATTACTCTGTTGGCTTGCTCTTGAATTCTTTTTGGCTCAAAGTCAAGTACCTACTTGGTCTCCCAGGCTAAACTCCAATTTTAGGGGTATCCTTGCATCAACAGCACCACTGCTTTCAGCCAATGCCCTGGAAGGAGCTCCTCACACCCCAGTAGAGACCCTCATTATGTTATTGTAAACTTCCTTGGGACTGTCCATCTAGGAGCAAGAAGTCTCTATGATGGAGATAATTCCTTTTATAGTTCTTCCTCTCCAAAGTGCCTTAAAGTTTTCTCAATTATAAAACTTTGATTTATATGTAATCTAGAATATGCTAAGGAGCTTTACTTTTAGATGAACTCAGAATTCATAGTTCTTTGTACACGACAATTGAAGCCTGTTCCTTATTCTCCACCTGTGTGGAGTCAGGTCTGCTCTCTGCAGTCCAGGCAGTCCCCGGAAGCTGCTGAAAACCGACGATTCCATCAAGAAGGAACCCGAAAAGGAGAGGAACCCCTGCCTTTCTGCAGGCCTGCAATACGACCTGCTTCAACTGCTGCCCTGGAAGGAGCCCGAGGTACCTCAGTGGGACCCTCATGCTGTCTCTAGGGACTTTCGCACTGGAACTGTGCCCTGCACGCATAAGAGCCTTGAGGTCTCTGCTGTGGAGATCATTCCATAATTTGTTCTTCCTCTCCGGAATGTCCTAAACATTTTTATTTAGAAAAACTCTCTTCATGTGGTGAATAATATGCAATGTGCTAAGGAAATTTTCTTTTAGATCTACTCAAAATTGTGATGGTTCTTCCATCGAAACTGTACACATTGATTAAAGCCTTTCCCTTATTCTCCAACTGTGGAATCAAAACTAGTATATCAAGGTTGGTATAGATGGGCCTGAAGCAGACAGAAAGGGGGCAGGGACCCAGCTCAGAGCTTTTTCTTTTTCTTTTGAGTATTATTACTATTATTTAAGATGGGGGTCTCGCTGGGTCGCCTAGGCCGGTGTGCAGTGGCGTGATCAGGCTTTAGTCTAAATTCCAGGGGCCTTTGAGGAGCTGTGGATACTAACAGGGTGGGAGGGGACAGCTGGGTGGATCATATGCTGGAGTTGCTTCGAAACTGACTGTGGCCCTCCAGATAAAGGCAGAAAACCGGCATTAGCAGTGTTCTTTAAATCAGGGGTCCCCAATCCCCCCACCACGGACCGGTTAGGAACCAGGCCCCAAAGCAGGAGGTGAGCAGTGGGCAAGCGAGCGTTACTGACTGAGCTCTGCCTAGCGTCACAGGAGTGCGAGGGTTCTCACAGGAGTGCGAACCCTACTGTGAACTGCGCATGCGCAGGACTAAGACCAGCTTTTAGTCTTAGTCCTGATTCTCTCCTTTTGAGAATCTATTGCGTGCCTGATTATTTGAGTTCTAACACCTTCATCCCGAAACCATCCCCACACCCCTCTCCATCCGTAGAAAAATTGTATTCCACTAAACTGGTCCCCGGTGCCAAAAACGTTGCGGATCTCTGCTTTAAATGGTTTAAATGTTACATTGTAACGAAGAGTGGAGGACCGCCTCACTTGGAGCCGACGGCACCTGCGCACAGCGGAGCTGGTTGAAGGGCCCCCGATGGGGTGGGACAGGTGTAGCCTCCTCACCTCATTTTCCCCTGCGCTTCACAGACATCTAGCAGACTGCCTGCACCATCAAGATGTGGACTGCAGAGCACGTCTTTCACCACCCGTGGGAAACTGTTACAACAGCTGCAATGCACAAATACCCAAGCGCTGAGAACCTGAGCAGGGTGTGGGTTGATGTGTTGGAAGGAAATATAGATCCCTCTGGAAAGTTGCACAGCCACACACTTCTCTGCACAGAGTGGGAACTGCAAGTCCCTTACTGTTGCAGCAAGAGCCAAAACATAGTCTTCAGGACCCAGAAAAAAAATCTATTTTGACTCAAGAAACCATAATCATTGTGAAAAGAATCAGCCTCAGCAGTTACCTTGAAGAACTGAAGACAAGTACAATATCTTCAAATGCTAATAAAGGCTGAGAAGCACTGGAATGGGTAATACTTAAACTACATGTTAAGATTGAGAAATTGCTGGCTTCAAAAAGAGGAAGCATAAGAACTCTGATAGTAGCAGCATCATTTACAGAGAAATGATAATGAATGTTGGAAGACAACATCAAGCACCCCAGGTCTCTCCAACCTGTCAATCTGTTATTTTAAAACCGTATCTTAGGTAGATTTTTAAAAAAATAGACTGATAGAAGACTTTGTGACATGGGATAAAAACAAAGAGGTTCAGGGTGTCTAAATAAAAGGGATCATCTAAAATAAGTGTTGTTTGAAACGATTGTCTAATTTTGAGTGTTCCAGTATTTATGTGAAAATTTAAAAATTTTTCAAAATGTACTTGGCAGTTTGCATTGACATTGAATCATTTTAAGGTAGAATTTTAAAGCTTTTCACACCTGGGAACACTCCCCGACTTTGTTGGAACTTCAAAACAAAGCAGAGCCACCTCTTATATACACACAATTGCCCTGCCGCCATAAACTTCAACAGCTTGCATGAGGAAATTCACTTTAAAAGGAGAACTTGCTCAGTTTTAAATGATATTAATGTGTATAAAATAACTTGCTCTGCTATAAACCACCATTAAAAACCAGTGTTTTGGTTTAGCACTTGAATATTTTTGGAGTAAAAATTATCCCTAAAGTAGTATATGACTCCCAGAAACATATGCTTTTATTATAATAAAAAGTAATATATTGATTTGTCAAAGTTTTATAACATAGTAAAGGTATTACCTTCCTTGGATTTGTACTTTATGCTTTAATATGCTGTACCATGAGCTGGCTACATTAATTGGAAAAATAAATTCATTACTTGAAAAACAAAAGAGAAAATGAAGAGTGGAGATAGATTAATGGGGACTGAAAGAAGATCCCTAGCCTTGTGCCTTCTGAGTTAACAACCACAGGGTTCCAGAGCGTCAACTCCAGATCAGACAATTCCAGGCAGCTACAGATGTCTGCCTTGGTGAGTCTTGCCCAGGATCTGGAAGTCCAAGATGAAAGCACCAGTGATTCAGCTCCTGGTGAGGGCTGTCTTCCTGTCATGCCAATGGCCATGTTGTAGCTGTGTTCTCACATGGCACAGAAGGAGAGAGAGAAGTGGGTAGAGGGGCAAGAGAAGAAAGGGAGAGAAGGAGACAGACCTGGTATCTCTTCCTCTTCTCATTAGAGCACTAATCCCATTATGAAACCCCAACCCTCATGACCTCATCTAAACTTAATTGTCTCCCAAAGGCCCCATCTCCAAATACCATCACTTGGAGGTTAGTTAATCAAAATTATCATGAATTTTGGGGGAACACAATTCAGTGCCGAACACCAAGTGTATGGGAGGCTCTCATAATCTCTGCCCATCTCAGGTCCTGCAGCAACTAAGACTCATTCCTTCTTGTGGGCATCCCAGGAGAAAGATTTATGTGTCTTCACAACTTTAGTGTAAAGATTTGGTGTAAAGGTTTCCAGCCTTTACACCAAAATCCTTGGGCAGAGATGAAAAACATGCAGTAGAGAATACACTTGGGACTTTTACACTTTCCTGTCCCCTTAAATGTTAGAAATCAAAACCCATAAACTAGATGATGGCATTAATTTAGTCTAGCTGTGATTACATCAATCTTTTCACATAGTGGCAGTTCTAAGTATCAGTACAGAGAAGCTTAGATGTTGCATCTTATTGGAATGTGGAACTAGAGCTGTGTTTGCTTTGCATTCATTATTAGACTAATTAAATGTCAATTATCCATGTCATAAAAAATAAGTAGATGATGAAAGATGAGTTAGAGTGTTTTTGTGGTTTGGATATGGAGGGGGCTTCCCATCTGATCATCCTCATTTTCTGTTCTGAAGTCTCAAAATCTGCTTTAAAAAAAAAAACAAACTACAATCCCGATCCTCTGATAACCCATTATTCCATTAACCAATTAATCATTAATCCATAAATGGATTAAGACATCAAACAGGCAGAGCCCTCAAGACCCAATCACCGCTTAAAGGCCCTACCTCTCAATATTGTTACATTGGGGATTAAGTTTCAACATGAGTTTCAGAAGGGACAAACATTCAAACCACAACATCCCTGAATAGCAATTAATTGTAAAGAGAAATTAATTGTTATCTTAGATGACATGATTGTGATTTCAATTTGAAACCTTTTAAAGGTCTAGAGGATAAAGGGACTATGAATGCAGCCCTGGCTTTGGCTCCCTCAAGGGCTGCCTCTGTGTGCAACACCCAGATTAGATTACCTGCTAAGATTTCCTCTGGGCTGGCCAATCTGAAAGCAATATGGAATTGTGTAATCCAAGGGCTCCTGAACACAAGGGAAAAGGTGTTTCATCCAATCTCACAGCAGGAGACACCAGCTTTTGTGTTTTTATACTTTTCTGGCCAAGTGCGTGGTCCTAATCAGATCATAGGAAGCATAGTGGTGACATTAATTCTAGAAGCAAATTGTAACAGAAGATGGAATTAGTGGTATTAACATAAAACCCTAACATCTTAGATGAAACTCAATCTGTGATAGGGTGGTTTAAGTGATAAAAAGAAAAGGTACTCCTTAACCTGTGGAGGGAAAGCTCTTTTGAGGAACCCTGGTTAATAGTTTATTATTGCCCCAATCCACATTGCTAGTCCTGGAGCAGAGACTGCAATCTTGTTCTCCAGGCAGAGAAAAGCTTGAGGAGAAGTGTGTCCTCAAAGACAACTTGGGATGTTAGTGAGAAGCAGGACAGTGGTAGTCACTCAATTCTTTCATTTCCTTCTTGTCTTTTATTTTCTATTTATTTTTATTGTGGTAAAATACACATAACAAAATTTATCATCTACCATGAATTCTGAGTCTATCTAGAAGTAAAGTTCCTTAGCATATTCTTGATTACACAAGATAGTTTTTATAATTGGGAAATCTTTAAGGTACTTTGGAGAAGAAGAACTAAATAAGGAATGATCTCCATCATAGACTTCTTGCTCCTAGTACTTCGGAGAGGAAGAACTAAACAAGGAATGATCTCCAACATAGAGACTTCTTGCTCCTGTTGCCTCTATCTAGAAGGCAGACTCCCAAGCAAGTTTACAATAACATCATGAGGGTCCCCAATGGGGTGTGAGGAGCTCCTTCCAGGGCATTGGTTGAAGGCAGTGGTGCTGTTGATGCAAGGATACCCCCAGAATTGGCATTCAGCCAGGGAAGCCAAGTGGATACTTCGCTTGTACCAGAAAGAATTCAAGAGCAAGCCAACAGAGTAATGTGAAAGCAAGTCTATTAAGGAAATGAAAAGAAGGCTACCCCCATAGTCAGGATAGCACCAGGGGACAGGGCAGCTAGCTGGATATTTTGTGGCTATTTCTTGATTATATGCTAAATGAGGGGTTGACTATTTCTTTAGTTATCTGGGAAAGAGGCAGGAGCTTGTGGACCAGGGGTTTATCTACCTTACAGAAGATACAGAGTAACTCTTGGGCATTGCCATTGCATTTATAAACAGTCATTGCTCTGGTGGTAGTCTTTTAGCATGCCAGTGCATAATAATTAGCATATAATGAGCAATGAATGTAACCTGAGGTAGCTCTTATGCCATATTCCTTCTAGCTGGTTTGGGCTTTTTTAAAACAATTTTTTAATTTTTTTAAAGGAATCTGGTACGGGATATTGTGACCTGTGTCTTGAGGACCTAGCATCCTGTTTGTCTTGAGAAACTAGTCCTGCCAAACTCCTATCTCACTGTGAGTCATGAGCAAGAAAAGTTTTTTTTTTCCTTTTCAGGGTTCTTCAGTATTTCAAGCCTTGACTGTGAGCAGTTTAAGGAGATGTCCTGGGTATGTGTCTGTTCAGTTCTGCAAGCGCTGGCACCTCCTGGCTGGTTTGGGACCCACTGAACCCTGCCATTGGCAGAATCCATCTTTTATTTTTTTCCGAGAGGGAGTTTTGCTTTTGTTGCCCAGGCTGGAGGGCAATGGCACGATCTCGGCTCACTGCAACCTCCGCCTCCCAGGTTCAAGTGATTCTCCTGCCTTAGCCTCTCAAGTAGCTTGGATTACAGGCATGCACCACCATGCCCGGCTAATTTTGTATTTTTAGTAGAGACGGGGCTCACCATGTTGACCAGGCTGGTCTCGACCTCCTGACCTCAGGTGACCCATTTGCCTCAGCCTTCCAAAGTGCTGGGATTACAGGCGCGAGCCAGCATGCCTGTCCGAATTCATCTTTTCTTAAAGCGACTGGAGCTCCTTTGTGGTTTCAGCCACTGATTTCCGGACATGTGGGTTTTGATGGCGATTGGGTCCCTCTTGAGTCTGAGAACAGCTCCGAGCCTGCTGGAAACCCAAAACAGCAGCCCACACACACCTAATTTTACATCCTTACAGAGCAAAGGGCATTGGCAGGAGTGGTAGCTCAGCACAGCAAGTGATCTAGTGCCCAGGCACAGGTTTGTTCTTGGTCCTGTCCTGGTGGCATGTGACAAGCACTCTGGACCTGCCTACCTCCATGACTGTTCTTCCAGGGTTGGTGGACAGAACTCCATGGGTTCAGCCTTGTGATGAGGCCAGCCATGTAGCTGAACTATGAAAAGAGGTAAATGACTCAGGCTAGTACTGAGTGTGTGTGTGTGTGTGTGTGTGTGTGTGTGTGTGTGTGTTTGAGATGGAGTCCTGATCTGTCACTCAGGCTGGAGTGCTGTGGCGTGATCTTGGCTCACTGCAACCTCTGCCTCCCGGGTTCAAGCGATTCTCCTGCCTCAGCCTCCTGAGTAGCTGGGACTACAGGTGCGCGCCACCACGCCTGGCTAATTTTTGTATTTTTAGTAGAGATAGGGTTTCACCATGTTGGTCAGGCTGGTCTTGAGCTCCTGACCTCGTGATCTGCCAGCCTTGGCCTCCCAAAGTGCTGGGATTACAGGCATGAGCCACCACGCTGGCCTGAGTGTGTTTTTATAATATGCTTTTTCTTGTATATAGGCCAGAAACCAGCTATTCAAATAAGTAGGAGATTAACACTAATTTGCCTTGCAAATCAGTTCAGAGTAGGATTAAGGTGAAAATTGTATGATTCTGGAAGATACTCTGAAAACGCTGCTGGGTTGCTATGATTGAATCAGTCAAGGAAAGAGAGCAATGGAGATGTCCCACTGGTGGCACGATCCAATTACTGACTGTCTATTCACTATAGAAAGTGTGTCCTTATTTCAGGGCAGCCTAGACATTTATACCTACTATGTCTAATACTTCTTCCATATTTCAGAGGCATTGACTGGTTGTAGATAGGAGACTCAAGGAGGTTAGATCATAGTCCAAGATCAGAAAGCTAATTCTGTTAGAATGTGGATTCAGGATCCAGGTCCTGCAGCATGCCAATCACATTGAGTAATGAATAAAATATTAGCCTAGGCTAGGTTGTGAAAAGCAGCATCTCACTCGTCTCTACTAAAAATACAAAAAAAAAAAAAAAAAAGCCGGGCGTGGTGGCGGGCACCTGTAGTCCCAGCTACACGGGAGGCTGAGGCAGGAGAATGGCGAGAACCCGGGAGGCGGAGCTTGCAGTGAGCCGAGATCGCACCACAGCACTCCATCCTGGGCTACAGAGCAAGACTCTGTCTCAAAAAAAAAAAAAAAAATGGAGCATCCTAGGACTTTCGTAAAGCCATACATTTTCTTCTTTCTTCCTTCTTTCCTTCTTTTTCTTTTTTTTCTTTCTTTCTTTTTTTTTTTTTTTTTTTTTTTGAGTTTCACTTTTGTTGCCCGGGCTGGAGTTCAATGGCGCCATGTTGGCTCACCGCAACCTCTGCCTCGCAGGTTCAAGCGATTCTCCTGCTTCAGCCTCCCGAGTAGCTCGGATTACAGGCATGCGCCACCACGCCCAGCTAATTTTATATTTTTAGTAGAGATGGTCTCCATGTTGGCCAGGCTGGTCTAAAACTCCCGACTTCAGGTGATTCGCCCCCCTCGGCCTCCCAAAATGTTGGGATTACAGGCGTGAGCCACTGCGCCCGGCAGCCATATATTTTCTTTGTGTCTACACTCATCTAACTATATGAAAGGGAGACTTCAAAGGTGCTATGATTTTTATACTTAAGGGGAAAATAAGTTGAATTGATTTAACATTTTTAACAGTGCTTTGCGCAGGCCCCAATCCTATTTTATGTAATTAGGTGCATTTTATTACTTATTGCCTTTTATCTCCTTTCACACTTCTACTGAAATTCTTATTACTATTTTATTTCCAGCTATTTTATTTTTATTTCTATTGTGTGTTTTGTAGCAATCTGTCTTATATGTGACACATTTTTTGTGTATATAGATTTTCAATTATTACAAAAAGTATTGGAGTGTGTATCTTATTATTTTCCATTTATTGACAAGTTTCTAAGATCTTTATAGGAACATTTAACCTGCTGCTTCCAACTTCAGCATATCAGCTTCTGATGAGCCTCTGCCACACTTTCCCTCTCCAGTGTCCCACAGGGGAGACTCAGATGCAACCTAATCACCAATATCACATATATATTAGTATCATTCTCATTAGAATTTATTTAGGATATACATCATCCTCCAGCTGAATTGTGCATTGAAAATGCATAACCTAATTTTATGGAGTATTGCCAGATTGTTTTTTAAATAAATTAAGTATTTGTCCTCCAAAACTAGATCATGATAATTACTGTATACATTTATTCCCTATAGACACTTGGATTGATCCAGTCGTCTAATATTTGAGGCATGTTTCTGAAGAGACAAGCCCAGGGTGGTTCAGCTGCTGTCTGATTCAGTGTTTACTGATTTTTGACAGCATCTTGTTTTAGGGAGCCAGTTTGCAATGTGGTTCAGAAAATCATTCCCTGACATTCAGTCTAAAATCTATGTCTACATATTTTTGTCATATTTTAAGCGAATTTTATCCCATAATAAATAGTTTTCTGCTTATACTATATGAGAGTGTTTTCTTTTCCTAAAATCCATAAAAGAAATTGACCAGTAATATCACATTTAATATGGTGAGTCTTAATCCATAGTTGAACCATTTGAATTTAGATTTGTCCATCTGAAGATAAAGTTGAATCTCAAGTTTTTGCAATATATCAATATATCCATGGTCACAGGACAAATAATAATATGTAAATGTTTCTTAAAAGTACTTCCAGAATGAGCTGAGGGTCTCTTAGCAGATGACAAAATACTATTGTAAGGTGTTCTCTCTTTCTTTGAAGAGAGAAAGGAATTCATCCTGCTTCCCCCTGCTCTGGTGAAAATGTATGAGATGTGGCCTAACTTTGTAGTTGTCATGCTAACTTACATGCATGAAAATCTGTGAATGCCAACTCAATACTAGTGTTCCCTGCCTCTTCTGTTTGGTACAATGGGGTCTTTTGTTGTGAGAACTGTGTTATCTCCCAACAGTGGATATATTCTGTCCTTTTCTTCCTCCCAAGTGAACTGTGCTGAGAAGCAGTTATTCATAAGGCCTCTCAGAAGGTGGTTTCATGAGATCCAGCAACCATTAGTGTTCACAGCGCCTTCCAATTTGTGGAGTCGGTGTTCACACAATTAGTAGGGGATTCTCTTTGAGAGAATTAGAAAAATGTTTTAAGACAAATGTTTTACAAACTCTTTGGAAGTTTGCCTTACAGTTAAACTTTATTGGTTTAATAATAAAGTCACCTCTGGTCATGCTTGATACCAGGCTTGGACAACTAGGAAGCACAGCATTGAATATGCTCATCCCTGCCCCTCTCCTCTTTCTTCTCACTCCCACTTTCTAAGGACAGCACTCTTTAATAAAGCAATCTCACACAAGTGTTTGTTTCAGTAATATTTTGAGGGGAAGGCCAGGCAAATAAAATAAGTCTCTCTGCTCACCTCATACACCTCAGTGCTTTTCCCCTGCTGTTGGAATACTCAAAAATTCACTCTGTGTTAAAATTTGTTTCAGAGTCTCTTCAAAAATAGAATTGACTGAGGCCAATCTTGGCTGTTGACATGCTGCAAATGAAACATGGCCCCTGTATTTGAAAAGTCTTTGGCTGAGTGGGACAACCACATACATAGAAAGGCCTTTTTAAATATCAACAAGTTTAAGTATTTATATGCACATTTTATTCATCACTCTAGTGCCCCCTCCTCAGTTGTTTCATCAGGGAATATTTCTCAAAATTACAGGGCAAAATCATAATATGTTAGCATTCTGAATCCAGTAATATACTTTTAAAAAATGCATCATAATCTAATGGAGTTTATCAGGAAGTCAACTTGGGTCTGTCACTTGAAAATCAACTTGTTATTGTCCACATTAGCAGTAGAAAAAATATACGATAATCTCAGAAGATACAAAAAAAAGCTTTTTGAAAATTCAACCCTGTTTTATTATTAATATAAAAATCATCATAGCAAATTGAAAAAGACAATTACCTGAATTTGATAAAGCATATCTATAAGAGGTGTACACCTAACATCTCATCTAATCGTGAAATATTGAAAACTGCTCATTTCTTATTGAAATGAAAAAAAACTGCCAATAACTGGACCCATTTTCTCACCCCCCTGCCCCACCCTATTACCACCTGATCCAATAAAAACCCAAGGACTTTCAACAGGACCTTCCGAAATGATAACATTTTCACCATGATCCTTTCACGGTCTGAAGCAATAAGCAAGGCAAATAAGTGTTAATCCCCACATGATTGGATTATGTCCGACTTCCTGTACAAGACAGAATGCTATAAAAACCCACAGTCAGTGAGGGACTGAGCCATTTGCTCTATTCCTAGACCAGCTAGGCCTGGTCAAGGAAGGCTGAAGCTATGGAGTTCCATCCATCAACCTTGGAAGAGCTGTCCTGGAGGCAGGCAGGGCCAGAGCCCCACATGCCATGGGACCTGAACCTAGAGCAAGCCTGGGCCTGGGCACTGGATAACTTCCCTGTGCTGAGCCGCCACTCCTGCCAATGCCATCAGCTCTACGGGAGCTCTGCTGCGGGCTGGCTGCTGCACTGCGCCTCCACCGGGCACGGAACCCTTCCCGGAGACGAGAGGGGCCAAAAACGGCCTCGAGACTCCCATGTCGAGGAATCAAAGGCTGAAACCACAGACGGGCTCCAGTCACCTCAAGAAGACGCAAATGCTACCGATGGCGGAGTCCAAAGCGGCCTGATGCAGCCTGGAGATGCCAGCGCCTGCGGAGGTGGAAGGACACAAGCCCACGGCGCCCTCTGCAGTTCAGGCCGCCCCCGGAAGCTGCTGAAAACCCAGGGTTCCATCAGGAAGAAACCCGGAAAGGAGAGGAACCCCAGCCTTTCTGCAAGCCTGCGACACGACCTGCTTCAACGAACACTGCCCTGGAAGGAGCCCGAGGCACCCCAGTGGGGACCCTCATTCTGTCCCTGCGGACTTTTACCTTGGAACTGTGCCCTGCACGCACAAGAGCCTTGAGGTCTTTGCTGTGGAGATCATTCCTTAATTTGTTCTTCCTCTCCTGAACGTCCTAAACATTTTTCATTTAGAGAAACTCTCTTCATGTAACGAATAATATGCAATGTGCTAAAGAACTGTTCTTGTAGATGTACTCAAAATTGCTATGGCTCTTCCATTGAAACTGTACATGTATTGAATAAAGCCTTTCCCTATTCTCCACCTGTGGAATTGATTTCAAGCTGGTAAACCAAGACTGGTATAGATGGGCCTGAAGCAGACAGAAAGGGGGCAGGGACCCAGCTCAGAGGCCTTTATTTTTGTTTATTTATTTATTTATTTTTTGATGGTGTCTTGCTGGCTGGGTCGCCCAGGCTTCCGTGCAGTGGCGCAATCTTGCTTTAGTCTAAATTCCAGGGGGCCTTTAAGGAGCTGTGGATACTAACAGAGTGGGAGGGGACAGCTGGGTGGATCACTTGCTGGAGTTGCTTCAAAACTGGTCCTCCAGATGAAGCCAGGAAATTGACATTAACAGTGTTCTTTACATCAGGGGTCCCTAACCTTTGTGACACCAGAGACTGGTTTTGGGGAAGGCAATTTTTCCATGGGTGGGGGTTGGGGAGACAGGGATGATTTGGCGATGAAGCTGTCCTACCTCAGATCATCAGGCGTCAGATTCTCAGGAGAAGCGCGCAAGGTAGATCCCTCGCATGCGCAGTTCACAATAGGGTTGGCGCTCTTTTGAGAATCTAAGTCAGGTCAGATAAGCGGAGCTCAGGCGGTAGTGCTCGCTTGCCTGCCAGTCACCTCCTGCTGCGCCGCAGGTTTCCTAACAGGCCACCGACCGCTACCGGTTCGCTGCCTGGGGAGTTGGGGATCCCCGCTTTAAATGGTTTAAAGGTTACGTTGTCATAAGGGGTGAAAGAGGGGTTTGGGATGTCCCTCCATCGGCGTGAGGCCGATGGTGCCCGCATACTGCGAGGCTGGCTGGAGTGCTCTTTATGGCGTGGGGCAAATGTAACCTCTTTACCTCATTTTCCCCTGCGCTGCCCAGACATCTCTCGGACTGTCTGCAGCATCAAGATATGGGCTTCAGAGCACGTTTTTAGCACCCGTGGGAACTGTTACAACAGCTGCAATGCAGAAATATCCAAGCCCTGTGAACCCGAGCATGGTGTGGGTTGACGTGTTGAACAGAGGTATAGATCCCTCCAGAGAGTTGCACAGCTACAGACTTCCCCGCACAGTGGGAACTGCAAACCTCTTACTGGTGCAGCAAAACCCAAAACATATGTACTAGAATATTCTGTAGTTAATCCTGTAGAGAAAACAATGGAATTTAAATCTACTAATATTTCACTTACAAATATGATTTCAGTAGGTGAGAGATTTATGCACAAACCACATCATCGGGACCCCCCAAAAAACTATTTTGACTCAAGAAGCCATAATCGCTGAAGAGAGGTAGCCTCAGCAGTTACCTTGAAGGACTGATGGCAAGAACGATACCTTCAAAGGCTAATAAAGGCCGAGAGGCACTGAAATGAGTCATACATAAATTACATGTTAAGACTGAAGAATAGACAGCTTCCGCCAAGAGGAAGCATCTAAGAACTTCGATGGCAGCGGCTGCAGCAGCATTAGTAGAGAATTGATAATGAACGTGTGAAGACAACGTCAAGTACCCCATGTCTCTCCAAGCTGGCAATATATTTATTTTAAAAATATAAATACGTTTTAAGTAGAATTTTTTAAAGTAGGGTGATGTAAGAACGCGACATTACATCAAAACAAAGAGATATATGGCCTCTAAATAAAAGGGATCACCTGAAATTTGTGTTGTTTGAAATGACTGTCTGATTTTGAGGATTCCAGTATTTATGTGAAAATTTCACGATTTTTTGAAAGCAATCCTTTTTAACGTTCATTTTAACTTCAGGGTGCATGTACAGCTTTGTTAAATAGATAAACTTTTGTCATAGGGGTTTGTGTACACATTATTTTATCACCCAAGTATGATGCCTCCTGCCCATTAGTAATTTTTCCCAATCCTCTCCCTCCTTTCACCATCCATCTTCAATAGGCTCCAGTGTCTGCTATTCCCTTCTTTGTGTCCATGTGTTCTCATTATTCAGCTCCAGCTTATAAGTGAGGACATATGGTATTTGCTTTTCTGTTCCTGCATTAATTTGCTAAGGATAATGGCCTCCAGCTCTGTCTATGTTCCTGAAAAGACATGATCTTGTTCTTTTTTTATGGCTGCATTGTATTCCATAGTGTATATGTACTACATTTTGTTCATCCAGTCTACCTTTGATGAGCATTTTGGATGATTCCATGTCTTTGCTATTATGAATAGTGCTGCAATGAACATACACATGCATGTGTCTTTATGATATAAAAATTTATATTCCTTTGGGTAATACCCAGTAATGGGATTTCTGGGTAAAATGATATTTCTGTTTCTTGGTCTTTGGGGAATTACCACACTGTTTTTCACTAAGTTTGAAATAATTTACACTCACTAATGGCGTATAAACAAAATTTTAACATTTTTGTAAAGTGCTGGGAAGGTGGCATTGACGTTGAATCAAGATAGAATTTTAAAACTTTTCACACATTGCACCCCTACCTGGCTTTGGCCCCATGCCAGAACAAAGCAGAGCCATCTCTTATATACACACAATTGCCCTATTGCTATAAACTTCAACAGCTTGCATGAGGGAATTCAATTTAAAAGGAGGAACTGTGTGGTTTTCAAAGACCTTAATTCATATAAAATAACTTGCTTTGCTATAAACCATATTAAAAACCAGTGTTTTGGTTTAGTACTTAAATATATTTGGAGCAAAAATGATCACTAAAATAATATATGTCTCTAATAAAAATATGCTTTTATTGTAATAAAAAGTACTATATTGATTTCCCAAAGTTTTGCAACCCAATAAAGACATTACCTTCCTCGGATTTGTACTTTGTGATTTAATATGCTGTGGCATGGGCTGGTTGGTTATGTTAACTGGAAAAATAAATTCATTACTTGAAAATCAAAATATGACAAATAACAAGGAGTGGGGCAGATTAAAGAGGACCAGAGGAAGATTCTTAGCCTTGTGGCTTCTGAGTTAACAACCACAGCATTCCAGGGCATTAATTCCAGATCAGACAATTCCAGGCAGCTACAGAAGTCTGCCCTGGTGAGTCTTGCTCAGGATCTGGAAGTGCAAGATCAAAGCGCCAGTGATTCAGCTCCTGGTGAGGGCTGTCTTCCTGTCTTGCTGATCGCCATGTTGTAGCTGTGTTCTCACATGGCACAGAGAAAGAGGGAGAGACAGAAAGGGGGAGAAAGTGAGAGATGGAGAAGGGTAGAGAATGAGAGAGACATAATATCTCTTCCCCTTCTCATAAGGGCACTAATCCCATTACGAAAGCCCAACCCTCATAACCTCATCTAAACACAATTGTCTCCCAAAGGCCCCATCTCTAAATACCATCACCTTGTGGATTAGCTAAACAAAATTATCATGAATTTTGGGGAACACAATTCAGTCCATAGCACCAAGTCTATGTGATGCTCGCTCTCATAATCGCTGCCCATCTCAAGACCTACAGCAACTAAGACTCATTTCTTTCTGCAGGCATTTCAGAAGACTGTGATACAAAAATGTGCCATAGAGAATATACTCATTTGGGACTTTTAAACTCTCTTGTTCCCTCAAATGCATTAATTAATAAATTAATTAATGTTAACATCTAGTTTATGGGTTCTGATTTAACACCCATAAACTAGATGTTGACACTAATTTATTTATAAATTTATTATTAATTTACTGTAATAAAATAATTGATTAATTAATTTTGAGATAGTGTCTCACTCTAACACCCTGGATTATTTGGGTTATTTCAGAGCATCCCTCTGGCAGGTGGTATTGTTTCACATTCATTGCTTGCCTATATGGGGGCAAGTATACAGGCATCCATTGGGTCCATCCCTGTTTATTCCTTGATTACCTTCCAGACTGGGACCTTATTCTTATTCAGCTCATTGAGATTCACTAATGCTTAACTCGTAGCATAGATTTTATTTCAGATTAATGGGTTCAAAAGTGTGACCAATGCCCTATGTCATAATTCTTTTTAACTCAGAAATGACTCAGACATTCAATGGTATCTGAAATAATTTTAAGATTTTAAGTTACATTAAAAGTTCACCTACAAGCATTGACTTTATTTATATTTACTCAATGTATTCATTTGTAGCAGTTTATCTAGATTAGTTGTTAGAACTCAGACATCAGACAAAGATAATCATCGCTCAAAGTCTTTTTTTTTTGTTAACCATTTGCATAGCCTGTGAATATCAGGTGTTTGCCTAAGCAAAAATCTTAAACACACAGGCATTTTTGCAGATAATTCAGAAAAATTAGCTGTTCTTATGGAACCAACAATGTTAAATTAGTCTTATTTATCAAAAAAGTCATTCAAAGAAAGAGTATTCTGTTTTTGGTTGAGTTTATGATCTTATAACATTCATGTCAAATTCTTGCACTTTAAAATATCTAGCAAAGGCAAATATAAAACTCATCTAATTAGTAAACCCAGACAATAACGTATGCTGACAATTCTGAAGACATTTCTATTTTTATTTTCTCCATAATTTTAAGGCAAGCTTATTATTAAAGATTACTAAATTCACATAAATTTGAAAAGCATTTGGGCTTTCTTACTAAATTTATGAGCACTCATTTACTCATAAACCAATGCGGTGCCATTGTAGACATAACATATAGTACATGTAACATCCATAGAAACACATATCCATACACACAAAGATCAAATAGATGTTACCGTGAAACTCTAGCCATGACATGGTATCATAAACTCATTATTTCACAGAAGACAGCTGGATCCAAATTATTTCTGACAAAATTGGGACCTGTCCTCATGGCTAAACTTTATCTGCCCTGATAGGTAATCCAATTAATGCTGTGGACAAAAACTTTGGGTAAAGCAGTTTCCAAAGCAGTTTTATTTTTAAAACTTTTTTAAACCTTTTTTGTTTGTTTGCTTCAAATACAAAATTTCCAATGTTTACTTCTTAGATAGAACTGGCTGAACGGCATACAAAAAACAAGCTCTCCAATAGCCTTGAATTAGCAGTATCATAAACGGTAAGAGCACGAAAATGGCCCTTAGCTTCTTCTCAGTTTGGGAAGATGTTACAGTGCCAGGATTATCTCATAACAATTGTAAACATGAACAGAATCTGATAAATCAAAATGATGAGTCAGGAATGGGCATCTGTGGCGGGAATCCTGTGGCGATCAACAACATCCATATGCGGTGAAGTTGCCTGACTCAACAATTGTGGGCCGCTGCTATTTTCACCCTTTCAGTGGTTAAATGTTGAAATACCTGACAATACCAAGTGTTAGAGAGTATATGAAACTTTAGAGTATCTTACGTATTGTAAGTGGGAACAACACGTGTGGTACCATCACTTTGAAAAAGAATCTGTTGTCTTATGAAGCTGCAAGTCACATATCTCAAAACCTACCAATGCCATTTCAGAGCACACTCCCACGAAAAGTTCTTGCACATAAATGCATACCAGGAAATATGTAAAAGGATGTTGTATCTTTGCTTTTAACAGTAACAAAAACCTGATGGAAAGGGAGGATCCAAAACTCCATTAATAGGAGAGTGGATGAAAATTATTATGGTATATTTTCAAAATGGAATATTTTACAAAGTCCAAATAAGTAAATCAAATTACTCAAAAGTCTGGTTGCATCATAACAATATAATGTTCAGTAGAAAAAAAATGGTTGATAAGACTACATAGAGCATGGTTACATTTTATAAAGTTAATATTTTAAAAATGTCCATTAAAATATATAGATACATATTGATAAATAAATCTAAATTAAAAATAAGCAATTGAATAACAAACTCAGAATTCACATTGGTTATGTTGATTTAGAGAGTTGGGAGAAGGGATACAAAAAATCATATCCATAAAAAATTAAATTGAAAGATAGACCTTAAATTTACACCAAAAATGAATTTCTTAACACTGAACGGCAAAATCACATTTACCCATCCATCCACAGACAAAACTGCACCACCTAAAATCTCCCTGAGTGAAGCTGTGCCTCTACAAAATAGAGAAAATGGAAAAGCAAGCACACTACAAAACTACTACAAAGTGTATTTTCCAAGCAAAGCCGGCTAAAAGAAAAGGAACAGAATTGGAGAGACCAGACTTTTTATATCCCGGTCCACTCCCAAACTCTACATCAGACAATATTTGAGTTAGATAATTCTCTGTGCCATGATTTGCAGTTGAGAAGTAAATAAGGTAAAGTAGAAACTACACTTGGCAGAGGGCCTGTCACAAATCACCATTCAATATGAACTACTCAATCCTGGGGGAGAACTAAAAAATGGGGCAAGAATATAAAATTGCTTATGAGAAGTTACTTTATGGAAATTGGAGGGGGGAAGTGATTTCCCCACATAAACATTTTTTTCAGTGTTTTGAACTACTCCGTAAAAAGGCAAATGCAATCATATTAATATATTTTAAAAATTACAACTCTAAGCTCCTTGTTATTGACAAGAAGTAGACAAAATAAAATGATACCAAGAATTAAAAATAAAGAGCTGAATACCTGAATTTAATCAATTTTAAGATAAGTCATAAGATAAGTCATTTGCCATTTTCATATCTCTGAAATAGGTATATATTTTAAATCTGGTGGTCTTCCAGGACTGTGACATAGTTTAACTAGCAGATTTTTCTTAGTAGTATTGAAATAATGACACATCTTACAATGACTAGTTTCTTAGATTGAGGAAATTATAATTCTAGACAAATGTTAAGCCAAGGAAGGCCAGTGTAGCTCTAGTACTACATTGGCTTAGCCTCCCTCTTCAAATTACTTTAGCTTGCTGAAATAATCCAATTAGGTCATCTGAAACCAAAAAAAAAAAAAAAAACAAGACAAACCAACACAAAAGATGTGTCTGATTGTTACAGGACCAACAGGTTGGGATACCTGCTGTGCAGTAACATAAATGTACACCAAAACACAGAAACAGCAGGACTTGCAACAGAAAAAGAATGTAATGATAGCAGGGCAGCCAGGTGAGGAAACAGGAGGGACCCTCAAACCCACCTCCCCGAGAAGTTCTGGTCTGGAGGTTTTTGTTTGTTTTTGTTTTGTTTTGTTTTTAACAGCATCTTGCTCCATCACCCAGGCTGGAATGCAGTGGTGTGATCTCAGCCCACTGCAACCTCTGCCTCCCAGGTTCAAGCAATTCTCCTGCCTCAGCCTTCTCCTGCTTCAGCCTCCTGAATACCCAGGATTACAGGTGTGCACCACCACACCCAACTAATTTTTGTATTTTTAGTAAAGATGGGATTTCACCATCTCTACTGGTCAGGCTGGTCTCATACTCCTGACGTCGTGATCTGCCCACCTCAGCCTCCCAAAGTCCTGGGATTACAGGAGTGAGCCACCGTGCCCGGCCCAGGTCTGGAGTTTTTAAGGAGATTGTGGAGAGCAAGAGACTGAAAAATTGGGGTCAGTGATTGTTTGGGGTAAAGGGGATGAAATCATCAAAATATAGAAATTGCATTCTTCGGTAAGCCAGCTCCTCATGGGGTCTGTCAGACTAGCTGGCATCAATAGTTTTATCAGTCTTCAGGACATAAAAGAATATCTCAAATGAAAACCTTGGCGTTTTACAATGTTCAACGTGTTCTCTACAGAGCAGTCAAGGGAAACTATAATCTTGTGATAGGGTCTGCATAATTTTGACAGGGTATAATTATTCTGCATAATTATTCTCATAATTTGGGGCAATAAGCACCAAAGAACTATGAGCAAGAAGGCCAGACAACAAGGTGACCTAATCGTTAACGCTGAATGTACTGCAGGCTTGATATATTTTTTATTCTCCTTCTCCCATTTTCCCTGATTAACTTTATAAAGTTTATAGGAATGGTTTCATGACTGTCATTTCCTTTCGGAAATTAATTTAAAGGAAAAACGTTAAAATAATTCCTGGATATCTTTTCAAATAATGTATTATATTTTATTTATATCATTTCATTGCGTAGCAAACTCCACTGTTAGGAATAAATTTGAGAATATATTTGGAAATGCAAAATGGCAAAAGGCATTACATCCCTCGTCCATGATGCAACATGAGCATATGCAGCCGAGACTCCATCCACCTCTTTTTTGGATACTGAAATATTAAAATTGGTAGTTACCGATGAGAGGAATTGCAGTGGAAGTAGGAATAACAGAGGAAGGAGAATAACTTTAAAAAATGCATATAATCACATAACATATAAGGGTCTTGCAAAAAAAAATACTGTCAAAAACATCATATTAGCTCAACGTATTTGCGTTTTTTAAGTTTGTTTGTTTTTTTTTTTTTTTGAGACGGAGTCTCGGTCTGTCGCCCAGGCTGGAGTGCAATGGCGCAGTCTCCGCTCGCTGCAAACTCCGCCTCCCGCGTTCACAACATTCTCCTGCCTCAGCCTCCTGAGTAGCTGGGACTACAGGCGCCCGCCACCACGCCCGGCTAATTTTTTGTATTTTTAGTAAAGACGGGGTTTCACCGTGTTAGCCAGGATGGTCTTGACCTCCTGACCTGTGATCCACCCCTCTCGGCCTCCCAAAGTGCTGGGATTACAGGCGAGAGCCACCACGCCCAGCCAAAAACAATTTTTGAGGTACAATTTTATGTAAGGCATAGGATTCTTCTTTTTCAAAACCCAACCTAATTATTTCTTTACTCATTTCCCTACTTGATATCAATGCCTGATAACCTGGGACTTCAATGTAGCTCCAGCTTGAACTACCTTTGTGATCTTGGGCTGTGGTGTAAACTCACTGAGCCTCATCTTTAAACCAAGCAATACCTCTTTGATATGTTAAAACATCAAATTCACGTGTATTTTGTCTAGACATGCCTGACACACAGAGTTTCTAGAGGAAAGATCCTGCCCTCTAAGCCCTGGTGCAACAGACATCACCACACCCGTTCCTGGGATCCCTGACTGTACTTCCTGCTTCCTGGATCTCTTTTCTAATAATGTATTATATTTTATTTCATCTCTGAATGATTAAATAAGAGGTCAAATTTGCTCTTATTTTACAAAGTCCCTTTCATGAATACATTCCTACTAAGTTAATGTTTAGAGATTGCTTGGCAGAAAATAATCTTCTCAGTTGTTAATAAAATCATTAATTTTTGTTTTTTATGGCTTGAAAGATAATTGTAATAAAAACAAATATAAAATGGTGACTTCTTTGGTGTATTTTTTCTGTAAGTCAATTTTTTCCATTTCAGGTCATAGCCACAGTGAAATTATAATATATCTTCATCAGAGTCAAATATTCTATTTACAAAAGCATCATCGTAAATAGAAAATATTCTATTTACAAAAAAAAAACAGAATTTCATGATCAGATATTATTCTTTACTGTTAATAAAGTAATAACGTGCCAGACTGAAGCCAACATTTCACACCCATGTGTTAATATTCTACCATGGGCAGGGTATGGTGTCTCACACATGTAATGACAGCTCTTTGTGATGCAGAGTGGGGAGGATACCTTGAGGCCAGGAGTTCGAGACCAGCCCAGGCTACATAGAAAAGTCCTGTCTCTACAAAAAAATTATTTTATAAATTAGCCATGGGTGGTAGCACACAGACCTGAAGTCCTAGCTATTCCGGGTGTTGAGGTGGTAAGTTTCCCTTAGGTGTAGGAGGTAGAGATTACAGTGAGCTACAATTGTGCCACTGCATCCCAACTGTTACAGCACCAACAGATTCATATGCCTGCTGCACACTAACATACCAATTACACTGAGACAGCAGAGTTTGCATCAGAGAAAGAGTTTAATGATTACAGGCTACTGAGTGAGGAGACAGGAGCAAACCCTCAAATTCATCATTCCAGAGAGTTCTGGGCTACAGTTTGTAAGGGGATTGTGGAGGATGAGAGGCTGGAAAATTGGAGAAATTCATCAGTTGGGGTAGGGAGATGAAATCATCAGGATGTGGAAACTGCATTTTCTGGCGACTCACCTTCTCATGGGATCCTGCAGAACAGCTGATGTGAGTAGTTTTACTGGCATGCAGGACCTGAAACAATATTTCAAAGGGAAAACTTAATGTTTCCTTAATATTAAAGTTGTTATCTATAAAGTAGTTGAGGGGAACTATAATCTTGTAGCAGAGTCTACATACTTTGGAGAAAATATGCAGCAAACAACTATAAGGAAGCAGGTCAGGGACAAGTTGACCTAATGATTAATGCTGAGTGTGCTGGGATATAGTATGGATGTTTGTCCCTGCTCAGATCTCATGTTGACTTATAATCCCCAATGTTAAAGGTGGGGCTTGGTGGGAGATATGGGGTCATGGGAGTGGATTCCTCCATGGCTTGATGCTGTTTTTTGCAATAGTAAGCTTTTGCACCATCTCGTCGTTTAAAAGTGTGTGACAACTCTCCACCACTCTCTCTCTCTTGCTTCCGCTCTGACATGTGATGTTCCTGCTCCTCCTTTGCCTTACATCATGACCGCAAGCTTCCTGAAGACTCCCCAGAAGCAGACACCACGATGCTTCCTTGTACAGCCTGCAGATTCCTAAGTCAATTGAACTTTCTTTTGTTTTGTTTTGTTTTTTACAAAATGCCCAGTCTCAGGTATTTCTTTATAGCATGCAATAATGGCCTAATACATGCCACATGCTGAGTTTACATTCATTTCTCTCTGATAAAGTTTAGATGACATTTCTCCTCCAAATATCATGTTGAAATGTAATCCTCAATATACAGATGGGGTCTGGTAGGAGGTGTTTTGGTCATGGGGGCAGATCCCTTAGGAATGGCTTGGTGCCCTCCCCTCCATATTAAGTTTACAGGAGATCAAGTTGTTTAAAAGGAGGCCCGGTACCTCTCCCTCTCTCTCTTGCTCCTTCTTTCACCATGTGATACACATGTTTTTCCTTTGTCTTCCACAATAAGTGGAAGCTTCCTGACACCCTCAACAGAAAACGCTAGTGTCGTGCTTGCACAGCACAAAACTGTGAGCCAAAATAAAAATCTTTTCATTATAATTTAATCAGTCTCAGTTATCCATTATAGTGGGAACATCAAATATCTGAGACAGGTCTCAGTCAATTTAAGAAGTTTATTTTGCCCAGGTTAAGGGCACGCACCCATAACACAGCCTCAGGGAGGTCCTGACCACATATGCCCAAGGTGGTCATGGCACAACTTGGTTTTATGTACTTTGGGGAGACATGAGACATCAATCAATATACATAAGATGTACATTGGTTCTGTCCGGAAAGGCGGAAAAACTCAAAGTGGGGAGGGGTTTCCCAGGTCATAGATTGGTAAAAAACAAACAGTTGCATTCTTTTAGGTTTCTGATTAGCCTTTCTAAAGGAGGCAATCAGATATGCATTTATCTCTGTGAGCAGAGGGATGACTTCGAGTTCTATCTGTGCTTTGTCCACAAGGAAATTCCTTGTGAGGGTGAGGGAGGTATGTGGCTTTTTTTTTCCTTTGAGAGCAAGTTTTGCTCTTGTTGCCCAGAATGGTGTGCAATGGCAGGACCTCAGCTCACCGCAACCTCCACCTCCCAGATTCAAGCGACTCTCCTGCCTCAGCCTCCCGAGTAGCTGGGATTACAGGCATGTGCCATCACACCCGGCTAATTTTGTATTTTTGGTGGAGACGGGGTTTCTCCATGTTGGTCAGGCTGGTCTCAAACTCCCGACCTCAGGTGATCTGCCCACCTCAGCCTCCCAAAGTGCTGGGATTATAGGCGTGAGCCACTTTGCCTGGCCGGTATGTAGCTTTTTCAACTTAGCAGCTATATTCTTTAGGAATAGAATGGAAGGTAGGTTTGACCCAAAGTTCCCAGCTTAACTTTTCCCTTTGGCTTAGTGATTTGGGGGTCCCTGGATTTATTTTCCTTTCACGTTTCCTCCCTTTTCTTTTGAAATTCTTTTAGATAAAGCATTTTACAAGAAAGTGAGTCTCCTCTAACATGATATTTGGAGGAGAAGAGTCATCTGATCTCTCATGGCTACGATGGTTTATTCCCAGTTGGGTAGGACCCACATTATTAGGAGAGCTCATTTTTAGCAGGTTGTGAAGTCTCACATCCTATGAAGAGAAAATACAGGTAGGAAAAGAAAAAATAGCAACAAAGAAAAAAAGACGATTCTGGAAAATCGATATGGGCCATAATACTTTGAAGTCCATACATCAGCAGGCAGGTATGAGAGTGGTTTTTGTATGTATGTAGGTTGTTCTTATTTACTTCTGAATTTTAAGTTGTCTAGCTTCATTTTGCAGGGCTTTAAGAAAGCACAGTTTAGTTTTCAGTGATTTAAAATTAGGAAAAATGGGAAGGGGAAAGGAAAAGAAAGAAGAAGATAATTGAAAACATTAATTTGGAGACTTTTAGCCAGAAAAAAAATTTGGAATTCAGTCCAAACTGTAGAAAATAATAAAAATTAAATAACATCAGGCAAGACTAGAATCTAACAACATGTATACTACAGTTGTTAAAACATAATTTTTCTCTCTCCAGTTTCCCATTTTTACTAAAGAGAAATCATGGTAGGACCTATTTGCTTTATTATACTTGGCCTAATTATTTGTATAAAGTGCCGCAAGAACAATTATTTTTCACACAAGCCTTTTTAAATGACTTTGATGGAACTTTGTTCCATAGAAAAAGTCTCAGATAAGACTTTTTAAAAGCCAAGCCCAGCCATGGCTTTGTACCACCGAATACATATGAGTTGGGTAAATTCCCCTCCTCTTGAGGTCCCATCACTTGGGGCTCCTGGGCTTGTCAGAAAGTGACATTCTTTATTTATCACAAGTCAGAAACCTTGTATAGGTACTGTGTAGACAAGGTTTGGGGTCTGTTTTCCCAAGGGGCTTTTATTGGCTCTGTAAGTCAAGTTTGACTCCTTAAAGAAAAGCGCACCATTTCAGTCAAAGCCTTGGTAAAATAACCAGTTTCTCCAATGGTGTTCTGTTGCAAAAGAAAACATTCTTATTGCACTTATGCAAATAACTACATTGACATAAGAATATTCACCAATAGTTTCCAAATTCTGGAGAAATCAGGTAAAGAGAGAAACAAATATGCTCTAAATTTT